>NC_133533.1:11272232-11637347 GCF_048544455.1 Silene latifolia | reverse complement strand
TGTGCTAGCGTGAGGGTGAAGTTGAGTATATTTTACTTTAATTATCTTAAATTTCAGGAGAATAATCTATATTTAGACTATCTGTACTTCACTAATTCAGTATCTTTACTGGAACATTCATGTAAATCTATACAGTATAGCTTTATTAGCTATTACTACTGTTGAATTAACAGTAAAACTTGATGTTAACGACCTGAATAATGCACAAATTCTTTTATGAGACGGTCTGAAATTGAAGTGGGGAACGATATGATGATGATAATGTATAATGAGCTAAATGTATGTATAATGAATAGGTGACATTTCGAGAGGCGGAAGCAGCAATGAGGGCATGCCTTGATCCAAGCCCAGTGATTGATGGAAGAAGGGCTAATTGCAACCTTGCTTTCCTTGGTGCTCAAAAATCTAAACCGTCTACTCCTTCCCATTATACTCAACATGGTACATTTCTTATACAATATTATCTTTAATACTACCCGATCCCTCCCATTCACTGAAATCATACATTTTATTAAATACAATATACGACCATTTGATTTAGGAAACCGTTGTTTGATTATCTGGTATAGGAAGATCCGATTCAAGTTTTCACTATTAATCCGTTTGATTGCAATGTTGTGTCACCAAGTCAATTTCTAGTTTTGGTGAAATGGATCGTTTTTGAATTTTGTGTCAAGATCGCAGTCTCGTGCTAATTTGCATGCAACCCAATTTGCCACTTTTCAAAATGATTTAGAGCTCAATATTATATGGCAATGTCTATATGATTTTATCATTTTCGAGTGTTATGCAGATATTGCTTGATTTATATGCTTATCCAACAAATTATAGACGAGTAAAACTAGATGTTGACAATATCATTAGCATCAAAACATGTTTATATTGATTAAGTTGCGTGGTGACAGTTCCACATTATTATGTAGATTACAAGTGGTAGCCTGTGGTAGGTAATGCTCATTTCATAAGAAATGGACCACACACACATACATTATGATGTACTCTCCATACCTTGTTTGTGACATAAACATAACATCCATTTTCCAAATGATGAAACATTCTTTAGTTTTTGTAGAACATCATTTGATTTGTGCTCACTAACCAACTACAAAATACATTTACCAACTCTACCGAAATAATACTCCGTATCAAATAATTTAAAGTCGACTAATATAAAGATTCAAGTCATAGACAAGGAAAAAGGATCGGAAAAGGGGATTTTACTATCTGTTTGATTTTAATTGGAGTCGACTAATATAAATTATTTTAGCTGGATAAATTCAGAAATCACTCGAGAATTGTTCATTAATGGATTATTTTGATTTTTCATTATTGTTATTATGAATATAACAGGAATAAACAGGAATGTGAAGGGAATGAACAACAGTGAGAATGGATATGGAGTAACAGCTTTTATGGGACCAACTTCACCAACCAGCTTTCCTCATTATGCCATCCAACAAGGGATACCTTTAGCTCATTTCTACGGGTATGTCTATAATTAATCATTGCATTCATATTTGAGTTCTTGAATATATTGACCACATAGCTCGTGAATTATATATGAGACGATTTTATATGGTAGATCAATTCAAATTTTCATTATAATTTATATTACTGTGTTAATTTGATAATTTTCTGTATAAAGATTGTTTCATATACGGAGTATAACCTTTTGTATTATACAAACCCAGAATTCAAATTTGATTATGTAATTTAACTAATACGAAGTATATTTTGTGAAAATTATAAAGAAAAAGTGTCTCATTTTTCTGAAAACTCCATACAATTAACTTCTCAAAATCTATGTTTTGGAGCTTGGCTGATTGTACATTTGTATATATATAACAAGTTGTTTAACTAGGGACTGGCTGAGTAGGTTAATCGTACTTATAAAAAAACAAACGTAAATAATTGAATGGGACGTAAAATTTGTTTTCCTTTTCCTTTTAAAGGTCTTTTAAAAATTGACGGATTTGCACTTTTACATCCTTTATCCCTGCCATGCTCTAAAAATAGTCTGTTGAAATTAGAAAGTTTTCATAAATTAAAAAGAATAACATTATATAAAAGCACCGTCTCATAATATAAAACCGTCTTATTTGATAAAGACTAGAAAATAAAAATAACAGGAGTATTGAGGACGACGCAACGAAGGGAGTATATGTGATGATCTTTTAGTGTCTGACAATGTCTAATGCACATTTGTACTGCTGGTCATCTTGACTGTCTCCTGCTGGACCTGCTTTTTCTCCTTTTCTATCTGTCATCACGTGCTTAGTCTGTGGGATGCCACGTGAGATACAGCTCATAATAATCCATGTTGTCAAAAGTATATTTTACCTTCGCGTGCTCATTTCATCCCTCAATTCCTTGTGGTACACTACTCAACTGACAGATAATACTGAATCATACACATGCAATCATCACAGCTTGAATAAGACTATTGTGATCCGAACCGTATTTGACCTGACCCGACTTGTTTGACTGGTCTATGTATACGAGATGTCTCTTTGTTCCTTTTTACGATTTTATCCATGCTACCTTAATTTTCTACATTTGTTCAACTCCTTGAACTTTGTAAACGTAAAGAATTCATGAAGACAGAGGGAACCCATTTTATGTTAAATAAAATAATGACTCGTTTGTATGCGTATAAATTTACCATTTTCATTTTTATTTGTGGCTTTTCTTATCTGTTTGGAAATGTTCTAAACTTTTAGTACTTAAATTGATTGCATAAACCTTTTGTATTCGATATGTACGAGGATTAAAAATTAGGTAGTGAAATGTTAATATTTATGTTTTATTTGTTTATTTTGCATGTCAAAGTCGGATATTATACACCCGTCTTTAAAATAAAAGAGTACTTAACGTATTTTCATATTTATACGAAAATGAAAGGTATTTATGAATTTAGGAATGGACTGGGGTCCTGGGGAGCATTACTTTTTTGGCCATACTTGATTCTGGCGACAGCATATTTCTGTTATCCCTAGAGCATTATTCATGTGTACTCAATCGTCAATGACTTTGTTCCTCACATTTATAACTATGTAAGCATAATTATACCTTAAGCCATACTATAATTTAAAATTTAATTTATTATTAACTCTACAAATGCAGGTTTACGTGATCGGATATTCTTCTTGTTCTCTTTTACTTTTCGACCATGAAATTAACATAAGTATCAGTCCGAAAACAAAATATACTGCTTATCGTTGTACTTTTGAAGAACATCCTAAATTAATTTATCGGATAATATATTCTAATGAAGGCCAACCATTTTGTAGGATCTTCAATCTAATCTTCTATTTGTGAACTTTTTTTCTAATCTATTATAAACAAATTCCATTTTTTTGTTAAATTTTTTCCGAATTTATTACACAAGTGACAATTTTAAACGGTAAACGGATCTAAACAAGTAAGCAACTTATGGAAGATGCTACGGTTACACTTGGTGTATAGAATCTTCTATACACCACCAATTAAATGTCGACATGTAAAAGGAATCTATTATTAGTCATGGAAGGAATTTAGGAAAGTTTGTAGGAAAAATATTCATTTTTGGAGGGAAACAAGAAAAGGAAGGGAAATTTTAGGAGCTTATTAATTTTGGTATTAATATTTATATTTACCTTAATTAGAGATAATATTATATCTTAGCATATTCTTTATCCCCATATCTTCTAAATTTTCTACCCTAACAATTTATTATCATATGTACCAAAAAAAAGCAATTTATTATCATAAATTTATACGGTTACTTACTTTGCTTAAAAAAAAAAAAAAAAACTTAAATCCATACATTTACATTGAAGTAAAAAAAAATTTCAATTTTTTTCTACCATCAGCAGAATGTTTACTTTGCTATTAAACTTTGCTGTAAATTGGATTGCTATGGTTAACTTTGCTACGATCATTATGTGCTCCATTGCATAATGTGCTGATTTGTAACTAAGCCTCACAACTTTGCTATTTTTATATTGCAATTGATTAAAGGAACATCCCTCTATCCTTAAAAAATAATCAAGGATAAGTTTGTCAATTGGGAATGGAGATATTAATAACGCCAACGAATCAATTTGATTGGATTACATACAAACTAATAACGTCGAAGATATTCATAGCGAGTTTGATTCGATATTAATAGCGTCGACGAACTGGTAAGTGTTCACTTTGTTATTTGGGAAAAAAAAACGCAAAACATGAAATAATAAAAAAATAATACCTTACCTAACTTAAAAAGATTATGATTTTTAGCATTTTGAATTTGATTTTTAGCATTTTGGCTCCCAAATTATAATAAAACTAAACTTAAGAAAGATTATATTTCATACCCCCACAATCGCCACATGTTATTATGTTACTCGCAGTGTATAGAAGATTCTATACACTGAGTGTAACCGTAGCCTTTTCGAGCAACTTATGTAGTCAATTATTTGTGAGCATTAATTAGTTAATGACATACAATTTGCTCCGTTTTAAGCTTACAATGGTCTTAATGGGAATCTTAGTCAATATTTTTGAACTAGTGACTCATTAATGGGTAATATACTTCTATACTTATACCTTTAGAGACTATTGATCATCATGTTTGAGTTGTTTTGCTTCTTCTGTATGTGTATTGTATAGGCATATTACTTGACTGATGTTTCTGCCCAAATAAATTCTCTTTCTCATGTATATTTGCATACTTTCAGGTACCCTCCATACTCATCAGATTACACTTACCCTACGGTTAGTGCGACCTACTTTCTTCGCTTCTGGTTTCCGTCTCTCTAATTTAACTTTATCTTTTGATAGCTCAAAACTTTTGAGTGAAAATCAGTTATGACCTATAATTGTCAAACAAGCATAGAGTAAGCTAATGAGTAATGTCATTTAAGGGCACTTGGAAGCTAAGGGTATACACCTCTATATTTAAGGTTATAAGCATTTGCAATGGTTTCTGAACGATATACAGTTAATACAAACTTCTAAATCGCAGCCAGAAGTCTATAGTACTTGGCATTGCCCTGTATTGTTGTGAATTTGAGATAATATTTTATTGAATATGTAATTGGTAACAGGGATACTATGGGGTTCCTGGAGGGGCAGCCACTCAATACCAGATGTATGGGTCGGGTGGAGCAGGAGTCGGAGGCATGATGAATTGCTTTTACCCATACAATCTCCAATTGGGAGATCAATCATACGCAACTGGTGCCATGCAGTCGTACGGTCTTCAATATCCTCAACATCCATACCAGTTTCCCTCTGCTGCTTATCCCCACCACCATTATGCTTCCCCCATGTCTTTCGCTGCTGCCAGTAATCCTATACAATCAGGTTCGTACCAATCAGCATCTAAACCGATCCTTGTGGCTCCATTTACCCTAAAATGGTTTCACTTTAAAAAGATGTTGCAGCCTGTGCTTAAATAATGATGGTCGGATGGTCGCTGACATTGATATCGTGTTTTGCTCTGTTACAGGTATGAATATGGCTCTTCAGGCACCTATACCTCATTGTTAAGAAGACGGCGTCAATCCTGCCGTGTGCTCTAGCCTATGTACGGTCCGACAATGGTTCAAATCTCTTCTTTTGCTTGGAATCATAAGTATTCTGTTCTAGCTGTCCAACTCCTATATATATAGGCAGTTCGCCAGCTCGTAAAATACCATGTTAGTTGGTCCCCTGTCGGGACTACAGAAAACTTCGAAACTTTCATATCCATCAAGTTGTCTTCAAGTTCGAGTCTAATCATGGGATTAGGCTCCTGAAGAAATCCAATTTTGGCTATTTTGGAGAGCCAAGTTGGAAAATGCATATAGATTCGTTCATTTCAGCCAAGAAACGGCTGAAGAACATAAAACCCGATATTTTGATATTGCTTTAAATGTCGCCTTCAGTGCATAAGGCGACATCTTGAAGCACATAGTTATTTCAGTAATGTAGGATTAGTTAATTAGTCACTAACTTCACTAACAATCCATGAACATTGGAGATCATAAATCAATCCTCCTTGTTTATCGGTCGAGTACAGGCATGGGACGCCCCTACTCTTCCTTAACTTAGCTGCATCATATCTCATTCGTCATTTATGCATTAAATTTAGTATTTTCTTGTAAAAAAAGAAACAGTTAGAGAACCCTCAGTACGTAACTCCCCATGGACGGGAAGTTATGTATCATATCTTTGTCGTTGGCTCATTGGCTAAATTTTGGAGTTTTAGCCCTGTTTAAATGTACATTGTTAGTGATGGGGAAAACTCGTTAGAAGCTGAGTTTTCTCATTAATCGGCATTTTGCATTGTTAACACATCATTAAGCTCCATTAATTGTATTATCTATGGAGCTTAAAAGTGCATTCAGATGACTTTGAAGGGATTTTACGATCTCTTCTCTCTTGATCTTGATCGTCTCACACTATTACTTCTCAAAAAGACGGCAAATTTATAATCATAAATTGAGAAGCCTTAATATTGTAATCTTTCTGTTTTACTATGTCTCTTTTATCAGTCGGGAACTGATGTTTAGGGATGTTAAGGATCGATAAGACTCATTTATGCATGTTAATCGTCGACTTTGTAATTTTATTCTCTAATGTAATTTGTACTGAACCATATATGTATCCTTTTAATGCAATTACATTTCATGAATGCTTATTATTGATCATCCTGGTTAAAGAACGGCTTTGATGAATCTAGGTTACGAATTACTCTGTCTTTATGAACGGTGTTGCAGCAAAAATGCTTTCAACTTTGATATTCCGTTTTACTTTGAGATTTGGTGAATAATGCTGAAACACTAGTCTTTATGAATCCGAATTCAAATTTCCTGATCAAAAACTGTTGGAATGTAGGTTACTGAATTTGCTACTGGGTCACTCTTACGTCTCTTAGATGATTCAATGACTGCACTTTTGACGAATACTCCTTTTTTTTCTCTTTAATTGACCATTGATAGGCCACCCCAATCTAACAACTAATGTAAGACCTAGGTAGCACCAAAACGGACACGGACACTGACACGACACGGATACGCGACACGGTATCCCATGAAATTTAGGACACGGGACACGTCATTTAAATTTAATAAAATATATATTTTATAGTTATTTATGTGTGATTTTATTTTTGAAAAAATATTGAATATTAAATTTAATTAAGTGAAGGTAAATTTGACGTTAATTATAACTCATTTTCATTTCCAAAACCAAAAGTTAACTTATATCAATCTATTTCGACATCTCATTCCTAATCTAAAGAACATCATTTGCCCCCAATTCAACTTATTTCTCCACCAAATTCAACCATATAACCATTCACGCCATTTACCTTAAATTCAACTTGATTTCGTTTGAAGGTGTGTCCAAATACCATGGACACGGCTCAAAATACCATGGACACGTGTCGGACACGTGCCCAAATAAAAGATGAAAGTTAGACACGGCTTTACAAGTGTCCGACACGTTTTGACGTGTGTCCGACGAGTGTCGTGTCCGACACGGGAAGGCCGATTAGGAGGAGTGTCCGTGCTACCTAGTGTAAGACCATCCCCAAGCAGTGGTCATGTTAACTAGGTCGCGACTCAATTTTACTCTTAATCCCACCTTATTAATCTTGACCCATTTTCACCCTTCCAAGCAAAAGGTCGCGACCTAGGTCATCAACCCAATCATTATCCACTTTACAACATTCCCAATCATTTTCCACATTCTCTCTTATTTTTATAATTATTTTTCCTAACATTTTATAAATATATTTACTTTTCTATTATTGTAAATATCTTAATAAAAAAAAACTATCCCAATATTTTACGACTATATTAATCTTATGTTGTACTTTATGAAAAAAAATATATTAAATAACGTTATAATTTTGAAAAGTGATTAGACGATTTCATTAACAATTAAAATTTTTTATTGAAAAACATGATTCGACTTATAAAATACCGCATACATTTTTTTAAAAAAACATTAAATACTGTAAGTGCTCGTTTGGTTCATATAGGAATTGAACTCCTGTGGTAGTTTACAACTCACCGGATTTCAATTCCCATATGCAATTCACATGAAATGGCAAAAACGTGTTTGGTTGCCTTGGAGGAAATTGTGTTTTCCCATGAATTAAACTCCAATGGTTTGTTTGGTAAAACTATGTAATTCACTCGATTTTAATTTCTAAATACGAATATATCCCTCAATAATATTACTAGCCTCACATTTTTATTAAGGGTAAATGGGTAAATTTAGAGGGATAAGATGGAGGAGTTTGCAATTACCTAGGGGGGGGGGGGGGGGGGGGGGGGGGGGGGCTAGGTAATTAAACTCCTACATCATGTAGGAGTTGGAAACTCCAAGGAGTTGTAAATTCTTACATTTTGCCATATTTAAGGCAACCAAACAAGTTTGAAAAAACTCAATTCATGGGATTTTAGAACTCCCATGAATTGAGTGGGTAACCAAACAAGAACTAAAATGATAAAATGCATTAAAAGCAAATTCTAGTTCGAAAGTTTTCCCAAATTCTAGTTACGAAAGTAGTGTAGATTAGTGTAGAGTAGTTTTTTTTTTAGTGTTTTATAATTGTTCAACCAATAACAAATTGACACATACAGGGTCAATAAGACATCTCTCATGACCAACCTTGGTCACAAATTGACCATTTCTTGTTTTTGGTCACAAATTGACCACCTTTGGTCACCCATTAACAATACTAATGACATGATTAACCATGACCAAGCAATTGACCTTGCTTGGGGATGGTCTAATCAATCAAGAATTTTATGAAAAAACTAGGTTACATCTCTTACTTCTTCATTTGCTATCCATTTCCGTTTCAATCGTATCAATGGGTAATTAGGCCTATTGATTCTCTGGCCTGTGAATATCAGAGTTCAAAAATTAGCGGCAATGTTATGCTCTTAGCTTGGCTGCTCAAGAGAAGGTAGAATATAGTAGCTGCACATTTTTGAATTAAGATCTGCAATTTTCGACACATTTTTGGAATTAAGATCATCTGGAAACTATGTGCAGGCCCAAATTATTTCAGAATCCGGACTCATTTGTCGTTGTAAAATGTGTGCAGACATTTAACCATACAAGCTGGACATTTTAGGCCACTGACTATGCTTTCAACTGTTTCAGAAAATGCACCAGTTCATACATCAAGCTCAAGAAGGGAAAGGTTTAGGAATAACACTAAAACATTATTTTGAAGTTCAGGCCAGTGCTGGAGGAGAATGAAATGTTGAGGTACTTCAACTTACAAGCTCGTGTATGTTGAGGCACTCGGCGACATAATATATTACCATCAATCAATCATTAAAATTGTTCCCAAGATGTCCAACTGTTAACTGCCGTGTGCAAATTAAGCATGTCAAATTACTCGAAAAAAGTAACTATTAGTAAATTGTCAAATCGGTTCAATACACAACTAGATTTAGACTAATTCCATCATAGTAATCAACAATCAGTGGTTTTGACAACGAAACTATTTCTACCAATTAACTTTGTATGCAAATGCTGTCAAACATAGTTGATGCCAATATCAATTAATGAATCTTTCCCCGAGGAATAAGGTTATTCACTCAAAGTGTCAGGGCATTCAGGAAGTTTGAGAACAAATAATAGTAGACACCAAAGTAAATATAAACATAATAATAGTTCACTTACGGTTTTATAGTTAGCAACACCGGATACATAAGGAATCGAAACAATCAGTGGTTGTTTCTCCAAGACTTCTATCATCTTTGATTCATTGTTTTCAATCACTTTCCACCCATCTATAAAGAATCTCTCCTAACCAACTTATAATATGTAAAATGTATTAGTCAAATATAATAAACCAATTTGACAAATAGTGTCATAAATAATTCATTCGCTAACCTCTGCTAATGATGTAGGCTTCACACATTTAGTAACCTTACTTTCTTTGGCTACTTCCGTCTCTACAATCCGCGGTGAAGATGTTCCGCCCCTTTCAACACAAGATATACTCAACAACACTTACATTTTAAACGTCAACCCCTTCTCCCAATAATAACAATAGTCATGACATAACACTGATAAACGTCACAATAGTTATGACAAAATACTAATAATCGTGACAAAATTTTAGAAAATTGTGGCAATATAATATATATTGTGACAATTCAATATATGTAACAATAATCGTGATAAAATACTAATAAACGTAACAATAGTCGTGGCAAATACTAATAATATGTTGCAAAATACTAATAATCTATGGCAATACGAATTGATTAAGGAACTTTTTTTTCTTACGGGGCATTTTTGTCCCCGGGCTCCAATGCCTTCACACTTGTTGCACTAGATCAGATCCGGCACTAATAATAAAAATATATTTATAAACATACTTACATATTGGCAGCTCTTAGATGTTTTACCAAATCAACGTTTACAATTGTAAGGTTTTGGTCATACTCATAATAAGCGCTAATCAACTGAAAAGACTCAATTAATTCTGGATTTTTTTTGTGACTGATTTGGATAAAGTAAAAAATATTGAAATTAAATCACATACAGTTTTTGATATATAAAAACAAAAATTAAAAGATATTGGGTTTTTACTTTTTATTGTAAAGAAGAATGATGAGGGTAATCTCAGAGTTTGTTCTACTTTATCTTTCAAGTCCATATGTCTAAATGAGTTTGAACTTTATCAACACAAGGAAATAAACTCTACATTTTGGTTATTAATAAAAACATAAGAAATTAAATTTGTCTTAAAAAATTTACAAAAAAAGGTTGTCTAATGGTGTACCCTTCAGAAACTTACCCAAAGTTTACACTCTCAAATTTGAAGGTGTAAGATTGCACAGATACAAAGATTAATGCTCCTAATAGTCAAAATTCACCAACTCAGCAAGCGTATGTCATGTCATATGACTCAATACTTACTCAACTATACTTAACTGATGAATCGTACAAATATGTAATTGACAGATTTTCAACTTTCGGTTATGAGATAAACTAATTATTTCGTAATAAAGAGGTACAACATATATTTTTGCAAAAGAAAAATAATGTAGAATATAAAAAAACTAATGATATATCATAGAAAAATCCAAAATTAAATGATGTCAAGAAAAAATTTGAGTATGGAACCTACAATTGTTTTACAAATGGTACTAAAGAACCGTAAAAACAATCTTAGTCTTTGACATCGATATTAAGAAGGTTTTTGAGTCTCCTAAGCGAAAAATTGCAAATAACATAACCAAATCCATTATTTTCTCAATCCTCCCTCCACTAATTCTTGATCACCCAAAAATCAAGCTTAAAACCGAACCAACCATCCGAAACAATATGTATTGTCTTCATTACGATAACCAAGTGCGCTTCTACGACAATATTCTTATTTGTTGTTCGCTCAGCTTTAAACAAGTCATCGGCTCGGCCAAGATCCATTAGTACCTAAGATAAAACAGTCAATAATATTAATCACCCTATAATAAAACAGACAATAAAATTAATCATATATGGAGCGTACAAAAGAAGTTAAAATTAGTAACAAATAGAAATAAACTATGTATAAGTATAGTTAAAAACTTATTGCTTGAAATGAAGTACAAGTCTAAAGTTCGTAATATTAAAAGTAATACATTAGTTTACAAAAAAAATGTTTCAAAGTATAAAAAACGATATTAGGCGAGGCCAACAAATCTTATATATATATATATAAAACTGGGTTGAAACGCTGTGGATGCGCCACGTGTCAACCCATCCTTAAATACACGTATTAATTACAGCTGAATTAAATACAAACATAATAAATGTTGTATAAATCTCAGCAAAATATTAATTATAATTTAATAAATTTTATTATAAAATTATATTAAATAATTACGATGATTTGATTCTAAATTTAATAAAAAATTATTTTGATACAAATTCTAAAATGTAAATAATTACGTTCATTGTGAAAAATGTTTACAATTGAGTATAATTTTCATTATATTTATTGAAATTTTATTTTGATATGTAGAGATGATTAAAGTGAGTGTCTCACAATGTTTTACATTTATATAAAAAAATATTTTGAGAAAGTTATAAAACTTAGACTATTAAATCCATTAAGAAAAATATATTTGGAAGGGTCATTGTATATACTCCTCTTTAAAAAAACTACTAAGAGATAAGTTTTTATAGTCTGGGAATGAAAAAAATTATATTGGACAAATTGAATACATATGAGATTTTGATAGGTTTCAATAGTGTGATAACGAGTATGTGTACGCGTGTGTATATACATAGTGATCTCGAGTGCATTAGAATAATCAAAACACATTACATTTTTCTGTAATATCTTTAATTAAATATGTATAAGTCAAATATAAAATATTGATTATGACTAACCAAATACTCCGTATTACTTTTAGTTAAATATTTTATATGTTATCTTTTAAATACTTTGAAGTTAAACATCAAAAAATAATATTTGAGAAAGTTCAACCTATTATATTTACAGGTAATAAACTCTTAAACATCATTATATATAATTGTTTAAAAAAACAAAAGATGCAAATTTCTCATAGATATGTTTGACACATATCACATGGAAGACACAATCAAAACATTTAAATAAGTTGAGTTTGAATTAGGGTTACCTAATTCCCTAATATAGGGTGCGTATTGCGAATTAATACGCGCGTATCAATTCGCAATACGTTTTCGAATTAATTCGCACTAATTCGCGAATTATATATAAAAACTAGCGAATTCTAAAAGTTTAATTCATGTATTAATTCGCACTAATTCGCGAATTATATATAAAAATTAGCGAATTTTACAAGTTCAATTCGTGTATTAAAAACTAAAAATTCACTATAATATGATCAACTTCAAAGATCATCAAAGGGAAATGAGAAGATGTATCAGTAAACTAGCAACTTAATCTTATTTTGGTGTTTTGTCTGGTTTCATCACTTTGTGTTTACTTAAGAAACCAGGAAAATATGATCAGTAGACTCATTTTGGTGGTTTCGTCACTTTGTAATGGCTGAATTGCTGATCTTTATGCCATGAACCTTTTGTTTTTTGTTATTATCACCAAGTAAATGAAGGCGTACTAGTAATTATGAATTCGCGAATTATTTTTTTTGGTAATACTTTGTGTATTCAATTCCCTATTTTGAGCGAATTGCGAATTCGAATTGCGAATTATGTGTATTATGAATTCGGCAACCCTGGTTTGAACTTTATATGTTTAATAGATAAATGTCACATGTTATACATAAAAAATTAAAAATTACATAAAATTATGTTCACATCATTTTGAATAAATATTACTTGATGTGAGACATAAAGTATCATGAAATGATATAATTTGAGAACTTATTGTTGATTGTTGTATTACTCGAATAAATTTTATTTTGATTGGTACGATATTTCACATGTCACAAATTTACTTATAAAACGCCGATCATGCATAATTAATTATCACTTATTAGTTTTAATTAAAACTCTTATGTATTTTATTTTAAAACATTGAAGTTAAACCTAAAAATATTAAATTTGAGAAAAAAATTATTTGT
This sequence comes from Silene latifolia, assembly GCF_048544455.1. Taxonomy (NCBI): domain Eukaryota; kingdom Viridiplantae; phylum Streptophyta; class Magnoliopsida; order Caryophyllales; family Caryophyllaceae; genus Silene; species Silene latifolia. The sequence continues at coordinate 11,623,806 of NC_133533.1, read as the reverse complement.
AAGAGAAAATATTGAAGGTTATATATGAATTCTATAATTTTTCTTAAATTATAATCATAAAATATTAAAACAGGCCGCGCGAAGCGCGGGATACTACCTAGTTAAATATAAAAGTAAATAAGAATTTTTGATTTACTTAGAGTCGTATGATCTTAAACACAGGGTACGCCGGAAATTGTCACAATTAGTGGCTGATTCTTTGAGCGTTTTTTTCCGTTTTTGACTCATCATCTTCTACAACTCTCAATCCGTCTATAAAGTACCTCACCTAGTTACTTAGAATAGATAATGCTAAATCTATTATGATAGAAGGGGCAAATTTAGAAATTTTATTTTGTAATGTACTACCTGTATTTAAAACGAAGTATTATGTCTACAGTAGTACTCTGTTAACAAGTATAGTTGATTAAATCTGAGTAACACTCATGACTTGTTTTACGTCGTTAAAATTATCATATACCCTCACTCGGAAAAACAAAGTAAAATGTAAAATTACGTATAACTAACAAACAAACAAAAATACTAATGTGTTGTAAACTATAAATTAAGGCTCTGTTTGGTAAACAGCGGATTAATTTCAGCATAAGCAAATTGTAAAACCAGATTATAAATGACAGAAGGTTTGACTAGCATATTATAATTAGCAGAATTAATTTGAGTGTTTGGTAATTGGCAGATTACGATTAGTAGATTTTATTTCTTTGTAAAATGGTGAAAAATTTCCTATTTTACAATATGCTAACCAATATGCTGGGGTAAGCAGCATATTGTAAAATAGCACATTCACCCCAAATATGTTGTTTACCAAACACTAAAATTAGCATATTGATTGGTCAAACATGCTAAAACCCTTGAATATGTTAAAAACTAGCCAATATGTTGTTTATCAAACAACGCCTAAATTGAAATCTAGCCTCAAACACGTGTTATCCTTTCTTTTTAAAAAGAGAGAACTTGGACTACTATAGCGATGAATTGTAGCCTTTCATTCTCCGCCCTTATCTCTCCCTATTAATCTTCACCCTCCCTTCTAACTTTGCCTTATTTTATTTCTAGCCTTCCATCCTTTCATTCTACATTTCTGTCTTTCCATCTTGCTGCTCAATTTATACAAACCTACTTCACCTTCAAAAACCCACTTCTCGCTGCGTCGCGCAACAATCATCATCTTCAATTCCCATCACCTGTTGTTTATCATCTCATCTCTCTCACTCAAAAAGGTGAATTCTCAACTACCATCTTCATCAATTTTTACATCAGTTCAATTTTCTGGGTTTATTTTTAGGCTCACTCATATTCTAATCATAATATTCATGATTTTTACTCTTTTTTGCGAATATCTATTTGAATATCAGGTATTGCAAGATGAAACTGATTTTTAGTTCTTTATTTTTCCTCTATGTTTATATAATAGGTATATCATGCCGTTTTTGTGATTTTTTTATTCTTAATAATTGAGTTGTTGATAGGCGGCCACACACCTATGCAAAGATAATATTTATATCCTAGACAATAAATGAATGTAGTACTTAGGGGTCGAACCCAAAGGAGACGGGAGTTATTGATTAATTGTTATGGATTGTATTTTACATTGTTAGATTATCGATTGATTGATTGAGTTGAAGTGATAAAACAATAATAAATAAAATGTCTAGGGAGGTCGAGTCACACATGCTAATTACGTAAATATATGATTATGTTAAACTCGATAATAACAATATTGTCAATTATTTAGGCTTAAAGAAACCCACCTTACGATATTAGTGTTAACCATAGACCGGGTCCTAGAGAAACTCTCGTTTATGACTAGGTCGTCCTACTACACATGCTTTGTCTAATCTGATTTCATGCCTCTCGACTTTTAGAACGAATTAACAAACTTAATCAGTGAATATGGCCTTTAAACAATAGATTAAACGTGACGATGCAAACATGTGGTAGAAACAATTTATCAATATTAACTTAACCTCATTTTGACATTTACATATTACTTAATCATGCGTGGTTTTCCTTACTCCTTAGACAAATGCAACTACTCTAACATGGTGAAAATGTAAATTAAACTAATGATAAATGAAATGGCAAACATAATGAAAATATGAATAAGAAATTACATCCAATTGGAAATGGAAATGGAAATGAAAGAACAATACTTGTAATATAAATAACTTGTAAAAGTAAATTGTTTTATAACTTGAAATGTAAATAGGAAATGTAAATACCATAAAGTAAATCTAAACTAAACTAAACTAAACTAAGAGCTAACCTAAACTAACTACTAAATTTAGAGAGAATTTCTATGTAAAAATGTGTAGAAAAGATGGTCTTGGATGCATACAAGTCCCCTTTATATAGTACTTGGAAGTGAAACGTAAAGAATCCAAAGACGGGCAACCCCGATCGGAGACAGGTCACCCCGATCGGGGTCATCAGTACCCGAGGACCTCTCATTAAAGGCCTCCTTAAAGTCTTATAGAATCATATAATTTGTGTTAATGCCTTCTTAATCCTCCGGTTGAATGAAATGTTTGGCATCTTAGAGAGGATCTTTACGTGACTTTAGCATCCTAGACATTTGCTGACTTGTGAATTATGGGTTTGACTTTGCATTTGTAATTCTTCAAATTAATCCATCATTTTATCCATGCAAGTCCATGCACATCTTCCATGTTGGTCCATCATCTCTTCTTTAGCTTAGCTCATGCTTCTTGTATTTGTTCTTGAGTAGAATTGGGCTCATTTTAGCTCATTTTTCTACAAAACAAGAGAAAACATACAAATGGAACTAGAAAGCAAATATTAGCTCATAAACACTAAAAGTAGTGCATAATACATATAAAATGAAGCTAATCTAAGGGGTAAAGTATGTAAATTATGCACTTAAACTCTCCCAAGCTAAACCCTTGCTTGTCCCCAAGCAAGAAACCATATCTCATCAATTGCACTATCACAAACAAGCTAATTAGCATAATGATTTAAAACCCGTAACAACATGGGCAAAGGAATAAAGCAAAACATGGACGAGATTTACATGATGGCGTAGCATGGAAAACTTGAAATGAACCTTTAAGCTTTTGCATGATCTTTCGACTTATGGACTCTCACGGTGCACTCAAACTCTTTTATATGTGAAGGACAATTTTGTGAATAACACTCACTTATCCTCGACTCATGATAATGTGCCCGCAATCTAATATGGTAAACATTTCAAAACTACAAGGCAAAAGCAATCATATGCAAGCATGAAAAAGAAGCCAAAAGGGTAAGAAGAAGACAATATGTAATGGGTAAGAAAGGGGAACAAATGAATTATGGATTGTGGAGCTAATGTCAAGCTAGCAACAACCAAATGTAAGGATGTTCAATCCCAATTCTAACCCAATTTTGCAATTTTAATCATAAGTAAACTCTCCAAAATATGTAAATAATGCATGAGAGTTTCTTACATCAACAACTTATTTTTTTCTTCTTTTCAATTCATACTTCTTTTTTTCATTTCATGCTTTTTTTTTTCATTTCCTCTTTTTTTTTTCTTTCACTTCTTCTTCAAGAGCATTAAGATCAAGCTCACAATGATATTTCAAGATAAAACGAATCCCAAATGAGCACCCAAATACAACTAATTAAAGCTACTAGCTTAACAAGGTAGACAATTTTATATGTAGCTAGGGGTCAATTTTGTGAAGGGGTTCAAAAAGGCAAATTTAATCATGTGAATGGCTCCAAAATGCTAACAACATATGAATCCATGCTTATAAAGAGATGAAATGAAGATCACACTTGTGCGTTTTGATGAAACACACACCATAAGGAGACCTGCACTCACCTAAGAGAGACCGGATATGGATGCATCGGTCCAAAGAGGTTATACCTTACCAATTTTGTAGCTTGCCAATAGGTAGATCAAGCTTATTCGGTTCATTTTCCATCTCCCACCTACTATGTCAAGACATCCCCATGTAGCAATTATCCATCAAATAAAAATAAATCATTAGCTATAAGCTATTATTAGGATAAGCAAAAGGGAAAGTAAGCCAAAAGCAAGAAAAAATCACACAAATTTCTCTCAAAATTTTCAATTTTCTGCATGCAAACTACAGTACATGCAAATGCAATCCCTCCCCAAGCTAAACACAACATTGTCCTCAATGTGCCAACAATTAAATTACCCAACTAAACCATAAAAATGGCTCAAAGCACATAAACAAGAAGGACAAGAGATTATATTTAATGGGTTGCGAGAAAATAAACTAAGTGCAAAGGAAAGAACACTTACTAGATTAGCTAGCCTCCCCCAAGCTAGAACGTATACGGTGAACTCTTCCATTCATCAATAATGCAAGAAAAGGGCCTAAAATTGAAAGTTTGATGAAGGAATGATGTTTACAAGTGATTTGACAATTTAAAAAAAAAAAAAAAAAAAAAAAATTCGGGAAAAAGTTGCGTCCCCGATCGGGGTTGACCAAGTTTAGGCCAATTTTGACTTTTCTCCGGAATTTTTAATTCTCTCCCGTTGATAAAAGTTACGACCCCGAACGGGGTTTCATGCATGGGGAAGTGTGCATAACCTCATCGAGACTCCTTTTCTTCATTTTTCATCTATAAAACATAAAAATAAACACCGTCAAGTCTAGTAATTTTATTTCTAATACTACGAAAACATTAAATTGTGGAAAAAATTAAAAACAAAAGCAAATAAAACCGATTTCCCGAAATGAATATCCATTATTCTTTAAAAAAGCATGTCAATGCCCTTAGAATTTCATCATATTCCTGCGCATGAGCAATACACAATCATATTTAAGCAATTGATAGGATATAAGCATAAAAGATCAAAGGCAAGAAAGGAGTAATCTTATCAAATTGCCCATGAGAGATTTCAAATAGAACCACTGTACTCCCCTCGCCAGCAAGAGAAGGAGCGCCTTCCTTAAGACCATAAAAATAACCGTTAGTGCACAAATTATAATCATGAACGGTCTGAAATTGGTGGTATGGAAACTCTAAGTGGTAGGACTCATAAAAAATGGGGGGGTGGGGGGGGGGGGGGGTGCATCCCACTTAGCCTCTATGTTAGAATCACTAAGTCCTCCATCAACTTCGAATTGGTCAACTACATCCCATGTGAAAGGATGTTCCAAGGTTTCAGATGTCTCGGGTAAAACATCATCCGCTTCATTATGGTTGGGCTCAAGCTTATCCATGGCACATGTGTCAACAACCTCCTCCACAAAATGGTAAATTGGAAAGACAATAGGGGGCATTTCAATATGAAAGTCGGTTCATCGTCATCGTCATCCAATAAATCAAAATGGTTAGGGTTAAAAGACTCACATTGGGAGGTTGGGAGAGCATGAGGAGAGGAAATAATCTCACATTGACTTGCTTCCTTTTGAGAAAATTGTTCCAAACGAGTTTGAAGCACTTTGAGCTCCGCTTGGATACGCCACACATCGAATTGGCGCGCTAAATCTCGACATTTGGTAGCCATAGAATCTAAGAAATTCCAAAGTTATGACCCAATCATGTTGTAGAGACTCCCATTACTCAACTTTAGACCCAATCCACGGGTCTCAGAATCCATGCCACCAAGCACGAAATGACCCAAGTAATCACCATCAAGGACATGTCCAAGGGACATGAGACCATCGCAAAAGCAGTAGAATCGGCCAAGATAGTCAGGAAAAGGCTCATCTTGGAGTTGTGGGACGAATTCCTAACTCATTATGAAAGGCCAAGCTTTATTACGTACAAAATAGGCACTAAAACTACAAATAAACCGCGAGAAGATCCCAAGGAACAAGTGTTCTCGAGACAAAATAAAACAAGATAAAATTCAACAACTAATTAGCAAACAAAACCATCTCCCCGGCAACGGCGCCAAAATTTGATAGGCGGTCGCACACCTATGCAAAGATAATATTTATACCCTAGACACCAAATGAATGTAGTACTTAGGGGTCAAACCCAAAGGAGACGGGAGTTATTAATTAATTGTTATGGATTGAATTTTACCTTGGTAGATTATCGATTGATTGATTGGGTTGAAATGATAAAATAATAATAAATAAAATGTCTAGGGAGGTCGGGTCACACATGCTAATTACGTAAATATATGATTATGTTAAACTCGGTAATAACAATATTGTCAATTATTTAGGCTTAAAGACACCCATCTTACGATATTAGTGTCAACCATAGACCGGGTCCTAGAGAAACCTTCGTTTATGACTAGGTCGTCCTACTACACATGCTTTGTCTAATTCGATTCCATGCCTCTCGATATTTAGAACGAATTAATAAACTTAATCAATAAATATGGCCTTTAAACATATATTAAACGTGACGATGCAAACATGTGGTAGAAACAATTTATCAATATTAACTTAACCTCATTTTGACATTTACATATTACTTAATCATGCGTGGTTTTCCTTACTCTTTAGACAAATACAACTACTCTAACATGGTGGAAATGTAAATTAAACTAATGATAAATGAAATGGCAAACATAATGAAAATATGAATAAGAAATTACCTTGCAACTGGAAATGAAAATGGAAATGGAAGAACAATACTTGTAATATAATAACTTGTAAATGTAAATTGTTTTATAACTTGAAATGTAAATAGGAAATGTAAATAACATAAAGTAAATCTAAACTAAACTAAACTAAGAGCTAACCTAAACTAACTACTAAATTTAGAGATAATTTCTATGTAAAAGTGTGTAGAAAAGATGGTCTTGGATGCATACAAGTCTCCTTATATAGGACTTGGAAGTGAAACGTAAAGAATCCAAAGACGGGCAACCCCGATCGGGGTCATCAGTACCTGAGGACCTCTCATTAAATGCCTCATTAAAGTCTTATAGAATCATATAATTTGTGTTAATGCCTTCTTAATCCTCCGGTTGAATGAAATGTTTGGCATCTTAGAGAGGATCTCTATGTGACTTTAGCATCCTAGACATTTGTTGACTTGTGAATTATGGGCTTGACTTTGCATTAGTAATTCTTCAAATTAATCCATCATTTTATCCATGCAAGTCCATGCACATATTCCATGTTGGTCCATCATCTCTTCTTTAACTTAACTCATGCTTCTAGTATTTGTACTTGAGCAGAATTGAGCTCATTTTAGCTCATTTTCCTACAAAACATGAGAAAACATACAAATGGAACTAGAAAACAAATATTAGCTCATAAACACTAAAGGTAGTGCATAATACATATAAAATAGAGCTAATCTAAGGGGTAAAAATATGTAAATTATGCACTTATCAGTTGTTACTATTTTAATGCTTTGTTTATATTTTACATTTGTTCAATGCTATCGCGCGGTCCCTGATTTGAGATCATAATCCCAATTTTCCTTGTTGAGTAGTGGTGAGTACTCTGATTGTCCTTTCCTCCTTTTTTCTTCCTTGTGGCCATTCAAGTACCCTCTTGAATTTTGGTCTTTTGGTGGTGGTCATTTTATGTTTTGTTTGTTCTTTAGCTTATTTTTCTTGCGTTAGTGACTTTTGATGTATTTTCTGAGCTTCGTTGTCCTGTACAAATCATATTGTATACAGTTTTATAAAGTAGAGTATTTCTACACTTGATTACCTTGTAGAAGTTTGTTTACAACATCTGACGGTTATCGTTAGATTTTTTCCCTTTGGGAACTTATTATCATTGGTTCGACTATTTTTCTGCAATGTATACTGTGTTTAATGTGTATTACTGTTAATGTTATTGTTGAAAGATTATGGATGCTTTGTTATATATGAGTTGTACTATTGGTTTCTCAGTCTTTTGTTCACTACACTGTCGTCTTTTCATTGAGTTGGTGTATTTCTTTTAACTGAGTTAGCATGCGTTTAGTTGACGGTACATGTGAGGCTGTTGGAACGTAGATTGGGTGACTATGAATTATGTGATGGTTATATATTGGGTTTGGAAACTTTTGGGTGTTTATTATGACAACAGATTATAATATCAGCATCAACAAGGCTTATTAGAGGTGGTTGTCAAACATCGACGAGTGTTATTAGAGATAGAGGCAACTAATCCGTTGTTGGGATTATTAAGGTCGATCTTTAGATCATACAACCGAAAACTCTCGCCTATATTATACTTTGGTGGCACAATTTAGCACTCGCGGTTTAGTGTTTGGAATTTTAGATTTGGCTTTTTAATGGGGTGAGCTTATCGTATCAGTTGGTATTAGCAATGAGGTTATCTTTTCGAAATGGCTGTTTTGGTGCTTGTGAGGTGGTGTGTTGTAGCTGAGAATAACAGTAACAAGCTTGAACTTGGCAAGTGATTCGTGGAGATAGTAGCTTAGACATGTCTTATACAAGGGGATTGTTAGGGAGAAAGGAGAAGTATAAATAAGGTTTCTTGATAGTTTCTTACTTTCTTGGCATGATCACAATTCTCCGTTGTTGTTTTCATGATCTGCCTTTAGGAGATTTGAAATTAGCTGGTGCTTTTTTTTAGGATATCTAAAACTAACAGGTGTATTTTTTCCCTGATCAATCTTTAAAATAGACGGCGTCATCGACATAAGTTGGTGGCACAAGTGACAATGGCATTGGTGAAGTGGCGAAATCATGGAGTGTGATGTTCAGTTGAGGAAGGGTTGGGAGGGAAGCGAGGTGGAGGGAATTGATCACAATAGTAAACATGAGATTGACAATTGACGCGTAGAGATAGTGGCTTACACTTTTCTTAGGTCTTGTCTCATACATTGGATTGTTAGCAATAGTGAATCCAAAAAAATTTCTTTCTAGGGTCCTGATTACTATTTAAAATCTATACACACATAAAAAATTATAAAATTATTTTTTTAGCCTGAAAATTAGATAAAATACGCAAAAAAGTTATGTTTCCGGTGTCTGCGCACCCCGGAATGCCGTGAGTAGATCCACCGCTGATTGTTAGGAAGGAAGTAGAAATAAAAATTGGACTTCTTGGTAAATTCTTATTTTCTAAGTATGATCACCTTTATGTTTTGTTTTTGGTTATTCCATACTCAATGAGGATCCTCAGTGTTCCATACTACCTCATACGGTTTCCTTTACGCTAAGCTTAATCATTTTATCTTTTATATTGTGTTCTCTGCTTTCACTAAGAACTCTGTTCCATTGCTTGTGTACTACAAAATTAAGCTTCCGACATCACCTGTTACTAGACCCGTCAAAATTTGACCCGATCCATTTTTCAGGGTCAACACCCGTAAATTTTGACCCAGCGACCCGTTTGAACCGAAACCGAAATGATCCGTTATTTTAGGGTCAAGAACCTACCCGTTGGATCAAAGATAAATTAAGATTTTATTAAAAATATTAATGTTTTTATATTATATTTAAAAAAAATTAGTAAAAAAAATTATTTCTTTATTACTTAATAATACAAACACAATTAAAAAGTAAATTTATATAACTTTTATAATATTTAATACTAAAATAATTATTAAAAAAACTTTATTTTAATAATTATGTCAATAACTCAATATTATCAATGTAAACATTGAATATGATTAATATTGATTTTAAATATGTTTTATATTTTAAAAAAAAAATATTTTTTTGATAAAAAAAATCGTTAAAAAAAGGCGTTAGAAATTATTTCTTGACCCGTATTCTGACCCTAACCCGACCTCTGACCCGTATAACCCGTATCCGACCCGACCGTATCCTAACTTACCCGGCCGACCCAACTCGGAACCCGACCCGTTTGACAGGTCTACCTGTTACACTTAGACTTTGCGGCTGCAAAGTAGTTTTAGCAGCCTGGTACCACAGCCTTGATAAACCAATAGTAATTTTCATAACCACCGATTATGGATAACACTTTACCCCAGGTAACCTTCTCCTTTTCTTCGCTTTTATCCCCTTCTCAGTCCTTCCTTTTAATTTCCCACGAAAAATAAATTCGAGTCAGAATTTTGTGTACTACTGATCGCGGGACCCCAGTTTTTTTCGTGACTGCGTATCATACGGTTAGAGTAGGAGCGACGAACACGGTACGATGGTTGCGAGTGTTTGCTGGAAGTAGTGTGTGACGATTGGTTATTTTTTTTTTTTTTTGCAGACTTATCGTTATTATTGGGTTTGCTTAGTTGTCATTCTCTTAGTATTTGAATTGTTTTTTAGATTTAGTGCGGTACTTGGGTTTAAATGAATGTCGTCTTTGACCTATGTTGGAGGTTTTTGTGGGTAAGAGTTAGAGATTTTTGATCGGATTTCCGAGGTTTCAGATGGTGCTTGTTAATTTTTTTTTGTATTGATTTGTCTTGGCAATTGATTTTTGAATTATTCATTTTGATTTAATTGGGCAGTGTTGTTAATTATTATTGCTTTCCCAAATGATGTGATAAGGAATCTTCCTAATTTTCGGGCTTACTCATTGTTTATTATTACGGTTCACTTTCGTGATGCAAGAAAAGGCCAATAGCCCTTCACTAGAAATAAGTGGTTATTTTTACCTTTTTTCTTCCTTTTTGAGGTTTGGAGAATTAGATTGGAAAGAAATTTTGGAAGATTCTTATAGGTTTAAAAATTCATCGCATTGATGTTGTGGCTTGCTTCTCTTGCTTGGGTTTGTTGAGAATATCTAAAACAGTGGAAGTTATGTACCTTTTGAAGCTCAAAAGTTATAATTGTAGAGAATATATCAAACATATGCCAAATATTCATGGAGATATCATATCTTGTACATATCATAGTTATTATTTTGTAGTATATTATTAGGGTGTAATATCTTTTATATTAGTTATCTTTCCTATTATCATGCCTAGAATTCTTAGTCTAGGGTTACGACTTCCTTCATTGTTGTATATCTATATATACGCTGTATATATAATTATGAAACTTATGCAATTCAACTCAATGAAATTCAATCTTTCATAATTCTATCAATAATAACTTGTATTGGTTGAACATGGGATTTAGTTGGTAATCGCAAACTTGGAGTAGCAATTAAGAGATAAGTAGTGTATACATATTTGGATCCTAATGGATGTATCTGATGGATGACAAGTGGACAATAGTTTAATTGGATGAGCAAATTACTTTTACAAAACCACCTGAATATTGAAAGGTAGACAGATGAAAGAGACACCCTAAAACGGAATAGGTAAACAAATGACCGGGACAGAGAGAGTACACAGCCAGTATTATATGATTATCTAATTATCTGAAAACCATTGGTTATACTCTGAAAAAAGTTGTCTTTGGTGACTTGGTGAAATTTCATTTCCTATTGCTCAAGGTAGCAAAAGTACTTCGTAGATTGTAATATTGAACTCTTGTCACAGGGAACAGTTGGGAGTTTGGTCATTTGCTACTTAGGGTGAGATTATCAGTCAGATCCTCTCAAGTCTGAAGACTCTGTCACATCAGCTTTCCACTAACTTTTATTATTTTTTTATTGTTCAGACTCATCTCAGACTCGCCTCAGACTTTATACATTATCCGTCAGACTCACCTCAAACTCTACTTTTTTCACTCCACTTTATTTTTTTAACAAAAAGAAATGACACATGTTGTTCACCCATTGGATAATTTTTCTTTAAGGTGGGATCAAGACTCACCCAAAGTCTTAAGTTGAATCTTGAATTTCTAAGACTCAATTTAAGACTTTGTTAAGACTTTGTAAAGACTAAGGTAGATTATTGGTAGTCTTGTCTCAAGACTTACCAAAATCTTATCTTAAGACTACCAATAATCTTACCCTTATTCATTTTCCAAGTGATTTTGACTTGTTAGTTGTGTACCTCGCAATCGTTTGTGCTTATTTATTAATTGCATTCAAAGGGGTCTAATTCACATTGTTTTTGACACGTCATACTCTTGGTAACTAATTACTTAATTTTTTAGAAGTGTTCAACACCTCTTTTTCGAAAGATGAACATGAAAATGATGTGGATGCGAGTCTCAGTCGAAGTTATCCAATGTGACCGTTTTTGGGTGGGTTCTTAAAAAAGAAACTGAAGCAAACACATGAGAAATTAATATAGCTGACATCTCTCATTTTGTAAGTTTTGCAATTTACTGACCTCTTTATGTGAGAGGTTGGTGGCTTATAGATTGCAAATATTCATAAGTGAGAAATTTTCCAATTTACTCAGTTTTACACTCATTTTATTTCCTCATCTTGATGCGTAAATTTTGTTCTAATGTGAACTGCTTTCGCCTTAGGCACTGTGAAAATTCATATTGGCTAGTCCTTTAGCAAATTTTGTGTTTCAGTTGTATGTCACTGAAATGCGGATGGTCTAATAAAAAAAAAGCTGAGTGCGCATTATCAAATATTAAACAGGTAATGCTAAGTCTTATTACCATTATTAAATGTGTTTATTAAGGAATACTTATTACTAAGTAATGAGCATAATTCACTTATACAAAATTAGGCTATCTGTTTATCATCAAGATTCACGTTATGGCCTAAATGTTGTAGCAAATGTTGGTGAGCCTATCATTAAACCACTGTCTGAATCGCAACAATATAGTTAAATTATTAAAATTTTCAATGGAAGATTGTATTTCTAACTTCACTTGGGGGCTGCGAAAAGCATGTTGTTTAAGGACCTCAAAGATTTTTTTACAAATAGATTGGAATTACATTGTTTTAGATGAGAGAGAACTTGTCCTCTCATACTCGCATAATTTTGATGGAACTTTTTTCTATAGAGAAAGTATTAGCCCATAACTGAAGTTTGTTTGAGTATGTTGTAAGAGGTATTTTTCTTACAAAACACTACTCTATTGATTGATATAGAATTCTAACTAGAATTTTCATGATTAGGAGACTTGAAAAAGGAATAATTAGGAATCACTTTGTATAGGTTGATAATATCTCATAGAAATCATACATAAATTCCTAAAAGTCATTTTCTCGTGAATTATAGAACGAAAAAGTTTCATCAGGGAATAATTGGTTCTCAATGTTAGTCTTGATATTAGTAAAAGTCTTTTAGTTGTGAAGTCTAAAACGAAAAAGATTCCTTAGGGATTAACGAGTGGTTATAGTTTGCCTTGTTTTGGCCTTATTGTTAAGAGATCATAATGGTAAAGTCGTTTTGTGGGAGCAAAAAAAGTACGGATCCAATAGTATCCTTGTTGCGGAAGCTCTCGCTTTAAAAGAAGGTATTTTAGCAGTTAAATACTTAGGAATCTCAAAGTTAATAGTGGAGGGTGATAATTTATGTGTTATTAACTCAATTCGAGGTATTTGGCAAATTCCTTGGGAAATTTCTAGTATTATCAAGGATGTGAAATTAGACCTTCGTTTTTTCGATGAAGTGATAATTAAACATTTCTTTCGTGAAGCCAACAAAGTTGCTGACTTCATGGCTACTATTGGACATTCATGTCCAACTCTTTCGAGGTGGTTTGATAGCCGGTGGCTTCAACTTAGCTACCTCATTCGAAAGGATGAGATATGTTGGTCATACCCTAGCGGATCAACCTAGTTTTCTTACCTAATAATAATAATAAAAAAAAAAAAAAAAAAAAAAACTGATATTTGACCCTGCCGTATTTTTTCCAATTGAAAGGGTCCTGAAATGAATCTCCTGATACTTTTTCCATCTACGTATTTTTCAACCATGTTAGTGAACCCCCACCGTATTTTAGTTAGGTGGAAAATAGGGTTATTTCGTGGGAATAATCCAAACTATACCTCCCATTTTTATATTAATTCACACTAACATTTAACCGATAAAAATCTGAACTATTCCATCATTTATCTTTTAATAAACTTGTGGAAGGGAAACATGTACACTGGGTTCCATTAACTTCTCAACCTTAAATCAGTCCCTCCCTCCTCACTCTAAAGTCTAAGAGAATGCACAATGTAGAGTGATTACCCACCTTTTAACTTTCTCTTTCATGGCAAAAGGACAACTGTTTGTTGTAGAGCCCTTTACAATTTCCTCTTAAGTTCAGGTAAACTCCCTGCACAGAGACTTTCTTTCTTGGCTTCTGTGCCACCTTTGCCTTATTTTATTTGTTTTCTTGTCTCTTGATTTATTATTGTTTACTTTAAAGGTGTACTATAATATTATAAAAAAATTGGTAAATATATACAGTGGGCCCAAAGAAAAGTAAGAGAAAACTCTTCATTGTGCTGAAATACAAATACGGTAAAACTTTAAAAAATGATAAAAAGAGAGTTGAAGGAAAGAGAAGATGATGTGTCAAAAATATAAGATAAGTGAGAAAATTAAAAGGGAAAGGAGATAACTCTTTGTTGCTCATGCTCTAAACAAAAACAAAACCCCTTTACCTCCTAATTCCCCCTAAATGTTTCCCACTTATCAAAATCTTCATCAAGAATTCACAAATCATTCTTAATTCATTCAATTACCATCCATGACAACCCCTCCAAACAACCTAAAAGGGAAACAAGGTACTAAGGAGCTGCTAAACGGGCTTACATCGTCAAGTAGTCTGACTCGATTTGTATCAATGGCGGTACCGATCCGAATAATAAAGGAGGGTGTGTATTCATCAGCATACCCCAAGTTTACAGGAGTACACATGCCAAGCTTTAATTTCTTCTTAAATTGTCTTGGAAAATAGGTATGACATATTCGAAGTGCAATAACAAGGACATGTAGGGGATAATGATGGATTGTTTGAAATAAAAATAAGATACAAAAATGGAGGGATGATTGAAGGTGGAAGAGATATCAAGAGAAAACATAAAACCATCTAAAAGACCTAAAACTCTCTTTATTTGACCCAGTTGGAGCGCATATACGGGTTATGCCCATCTCAACTCTGCTCTTCTACCCTCTGTATCAGACAACTCGTCAAACACTCGACATCGCCCGTCTTTAAATTGTGCTCCACTACTCAAGCAGTTCAGTAAAAAAAATCTGGGGTTTTCATAAATTGTTTAATTAAGTTTTTATGAGTTTTATTATAGTATTTCTAGTTTTTCTTTTTTTGCTAAAATTTGAGATTATAATGTAGGAATGGTATAAATGTTCATTTCGTCTTGTTATAGACGGTTATATCCGTCTATTGCTATAAACGGGTCAAATACAATGAAAGTGGTGACATTTTTTGCCCCCATCAACCCACTTGTTGTTTGTTATAGAAAAGTGCTATTGTATATGGTCCGTCTTTCATTATAGACGGAGAGTTTCCCTCTATAATGAGAACTTGTGTTAAATGTTAGGATAATTAGGTTATTTGATTATGTTTTTTTCTGGATTTTTAATAATTTGGGGAAATTTATACACAAAGAAGTAGAAGAACAAAATATGGGGCTCATAGCTTTATGACCTGAAAGCTTACCTGCGGTAGCAGGTAAAAAATTGGCTCGGTTCATTAGAAGATAAATAATGGAATAGTTCAGATTTTTCTGGTTAAATGTTAGTATGGATTAATATGAGAATGGGAGGTATAGTTTGGATTATTTCCATGAAATAACCCTGGAAAATATCCAAAATTACCCCTTTGTTATTATTTTTTGATTTTCAAAATTGATTCTTATGAAGATTATAGATAGGAAGTTGTTAGAGTCGGTTATAACAACTTCCACTAGAATGTTCTTAGTTGACTGAGTTGACTATCATTTGTATATAAACATCCTTTGTACAGTTGGCATTTTAAGTTAATGAGAAATCATCTTTTATTTACGCTTTCTCTCACTAGATTTTACTTACTCTCTCATTTCCTCTCACTACAAACAACAGCTTGAGCTCCTTCAATGGCTTCCGCATATTCATATCTCTGATTTCACATGGTATCAGAGCAGGACTATCCTGTCTCTTGATCGTGTGTTGTCTTTTCCATCTTTTTCTGTTGTTTTGGTTTGGTTTTTCGCATTTTCCCCAATTTCTAGGGTTTGCGATTTCGATTTTTTTTTCCGCGATTTTGTTCGTCAATCAATTACTCCGTTCTTCGTGTTTCTTTTCCTTCAATTTACACAAAATCTAAATTTTCTCCACAAATCATTACATCAAATTCTTTTCTTGTGCGTAATCATGCCTGAATCACAGAATTCTGTTCTCAACGACGATTATCAAGATCAATATGATGATCCTCTTTTTCTTTCCAATTCCGATTATCCGGTAATGAAGCTGGTCAATTCGCCGTTTCATTCCAGGTCCACGCATGTTGAAGATAGGCTTATTTCGATGAATTATGGCCAAGGAAATGCCACTTTAACTTCTAAGGCAATGCAATTGACTTGCTTACTCCTTAGAGTATGGTAATTTCTATTTACTTACTTGGATACAAGTATGGGGACCCAAATGAACGGGTAGAGGAAGAGACGTAGCGAGTAGTGTGGCGGACGGTAAGAATTTTCTCAATTGGAGTCGTGGTATAATAATGGCGCTTGGAACGAAGAACAAGCACGGTTTTCTCGACGTTTCAACAACGATGCCTGCTTTGACCTCATCGAAGTTTCAGAAATGGCTTCGCGCAGATAATATGGTGAGATGCTGGATTCTAAATGCTTTAACTCCAGAAATCAAGCAAGGTTTTATGACGACTAAGTCCGCTAAGCGTCTTTGGGAAGAGATAAGCGACATGTATGGTCAGTCAAATGCTCCCTTACTCTTCCAGCTCAAAAAGGAATTGAAGAACACTTCTCAAGCGGCTGATCAATCTGTTGTTGAATATTACAACAAATTGAAACGGAGTTGGGATGATATTGAGGATCTTGAGGCGTTTACTGATTGCACTTGTGGTGCTTTAGCGAAGTGTTCCTGTAGTTTCTTGAAGAAGATACTTGAAGTTGTGACCAAAGAAAAGGTTATGACGTTTCTGATGGGATTGGACAGTGAATATGAGCATCTGAAGACAAATATCTTGTCCATGGAGCCCTTACCTAATCTCACCAAAGCTTATTCACTTGTACAGCAAATTGAGAGTCAGAAGAGGCTGTCAAAGTTTGTTAATGATAATACTGAATTCAGTGCTATGGCTGCAAATAGGAGACCATATCAGAAGAACTGGGGCAAGCAACATGTTCCTGATTCTGACGCTACTCCCTGGAATGTTTGGACGCGAGATGGAAAAAGAGTCAAGAAAGATAAAGAGAACAGATGGTGTGATGGATGTCAGAGGTCTAGACATAACAGGAACTCTTGTTTCGTGCTTTTTCCAGAAAAGAGGAAGGAATATATGGCTAGGATGGCCACAGCCAGTGCACACAATGCTGCAACTCATGACACTGATGATAATCCACTGGTTTCTGATTTTGATGTCGATATTGATCCTAAGGTTGTTGCAGTGATTTATCAGCAAATGATGCATATGTAGAAGAATAAGCAGGCACATTCACAGGGTAGTACTAATCAATCTGCAGAGATCAATTTTGCTGCAGTAAACTTTGCAGGTACCTCTCTGGTTACCAATGTTTCCTCTTTATGTTCAGCATCTAATCAGTACACTTGGATCATTGATTCAGGCGCTACTGACCATATGAGTTCTTTATTGCATATTTTCTCCAATAAGAAGACTTTGCCTAGGCCTATAATAGTAGGGTTACCTGACGGGACTAACAAAACTGTTAGTATCATTGGGGATATTAGATTACTGACAGGACTTATTCTGCATAATGTTCATTACATCTCAGATTTTAAACACAATTTACTATCGGTTGGAAAATTGTTGTCCACCACTGGTTTATTAATAAACTTTGATGTGGACAAATGTGCTATACAGGACCCTCTCCATAAGCTTACTCTTGCTGTTGGGAGAAGGGAGGATGACCTGTACAAGCTGAGGATAACCAGTACTGTGTCTAAGACAGATACTTCTTTTAGTACAAATAAAAATAATTGTTCTTACTCTAATGTTTGTGCTTGTAAGCCTGATATCCAATGTAGTAGTAAGATGCATTTAATTCATGCAAGATTAGGGCACACTTCTTTGTCAAAGATGAAGCATATAGATGTACTAGATTGTAACAGAGTGGACAAGATTGAATGTGAAACTTGTGTTCTTGCTAAAATGCATCAGTTACCTTTTACAAGAAGTACTTCAAGAGCTTTACACATTTTTGATCTTATACACATAGATTTATGGGGACCATACAAGAGACCTACCATAACTGGTGCTCATTATTTTCTTACTATCGTGGATGACCATAGTAGGGTCACTTGGACCTTTCTTTTAAAAGATAAAATACAGGCCACAGAAGCCATAAAAAATTTTATTTTGCAAGTCCAGACACAACATAATTGTCAAGTTAAGGTTGTCAGAAGTGACAATGGCAATGAGATTGTCCAAAAAGGGTGTGATTCGTTTTTCCTATCCAAAGGGATTATACATCAAAAGAGTGCACCTGGAGTTCCTCAACAGAATGGTAGGGTTGAGAGAAAACACAGGCACTTAGTGGAGACAGCTAGGGCACTCCTCTTGTTTGCCAATTTGTCTAAGAGATTTTGGGGTGAGTGTTTGTTAGCTGCAACTCATATTATCAACAAGCTACCTAGTTCTGTTTTGTCATGGAAATCACCTTCAGAAATATTGTTCAAGAAGAAATGTACCTATGATGAGTTGAGAGTAGTGGGTTGCTTGTGTTTTGCACTCACACCTTCTCAATCTAGAGATAAATTTGATCCAAAAGGGAGGAAGTGCATTTTTTTGGGGTATCCTTTTGGTCAAAAGGCATACAAGCTTTATGATCTTCAGGCTAAGAAAATTATCATCAGTAGGGATGTCGTTTTTCATGAGACAGTTTTTCCTTTTAGGGTGTCTGTCACTCCCCCCACTGACAGTGCAGTTTCAAAATCACCATCTTTTCAAATGCATCCCTTGCATCCTTGTGAAGATGATACTCCTCCATTCTCAGTCATTACTCCCATTAGTGATGACAATACCAACCTGAGTGATACAAATTGGGTTGATTCCTTTGTTGGTAACTCAACCTCACCTCATACTGATTCTCCAGTCACCTTTACTGAGCAGTCTATTGACCATTCTGTTACAAGTGATGCAGTTGAGAATCCACCACCAAGGGTTTCTAAGAGACCTGTTCAGATTTCCTCAAAATTAAAGGATTTTGTTTGTCCAATTCTACCTCACAAAAATACTATTCCAGATACTGCTATTGCCTCAGATAACTCAGTAGCCTCTACATCTTTATCTGTGCATCATATTTCACCTTCTCCCTCAATTAGTTCTACACTTGTTGTGGAGCCTTCTTGTTATCATCAGGCCAAACATGATCCTCACTGGGTTCATGCTATGGATAAAGAGCTGCAAGCCTTGGAAGAAAATGGCACTTGGGATACTACTTCTTTGCCTATGGGTTTCAAAGCCATAGGATGCAAATGGGTCTATAAGTTGAAAATGAAGCCTGATGGCACTATTGATCAGTACAAGGCTAGGTTAGTAGCCAAAGGCTACAATCAGGTATAAGGGAAGGACTATAAATATACTTTTAGTCCAGTAGCTAAATTCACTACCGTAAGGGTTTTAATGGCATTATCAGCTGCACAAGGTTGGCCAATTCATCAGTTGGATATCAACAATGCATTTCTGCATGGGTTCCTTGATGAGGAAATATACATGACACCTCCCGAGGGATATAAGGCTTTACCTCATGGACACGTCTGCAAATTGAAAAGGTCCCTGTATGGTTTAAAGCAAGCTTCAAGACAGTGGAATCTTGAGCTCACTAAGCTGCTTCTAAACCAGGGTTTTGTTCAGTCCAAGAATGACTATTCTTTATTCCACAAGTCTTCTGGTCAGTCATTCACTGCTGTTCTGGTATATGTAGATGATCTACTGATTACTGGAACTGATACAACCTATGTTCCTATTCTAAAGCAAGCCTTAGATCATGCTTTTACAATCAAAGACTTGGGCTTGGTTAAATATTTCCTTGGGCTAGAGGTTGATAGGTCTGCTGATGGTATATCCTTATGTCAACACAAGTATGTCACTGATATTTTACAAAGTACAGGTCTCACTGATTGTAACCCAGTTGTTTTCCCTTTACCAAGAGGTTTACACCTTTCTACTGAAGATGGAGATCTTCTTGCTGATCCTGAAAAATATAGAAGACTTGTAGGGAGGTTACTATACCTTAACCTTACAAGACATGACATCTCCTTTGCTGTGCAGCACTTAAGTCAGTTTCTTAACTCACCAAGACAGTCACACTTTCAGGCAGCTTTGCATGTTGTACGATATCTCAAGGGGACTATACATGCTGCGCTATTCTATCTAGCAAATACTCATCTCAGTTTAAGGGCCTTCACTGATGCAGATTGGGGCAACTGTTCTTTCAGCTGCAAATCAGTGACAGGCCAATGTGTTTTTCTTGTGAATTCACTAGTTTCTTGGAAAACTAAAAAGCAAAAGACAGTTTCCAAGTCTTCTACGGAGTCAGAATATCGAGCCATGTCCTACACATCAAGTGAAATTGTCTGGCTTCATCGTCTATTACAGGATTTTCAAATGACTGTACCTTTACCTATTCCTCTATTTTGTGATAACAAGGCAGCTCAACATATTGCTGCAAATCCCGTGTTCCATGAGCGCACAAAGCACCTAAATATCGATTGTCACTATGTCAGAGAGAAAGTTCAAGAAGGATTCATTTCGACTCATCATGTGTCCTCTGCCTCACAACTAGCAGATATATTAACAAAGCCTCTTGGGCAGCAGCAGCATCATTATTTGGCTCTCAAGCTGGGCGTTCGGTTTGATCAAGATCCCCCACGCCCACCTTGAGGAGGGGGTATGAAGATTATAGATAGGAAGTTGTTAGAGTCGGTTATAACAACTTCCACTAGAATGTTCTTAGTTGACTGAGTTGACTATCATTTGTATATAAACATCCTTTGTACAGTTGGCATTTTAAGTTAATGAGAAATCATCTTTTATTTACACTTTCTCTCACTAGATTTTACTTACTCTCTCATTTCCTCTCACTACAAACAACAGCTGGAGCTCCTTCAATGGCTTCCGCATATTCATATCTCTGATTTCACAATTCTTCTTCATAATTTATTTTCATCTTATCTATATTTTCTTTACCTTATCTCTTTTTACTTATAGAGTAACATTTCTTCATCACATATTTCTTGCGAAAAAAAAACAAGTAATATCGTTTTTATTTGCAACCTTTGAATTTTCAAGTCTCAATTTGAAAAAAAAATATTCATAATTTATTTCAAGTTACACGATTTTATTTGCACAATTATCCTTTTAGTCAATGCTTTTTTTCTTGACCAGAGACAAAGGTTTGAGAAGAAATGAAGCTTGAACTCAGGAGAAAAAGGATGGAATACAAGCTTGATATAGAAAGAGACAACAGATGGAGTTGAAATGAAGCTTGAACTCCAATGACACTGCGAAAAATAAGTTGAGTCGAGACGGACCAAAATCTGGTTGCGAATTGAGCAAGGGATTAAGGTTTTTTTAGACAGATTGTTGGTCGCTAACACAATACATTATCACACATGAAAACCTTCGCTTGATTACTTAATATTAGGATAATATTGAGGATCCTATTTATTAAACGAACAACCACAAAGCTGAGTTGTTGCTCTGTGGTTAAAAAGTCATTTTTATATTTGTTTAAACATTATATAAAAATGAACTTTTAACCACAGAGCGACAGCTCTGTGGTTGTTCGTTTAAGTATTCTATCTTAATTCTATGAATGAATATTATTAATTAGTCACACATTATCAAATGAAATTTTCTTAGTGATTCTACGTTGTTGCATGTCTTATACATATGCTCAAGGATTTTATGTATATGACATGTAGATTATGATAGGTAATTTAGCATGCTTTTAAGTTAGATATATAGATTTTGTATTTAGATTATAGAGTTATTAATTTTACATACATAAATATGGAGCAAGGAGAAATGTAATGTAAAAGGTTTGCATGAGAGTGGTTTAAAAATTATCTTATGAAATTAAAATAAGACATATAGTTGATGGTTGATAGTTTAGCTTACTTTTTAATTATATTTATAGATTATTATTATTAAATCCATTTTGCATGAGAGTGATTTAAAAATTATCCTATGAAATTAAAATTATCTAAATTTAGTTTTTTACCATTAATTATGAGAGTAACTATATTTTGCCACGTTACAATTAATTGTTGCCATGTCACATTTGTCTACGTGGCGTTTAATGTCTAGCCTTTTAAAAATATTTATAGATGTGAATGTAAAACATGTTTTTAATCATTAACTACATTATTAGATGTCTTACTTAAACGAACAACCACAACGCGGAGGGCAGCCGACCAATGCTCTTGACGCGGTTGATGTAAGAAGCGAGAAAGAATGTGGACGACATAAGATAAGTCTGGTCGAGTCACAGCTAGATAAACGAGCCTCCCAACAAGACGTCTATATGGTTCAACGTCGTCAAGGAGAGCACCCGTGGCTGACCCTAAGGCATAATGTTGTTCGATCGGGGTGGCCGCTGGTTTACAACCGAGCAACCCAGTCTCCGTAATAATGTCCAATGCATATTTGCGTTGACTAACATAAATTCCCTCTGCACTAAGAGCAATTTCGAGTCCCAAAAAATATTTTAAGGGACCCAAATCTTTCATGTGAAAGCAATTTCCCAAATAAGCTTTGAATTGAGCAACAGCGAAAGAGTTATTACCCGCAATGACAAGGTCATCGACATAAATTAAGATGAATAGGCGTACCTTGTCTTGCGAGTATGAGAATAGCGAGTAGTTGGAGTATGATTGTGTGAAACCGTAAGTCTTAAGAGCCGAAGTGAGTTTAGCAAACCAACACCTGGGCGCTTGTCGAAGTCCGTAGAGACTCTTCTTTAGGCGACACACCTTGCCTTCTTTACCACGACTGAACCCGGGAGGAATCCGCATATAAACCTCTTCATTCAAGTCACCATGGAGAAATGCGTTGTGTACATCCATTTGATGAAGTTCCCATTTATTAATAGCGGCAACAACAAGAAAAGTATGAATGGTGGTCATTTTAACCACGGGAGCAAACGTCTCACCATAGTCCAAGCCTTCGACTTGATGATTGCCAAATACCACAAGACGAGCTTTCAAGCGTTCAACACTACCGTCGGATTTGTATTTGATTTTATATATCCACCGGCAACCGAGAGCTTTTTTATCTTTTGGTAAATCAAAGAGTTCCCATGTTTTATTTCGTTCTAATGCATCAATTTCGGTTTTCATAGCTTCACACCACCCATTATCACGAATGGCTTCTTTGAATGAAGGTGGTTCGATCCCGACTGTCATGGCTGCAAGAAAGTGACGATGTTTTGCCGAGAAAGAATGACAGTCAAGATAATTGGCAAGAGAGAAAGGTGTACCTGAGGATGACGAGGGCGAGCTCGGTTCGCTGGTAGGCGGAGATGGACTGTTTGCGGTACCAAGAACGTAGCCACGAAGACGAGAACTCGGAATTTTTATGCGACGTCCTCGACCAAGCTCCTCAACCTGGTCATTTGTTGCAGTACCCGAACTCGCAGCTATACCCGTGGGCTCAACAGAGGGGTCGCCCGTAGAGGCAGTAGCGGAAGGAGGTTCAATCGTGGGCTCACTATGGACATGTGGTTGCAATACCGTATCATGTACGGACTCATTGGTGGTATCATCATGGAGATCCTCTAATGTGTCGAGTGAATGATCAGAAACAGGAACGGGAGTTGATGGTGATGCGAGTGGAAACACGGACTCATAAAAAACAACATCACGAGATACAAAATATGATTTGGTATCAAGATCATATAATTTCCACCCTTCTTATTAGAAGGATATCCCACAAACAAACATTTCCGTCCCCTCTTAGCAAATTTATCACCCTTGGTTTTTTGATTATGGGCAAAACTCAAACAGCCAAATACCTTCAAATTTGCATAAGATGGGACGACTCCATATAAATATTCATACGGGGTTTTGTTATTAAGCAAAGGTGAGGGAGTCCGGTTAATTAAATAAACAGCGGATAAAATACATTCACCCCAAAACGAGACGGGCAAGTTGGCTTGAAACTGGAGAGCCCGTGCGACATTCAAAATATGTTAATGTTTTCGCTCAACTCATCCATTTTGTTGAGGCGTCCCAACACACGATGTTTCAAATTTAACCCCATGTGAAAAAAAATACTCGGCCATATTGTTAAACTCCGTTCCATTGTCACTACGTACGGTTTTAATGACTTTAGAAAATTGAGTAGAGACCATATTAATGAAGCTTGTAAACATGTCGGTTACTTCAATTTTATCAAGCAAAAGATAGACCCATGTAGCACGGGAAAAATCATCCATAATTGTCAAAACATATTTCGCACCACAAGAGGACGGGGTACGATAAGGTCCCCATAAATCACAATGTATCAATTCAAACAAATCCGTCGCATGCTTATTATTTAAAGTAAAGCTATTTCGATGTTGTTTTTCAAAATGACATGCCTCGCAAATTGAGTGTTTATTGCAACTGAAATGAGTAAAAGAGGGAATGGTCTTGACCACTTTATCAGGCAGATGACCCAAGTGTCGATGCCACAGATCGAATTCTTCTGTCTCGGATACCGTGTTCACCGTCAATGGCCTCTCCCCCGCGCAAATCAAATACAGTCCATCCCGCAGCTCACCGGTCCAATCGTCGTCCTCGAGGAATGGTCCTGAATTATACAAGAATTTTTATCAAACTCGAAACGGAAAGTATTAGTCGAAAGAAGCTGTGAAACGGACAGTAAGTTGCATTTTAAACTTGGAACATATAGCACATGGGTTAGAATCATAGAATCATTAATATAAACCGAACCCATCAAATTGGAGACGACTTGTTGGCCATTCGGAAGACCAACAGGATGTCCGGCAATGTGTTCACGATCCTCCAAACACGACAGGGAACCCGTGACATGATTAGAGGCTCCTGTATCAATTATCCAATTGGACATACCACTGAGACGATCGGAAGCATGCAAGTTATGAGTAGAGACACCCGTGGTCACGGCATTAGCCTGAACAGTACCCGTAGCAGAACCCGAGCCTGTACCCGAGGCACCCATGTTGCCTGAACCAGAAAACCCCGAGCCTGAACCACCACCCCGTGACCGAGAGCGACGATTTTCGGCCAAGGTACGGGGCCTTTCACCCCCACCAATCAGGAAATTTCAGCGTTTTGAAAAAAAAAGTCGAGATATCATGGCCTCGAGTGTTACAGTGAGAACAAAGCTTTTGATGACGTTCCCCACGCTCTTTATCTCATAGGACACTCCAGTCGACATTAGAACCAGGAGATGACATATGAAAGGCTGTAACTTCAGTAACATCAGGGGTTGCGGTGGTAGTATGTAAGCGTTCTTCTTGGAGAACGATATTGTAAGCACGATTAAGAGTGGGTAAGGGATCTTGCTGGAATTGTTGGGAACGGATATGGCCATACAAAGAGGGGTCGAGACCCATGAAAAATTGGTGTAAGCGCTCATTATCGAGACGCTTGATAGCGGCTAGACCAATGCCACAGTCGCATTTGCCGCACTTACACGCGAAAGGGGGCTCGTGAACAACAAGTGAGTCCCAAAGCGATTTTAGTTTGCCATAGTAAGAGGTGACAGTCATACCTTTGGATTGCTTAAAGACTTTTAATTGAGTTTTAAGATTATAAATTTTCGTACCATCGACCACTGCAAACTGTGATTCCAATTCGGACCATAGGACCGATGCATCATAGCCATAACTCACATTATCGAGCAGAGACGGAGAGATCGTGTTACGAATCCATTGTACCAGAGTACAATGAACCACTTCCCAGTTGTCAAGGTCGAATGTGTTGGTGGGTTTTTTTATTGTTCCATCAACAAATCCGAATTTGCGTCGCGATTGCAACGACATTGTCATGGACATACGCCTATCTTCATAGTTGTCATAAAGAAGTTCAATGTTTGATATTTTTGCACTCGTGCCATCTTGGGAACCGAGGTAGTAAGGACTAGAGGGATTAATTTTTGGAAAAAAGACGGGCGTATTAGCATCTGTGTCGTCTCCACCCATTAGGGGCGGCTTGATGATTTTCGTGGTGAGGGTTTTAGGGTAAAATATTTTGAGAGGAGAAAAAAACTTGCTCGATACCATGTTACGATATTAGGAGACTGAGATGATCTTATTGATGTGTGGTAGAATCCTTATATAGGTTACATATCAACTTGTAAAAAGGAAAGAATATGCTAACAATATAATATGCTAACAATATTATTCTTATGATCCTATATTTCCGTAACAAAATGCCTAAATCAATTAGGTGTAAAACTGTAAATGCCTAAATCAATCGAGTTATATATATGCTTCACAAATTCTTACGTACTTGCATTTGTGAAAGAGTCACTATACATCTACAACTTTACAACTTTAGACGGTTAGTGTTTGATAGGTCCAAATTATATACATTTTTACCCCAATATTTAGCTCCATTTTATATTTATTATGCACTAACTTTAGTGTTAATGAGCTAATATTTGCTTTCTAGTTCCATTTGTATGTTTTGTCGTGTTTTATAGGTAGATAAGCTTTTAGGAGCTTAATTCTACAACATTTGCATGTACTACAAGCATGAGCTAAGTAGATAAGCTAAGGAAGAGAATGGACCAATATGGAAGATGTGCATGGACTAACAATGCCAAAATGATGGACCAAAATGTAGATGTGCAACAAATACAAATGCAAAATGAAGCCCACATTACAAGTCCACAAAATTCTACATAAGATGCTCAACTTGAGATGCTCTTAGGATTCTCATGGGATGTAAATTGAGTGATTAACCAAAGGCTTAAAGATGGGATTAATGGCTCACATGAGATTCTCTAGGCAATTACTCAAGCAATTAAAAGAAAATATTTGGAGTTGACTCCTTGTATTTACCCTAAATTTCACCCCTCATTTCCTATATAAAGGGTGTAGACTTCAACATCTACACACCATCTTTCTTACATATATTTTTCCATCTAAATTCTCTCTAAATTTTAGTAGTTAGTTTAGGTTAGCTTAGTTTAGTTTAGTTTGTTTACATTTCATTTTAGCAATTACATTACAATTCCATTTCAAGTTTAATTCCAAGTTATATTTCAAGTTTGTTCTAGTTTCATTGTTCTTCTATTTCTATTTCCATTTGTATTCAAGGTAATTCTTATTCTATTTTCATTATGTTATTTATCATTTTATTTAGCATTAATTTAGTTTACATTTCCACCATGTTAGAGTAGTTTCTTTTGTCTAGGGAATGAAGGGAGCCATGCATAAAAAGTATTTGTAAAATACTAAATTAGGTTGATATAATATTGTCTAAATTGTTTCTATCACATGTTTATACTTTAATGTTTAGTCTTTGTTTAAGGCCTTACTCATAGATTAAGTTTGTTCATTCGTTCTAAAAGTCGAGAGGCATGGAATTGAATTAGACTAAGCATGTGTAGTAGGACGACCTAGTCATGGACGAGAGTTTCTCTAGGACCCGGTCTATGGTTGACACTAATATCGTAAGGTGGGTGTCTCTAAGCCTAAACAATTAACGTTTTATCAACTCCTATGTTTAATTTAAGCATTTACATAATTTTCATGTGTGACCCGACTTCCCTAGACTCCTTTTGTCATATAGTTTATTATTTTCTAATCAACAAACCAATCAATCAAACGTAACCGAACTCGATAGAATTCAACCCATAACAACTAATTAACAACTCCCGTCTCTCTGTGGTTCGACCCCTATGTACTACATTCATTTATTTTGCTAGGGTATAAATATTATTTTTGCATAGGTGTGTGATAGCCTATCAATGTTCATCTTCAATGAGACGGATTGTATATATGCTTATTACAAATTCTCAGTAACAACTAACAACGTGTAAATCCCAGATCTGAAGTTTACAGTCACCCTAACATCTAGCAACTCTCCGGTCAACCAATACATGACTCCATCCTTACCGATTCACTCTAAATCAATTTAAGCATAAACCATAAATTCAATTAACAAAACACAACAAAAGAAAAAAAAAATTAAGTAAGACATCTAATAATGTAGTTAATGATTAAAAACCTGTTTTACATTCACATTTATAAATATTATTAAAAGGCTAGACATTAAACGCCACGTAGACAAATGTGACATGGCAACAATTAATTGTGACGTGGCAAAATATAGTTACTCTCATAATTAGTGGTAAAAAACTAAATTTAGATAATTTTAATTTCATAGGATAATTTTTAAATCACTCTCATGCAAAATGGATTTAATAATAATAATCTATAAATATAATTAAAAAGTAAGCTAAACTATCAACCATCAACTATATGTCTTATTTTAATTTCATAAGATAATTTTTAAACCACTCTCATGCAAACCTTTTACATTACATTTCTCCTTGCTCCATATTTATGTATGTAAAATCAATAACTCTATAATCTAAATACAAAATCTATATATCTAACTTAAAAGCATGCTATATTACCTATCATAATCTACATGTCATATCTATAAAATCCTTGAGCATATGTATAAGACATGCGACAGCGTAGAATCACTAAGAAAATTTCATTTGATAATGTGTGACTAATTAATAATATTCATTCATAGAATTAAGATAAAATACTTATTATCACGTTTATGACCCCTTATTCATCTCTAACTCTTCATTTTTTCTTTAGCTCTTCCTTTTCCTTTTTGATGATTCATTTCTCCTCCTAAAATTTAACTCCTTATTTGATACTAAGTTAATATAAGTAAAGTCTTTAAAATAAGTACTTTTATTTTTTACCCTCTTTTTCTAAGTTTTTGGCATATTCATATGTTATTAAAAGTTACTCTCATAATTAATGGGAAAAAAAACTAAATTTAGATAATTTTAATTTCATAGGATAATTTTTAAATCACTCTCATGCAAAATGGATTTAATAATAATAATAATCTATAAATATAATTAAAAAGAAAGCTAAACTATCAGCCATCAACTATATGTCTTATTTTAATTTCATAAGATAATTTTTAAACCACTCTCATGCAAACCTTTTACATTACATTTCTCCTTGCTCCATATTTATGTATGTAAAATCAATAACTCTATAATCTAAATACAAAATCTATATATCTAACTTAAAGGCATGCTAAATTATCTATCATAATCTACATGTCATATCTATACAATAATATAAAAAGGCTACTTTTAGCAGATGTATAAGGCATGCGACAGCGTAGAATCACTAATGGTGTGTTTGGATAGCAAATTGGGAAGGAAAGGGAAGGGAGGGGGATTGAGGGAAGGTAAAGGGAAGGAAAGGAAAGGAAAGGGAGGGAGAATGCAAGGGGGTTGTTTGGATAGCAAAAATAAGTAGAGGGAAAAGGAGGGGGAGAAAGGAGGAGGAAGCTTATTTCTGCATTGGAGGAGGACAAAGAGAAGCTAATTTCAATGCATAGGCAATTATACCCTTGTCATATTGCTGGAGTATTTGGTAAACCCACACTCAATTTGGAAGGAGAAAGTTTTCCTTCCAAATCTTGTGAATGATAGAAAGATTCTAGTTTGATCTAAAGGAGGGAAATTAAATCCTCTCATTTCCATCCCCTTCCATTTCCCTCCTTCCACATATTGTTACCAAACAAAGGAAATTGAAACCCTCCATTTCCCTCTCCTCCCTTTCCCTTCAATTCTCTCAATCCAAACACACCCTAAGAAACTTTCATTTGATAATATGTGACTAATTAATAATATTCATTCATAGAGTTAAGATAGAATACTTTTTATCACGTTTATGACCCCTTATTCATCTCTAACTCTTCATTTTCTCTTTAGCTCTTCCTTTTCCTTTTTGATGATTCCTTTGTCCCCCTAAAATTTAACTCTGTATTTGATGCTAAGTTAATATAAGTAAAGTCTTTAAAATAAGCACTTTTTATTTTTTACCTTCTTTTTCTAACCTTTTGGCAAATTCATATGTTATTGAAACTTTCCATTGCATATAATTTTTATTAATCATTTGCATTTGTGAAAAAAATAAAGTTATATCATACATAAGATTTGTGTTTTATTTGATATTGTTTAAATAAATTTTATTGATGTCAATTTGTATTTCTTACCTTGATTTATTTTAGCAGATAGAATGGTACAATTTTCTTATTATTGCAAAGCTGGATTGTGCAGTTAATTACGTTATACATAAGGTATGTTCTACGAGTTTTGTTTGTGTAATTTATATAAGCTTATTGTAAAATCACAGTTTTTTGTAATTTATTCCACTAATATCGCTTTGTGGTAGATTTATTTTATACTATTTTTATGTAAACCCTCTTATAAGATTAATTGAATTATCATTAAATGTATGTTTGTTTCTTATTCTATTTTTGTAGGTGATGCTTCCTTTGTCTTCTCATAATATTAACATAGTGTGTTAAAAAAACTACATGGGAAATGTGTAAGCAACAAAAGGATTTAGTTGAACAAAAACTTGATATCCGTTCTTGAACCATGTTCCAATGATATTAAAACTTATTTGGTACGTAATTGTCTCACTTGATATAAAAACCAAAAATTTTTAGTTTTTAATTCGAATTTAGAGGATCTTAGTAAATTGTTTTTTATAGCTCTCTTTTTGTAAAAAAAAAAATACAATATATTTAAAAGGCTACTTAATACATCTAATTTTAATTCACATGTCATTTTTATAGTATTGGTTAATATTAAGGCTACATTAGACTTATTTATTAAAATTCTTCATAAAATTTACTAATATTTTTTGATAGAAATCATAATACCGATCATGATTTAAATTATTAAAATGAATTAACAATTTACTCTCATCATTTAAATCGTACAATTTATCTATCTAGCTCTTCATTAACCATAGAGATAGTAGTTAAAAGGTCTTATATGTAGTAAATAAAAAGTCTAATAATTTGGATTATAAAGTTACTAATAATATTTTTTAATGGAAACCATAAGATCATGTACTAAATTACAAAAATAAATTAAGAATTTACTCTCATTATTAAATTTAAATCGTAAAATTTATCCATATAATTCCTCATTAGTAATAAAGATAGTAGCTAAAAGGTCTTATATGTGGTAAATGAAAAATCCAATATATCTTGGATTATAAAGCTTCACAATTTCTCATATTGTTACTTTTGATTTATTTCAAAACCATCCTAAACATTGTAATTAGCACACTTACGAAAAAGTGAAAAATAAGGTGTATATGTGCATGTGATTCAACCGTTCATAGTCTTCTTAAAAGTACTCCATAATTCTATTTTTTAAGATTTTAAATTTTAAACGTTAAATAAGTTGTATAGTTAGTTTTGTAATTAAGATGATGCTTATTTAATTTTAATTTTAATTTTAATTTTAATTTTAATTTTAACTATCTCAATTTGCAGATTATTGATTGTGAGGAGGCTATTAAAAAGTGGAGATTACATGTTTGGATCTAAATGTAAAAAACGAAAACATATTTTTACTCTTTTAGTTGGCTTACAAGGTATCACCATTCATCATCGGCGAGATTCTCTATTTTACATATATATTTTTGATAAAAAAGTATAGATTCTGAGAAAAAGTTAAATTAATAGTATCCATTTAACTTTCTTAAAAAAATATATCAGATATGTAACCGCGATCTTGGAGTGCTTTGTTTATCGACCTAACGACGCAGCTGTTTTTAGCTTAATTATTTATGACGTACATCATAAATATATAAAAATAACAAATTTGTAAAAAATTTAAACAAACATTTATAGTTATAAAATTAGCTACATTAAATTGTTGACTACAAAATATTCATGAATAATATTAACATGTATTAAAATATATGAAAATAAAATTCAAATTAAAACTTCTATCTATATTACTATGATCATGAAAAATAATGTAAAAGAACTAAATATTTACAAATGTTTGGTTTATAGCTTATTCGCGATTAAAAAAATATTTTATATTTTAGTTAAAGATGGATGTCAACAAAATCAAATAAATGGAACAAATAGAACAAGTCCGCGATTTTCGCGGGTACAAAACTAGTATAACATAAAAAGTCAAGCCTAAATATTAGCTTTTAACATTCACCTTTAAGATTATTAGAGCATAACACATCGTCATTATTATTTAAAAAAATTAAAAAAATCATAACATTAAACACTAATTAAATCACAATAAATATTAGTATTTGTTTTTTATTTGTTAAGAAAAATTAAAGTTAAAATTAAAGACAATATATCTCATATTAAACACAAATATAATTCTCACCATAATCTTTCAAAATAATGCTAACCATTCAATCTACCTTGAATTATTGTTCACAAATAAAAATATAAAAAAATCTATTTTGAATTTTTTTTAGGTTGAATTAATTAAATAGGTAAACAAAATTGAAGACAATAACAATAATAACAATAGTCGTGAGAAAACACTAATAAACGTAACAATATTCGTGGCAAAATATTAATAATCCACGGCAAACGTTTAGTAAATTGTAGAAAATATATTGACAATATATTATGGTAGTATAAGTATATAGATTGATAAAAAAAAATTCTTACGAGTCCTTTTTGTCAATAGGGCTAAGTGCGACCGCAAATCCGGGATTGTATAACACCACCAACGTGACAATACAGCTAACTCTGTGAATTTCACGGGTAATAGAACTAGTTAGTCTTTTAATTACTCTCTTTCTTCACTTTAATTAATTTAATATTTTACCAATATAACTAAAGAAAAGGTTAATCATACAATTATGACGTGATATTAAATTTTAATCATATAATAAATTACATATATTATAATTTAAATTTATTATCGAATAACCAACAAAGAAATTTTATACAAGGAAATCTAAAATGTCATCAAAATTACCTTTAAATATGACCCCTAGAAGAACCCAATGACCGATGAATCCCCTCTCAACTTATATGAAAACAACACAAAAACGACATCCAACCTTGTGTAGCACGAAAGTCGCTGTTCAGGACAACAGTTATGAGCAAAAAAATTCAAGATCAAATTTACAGTGGGGGTAAGAAGTAAAACATTAATTTGCGCATAGTAACTAATTCAGGGAGTAAAGTGATATATTTGTTTGTATATAGATGAAAGTTTCAATTATAATGTGAACTGAATATATCAAATAATAGTAGACGCCAAAGTAAATATAAATAAGATAATAGTTTACTTACGGTTTTATAGTTAGCAACACCGGATACGTAGGGAATCGAAACAATCAGTGGTTGTTCCTCCAAAGCTTCTACCATTTTAGATTCAACATCGTCGATTTCTTTCCACCCGTCTATAAAGTATCTCTCCTACCAATATTCATAATATGTTAAATATATTAGTCAAATATAATATACTAATTTGACAAAATAGTGATAAATAATTAATCCGCTAACCTTTGATAGCGATGCAGGCCTCAGACTTTTAGTACCCTTGTAGGGGCAATCATGTTCAGTGCCGATTCCCTTCTCTACAATTCATTGGAGGGCTGTAAGTACCTGACCTCCACAACAACCTCTCCTACCCTTGTAAGTGTCGTTGATGATCTCTTGGGCTGAAAGGGGCGGAACATTTTTACCTGCAATTTTCAAAGCTGCTTGTGTTGCTTCGGCAACAACCCAAGCCCAACATGCAGCTAAGAAATCAAAAAATCGAAAAATGGATTAACAGACACATAAAGTTGGAGATTAATTAACAAAAGCAAAACCTCATGTTAGATTGAACCATTTTATTTACAATGCTGATTAAAACTTTAACTTACAGCATATCTCTTGGCTCCCTACTTCTCTTGACACGACACGACCCCTCCGACAGTTCCTTTCACATATCCTATGCAGAGCCATAATTGAAGAATTTTTGAAGGTGTCCAAATAATATTAACTAACCTTTATGAGAATAGTGCAACTCGATTCACTGACCCACAAACCTGCACGATATCAAAACAATAAAACAACATAGAAAGTCGATAGTTAGTAATCCGCCTCTGTAAAACCAAACCCCATCCCTGAGTCCCTTACCACCACCACTAAAAAGGCAACACTGGCTCAGCAAAACCGCAAAACCGCAAAACCCAAATTACCCAACCTTTCCCCTTGCATAATAATATCCTTATCATGTTCATACTGTGTTATGAAAGTATTACGAGTAGTCGTTGTAAATGATTCATTATCGTATTTGTATTTTAGGTATTAAGCAATGAAGGAAACCAGTCAATTTCTTCTCAAAATCCGACTTCCTTTACACAACAATTTTCATATCATCAAAATAATGCAATTGTTTCTCATTTCAGTAATAATCTGGGAGAAAGAAATAAATTATCTGCATTTGAATTTTATGCCAGGTTGCATATATGAGTACATCAGATTAAGCAATGTAAAAAAGCAGTCAATTTCTTCCCAAAATCCGACTTCCAATACTACACAATTTCAATAAATAAAACTGTAAATGTGTTACGATATTAGGAGAATGAGATGATCTTATTGATGTGTGGTAGAATCCTTATATAGGTTACATATCATCTTGTAAATAGGAAAGAATATGCTAACAATATAATATGCTAACAATATTATTCTTGTGATCCTATATTTCCGTAACACCCCCTCAAGCTGGAGCGTGAAGGTCGAGAATGCCCAGCTTGGACAATAGTTTGAGAAACTGCGGAGCACCCAAGGCCTTGGTAAAGATGTCGGCCAGTTGCTCGGTAGTGGAAACGTGTGTAGTAGTAATCAAACCGTCGGTGATCGCATCACGTACAAAATGACAATCAATCTCGATATGCTTTGTACGTTCGTGAAACACGGGATTATGAGCAAGGTCAATAGCTGACTGACTGTCACTAAGAACTCGCAAGGGCAAGGGAACGTTAACATCAAGACTTGCAAGTAGCCCTTTAAGCCACTTCAATTCACATACAATATTTGCCATGGAACGATACTCGGCTTCAGCGGATGACAAGGACACGGTTTGTTGTTTCTTTGTCTTCCAAGATATAGGTGATCCACCAAGAAGAATGAACCAGGTCGTGATAGACCTCCGTGAAGTGAGACAGCCGCCCCAATCCGAGTCACACCATCCAGTAATAGTGAGAGAGCTATCAGCCCGAAACAACACCCCTTGACCTGGACTACCCTTGAGATATCGTACAATGCGGAGGGCAGCCGACCAATGCTATTGACGCGGTTGATGTAAGAAGCGAGAAAGCATGTGGACGGCATAAGATAAGTCTGGTCGAGTCACAGCTAGATAAACGAGCCTCCCAACAAGACGTATATATGGTTCAACGTCGTCAAGGAGAGCACCCGTGGCTGACCCTAAGGCATGATGTTGTTCGATCGGGGTGGCCGCTGGTTTACAACCGAGCAACCCAGTCTCCGTAATAATGTCCAATGCATATTTGCGTTGACTAACATAAATTCCCTCGGCACTACGAGCAATTTCGAGTCCCAAAAAATATTTTAAGGGACCCAAATCTTTCATGTGAAAGCAATTTCCCAAATAAGCTTTGAATTGAGCAACAACGGAAGAGTTATTACCCGCAATGACAAGGTCATCGACTTAAATTAAGATGAATAGGCGTACCTTGTCTTGCGAGTATGAGAATAGCGAGTAGTCGGAGTATGATTGTGTGAAACCGTAAGTCTTAAGAGCCGAAGTGAGTTTAGCAAACCAACACCTGGGCGCTTGTCGAACTCCGTAGAGACTCTTCTTTAGGCGACACACCTTGCCTTCTTTACCACGACTGAACCCGGGAGGAATCCGCATATAAACCTCTTCATTCAAGTCACCATGGAGAAATGAGTTGTGTACATCCATTTGATGAAGTTCCCATTTATTAATAGCGGCAACAGCAAGAAAAGTACGAATGGTGGTCATTTTAACCACGGGAGCAAACGTCTCACCATAGTCCAAGCCTTCGACTTAATGATTGCCAAATACCACAAGACGAGCTTTCAAGCGTTCAACACTACCGTCGTATTTGTATTTGATTTTATATATCCACTGGCAACCGAGAGCTTTTTTATCTTTTGGTAAATCAGAGAGTTCCCATGTTTCATTTCGTTCTAATACATCAATTTCGGTTTTCATAGCTTCACACCACCTATTATCACGAATGGCTTCTTTGAATGAAGGTGGTTCGATCCCGACTGTCATGGCTGCAAGAAAGTGACGATGTTTTGCCGAGAAAGAATGACAGTCAACATAATTGGCAAGAGAGTAAGGTGTACCTGAGGATGACGAGGGCGAGCTCGGTTCGCTGGTACGCAGAAATGGACCGTTTGTGTAACACCCCCATACTCCAAGTGCCTTACCAGGACCACTCAGGTATAAGGATGCCATCATCTCGGTTACCCGAGGCATGATATTCATAAGACAATAACGAAACAACTTTAAAAGAAAATAAAGTTTAAAGTGATTACATAGCAATTCCAAACTGATAAAAAGAAATACAAGATTCTCAGACGGTCTACTGCTAAAACTATCAAAGCTATAAAACATCGTCGACACAAATGGAAGACTTCTAACGCCACGTGATGACTCATCCCGCTATCCCATACGGGTCATATCGTACCTGCTCAATAATCGCTCACCACCCCGAATGGATCACCACGCTTTTAAAACATTTAAACGGGGTCAGGACTAATCACACAACTCAATATATCAACAATAAGATAAACAGACAGCTTAACCGTCACACACACACAATCACACCAATCCCAACAATCTCAATCACTCGACCGTCCACTGGACCACCCGCCATGGGGGACCGCACCGTACCCACCAAATCCCCGCTCCTCATAATGAGCGATAACCCTGTCCATTAATGTGCACATCCCTTCTGTGGCGGGTTCCACAGAAGGAGAAACTAGGGCGTGAAGCCACTCCCGCAAGTGACCTCACTCAGCCGAGGACACGCCTCGAGAAACTTAGACAACCAATCACGATCAACAAACCGTCACAATACAATTACTATATTATTCAATCAACCACAACACATCAACAATCATCCCATTATGGGACTAATACTGAGTAGGAAATCCTACATGGAAAGCACAACTATCAGACGGTCTCTACAGCTGTATCAAAAGGCTTCTTCTACAAAACCTCCTCCAATCATACAACATACAAATGCTACCAAATCACAAACTACTCAAAAACCCCCAAATCCCTAGATTAGGGTTTAACCAACTTAAAGGAAAGACAATAAAAAGGGTACATAGATCTTACCCTCGACGCAAGGATCTCAACGGTATAACCAACGATGAAAACCGACCTTCCAAACTCCGAGATTTGCTAACAATGCGATTAAGATGTTGAACGTACTTGCTTTCTCTCTTTGACAGTAAATTAGGTTTTGCAAAAGTGTTTAGAATGATGACGGAAAAAGGTTATATATCTTAATCGCATAATTAACAAAACCCGAGAAAAACTCCTCAGAAACCGCTACTCTCGATCGAGTACCTAAGGTACTCGATAGAGTACCCCCTTACTCGATCGAGTATCCTAATTACTCGATCGAGTACCCAACAGGTCAGAAACTATTTTAAAACGCAACTCACCCTTACTCGACAGAGTAAGGCCTACTCGATAGATTACCCAAAGACTCATAAATACGGAGTATTACAGTCTTCCCTCCTTAAAAAGAACTTCGTCCTCGAAGTTCAACCCATACTCAAAAACAAACATACTAACTCGATCAAGACACAACAACGTGACTAAGAACTCAAAACAAAACTCCAACCCAAACATGAACTCGTAACACCAACCCCACTAACTATTCCTACCTCCACAACATGGCTCACGATATCGTATCGACTCCATTATATCTCTCTCAACACTAACTCCATACACTACCAACTAGCTCCGTAATACATCACCCAGAGCCAATCCAATATCAAAATACCCCTAACATCAAACGGAATGTTACATTCTACCACCCTTAAAAGGAACTTCGTCCTCGAAGTTTACTTACACTCATAAACATCATCATGCCACTATCAAAACTCTCGAACTCCTAAACATTACACTACTACAAGCACGACCATGGCCTTTTAACAACATCAACCACAAAACAAATCCCTCCTTTACGCTATGCTAACACTCTACTTCCAATTATTTTACAACATGCACAACCATGAAACTCACTTTTATCGCATCCTACTCCTCTTAAGACAAATGTTACGTCCTCGTAACTCACTACTACTAAATCCTTAGTTAAATCATCTCATCATCCTCATCACCACCACATGTCAAAGATAACCGCCTATAACCTCATTTCTATAACCGTTCCTATTTCCAAGGCTTTCTTACTTAAACAGTTCTCATACCTCAATTCACTCTGCACTCCATCTAACTAATACCGCAAAACCCTTAGCATAACCAATACTCCAACTCTTCCACATTACTGCAACATGACATACCTCTCTATATAGACTATATAAAACTTCTATCGCCAAAAGCATAACTCACGATCCACACGTGTTACGTACGCTCACACAAGATCATCAAGTTCTTTTCTTTCATCACTGCAAACTCATACATGACTTAACAAGACACTAAATCCCAATACCCTGCACTCACTATCTCAAAAAAAAAATTAAGAACCACCTTCCGCTTTCAGATCATTACAACACATGTTCCACGAATCACTTGCCATGACTATGACTACCGATATCTCATCTTAAAACAAGATCAAAATTACTGTAACAACCTCTCACAACCGTGTCCCATCAACAGGAAAATCACTATACCATGACAACAACGAAAACATATACAACTCTATTTCATATCATACTCGACCCTCATTCCCAGACTTAAACAGGTAAAGAAAACATCAATAAACAAGACAACTGTCTATCTGCACAAACTGAAACTCGCAGGGATCAACATCAAACAAAATAACAATCTATGTATAACTGGTATGCACTTTCGAAACTCGAATCATAATCATCCCGCCTACTCCACCACAACCGGTGATGGCATCACAACATTGCCACCAACAGCCACACCGCAGTGCGAAAATACCCGCATCACAACACGAAGTACCGTGCCCGGATCACCACCCGAGGCACCACAACCGCACCGATAGACATCACAACTTACTCAAACCCATAAACACTGACTCAGCATAACTTCTCAGACAAGAAAAACTTACTCCAATCCACTTTATTAAATCACAACGCAACATATTATATGGATAAACAGATAAGCCCCTCATGAACATCATCTCTACCATTTCACGGAATACGCATGTGTTATCAATACACATAAAATTATAATTAGTCATGCCAAATCAATCAAATTATTACCTTTTTAGCCTCATTCAATCAGATTGTCGTACCCTACATATATCACAAACATTCATATAACATCTTTATAACTATCACACCATACCGCTTCTCGTGAGGTCAGAACCTCACACAAACATTTATACACATCATAGACCCATAATCATATCCAACTAGTCAATCCTGATCACGTAAGTTACCACTCGATAAAGGTTACCTGTCGCCCGAGCTTAACTCATATGCCCCTCATAACATATTTTCCCATTCGCATAACCATCACCTCATGCCATACCATTAATATTCAACCACTAGCGCTCGCCTCGTATAACCACATCTTATACTCTTTTACAACCATACATATCAATCCGGCCTTTGTAAATTCAACCTCTCTAGGACTGCTGTCTTTCTTATGTATCATCACCCTTAACCACTAGTGACAACACCACAATACCACCACTGCTCGTATATCAAACCTCTTACACGCGTATCAAAACAACACGGTTTTTCTCCTATCTTTGGTTAACATCCCCAAATAAAGAACATCAAACCCATCAACAAAATTACCTCAACATTATTCCCAATACTATCTTAATTGTATCGTCATCTAACTTTCCACCAAAAATCTCATATCGTGTAAATACTCCACCAACTCTTACTCCCTTAATTCCTCGAAACTCATTATTAATCATGTTGTCCTGAAGCTCCCATATAACCATTAACTAACATCCTCATGATAATATCACACATTTCGATGATTCCTTACCTTTATATCACATAACTCCGGTGAAAATTTTCCTTAGCTTACTTTTTACTCTTCTTTTCTCTTCACATTCAACAATACCATTTAATAGCTCAACTCCTTATTACTTCTATCTAATTCTTTAGTGCTCCGGTTACCTTCTCATTCCGCCAAATCTCAAATCCCATTATTTCATGTCGATATCATCTCACTCTTTCTTACCATGGATCTTCTCTTATTATGCTATCGCTCACACTTGTCACTAACCTATCCCTAAAATCAACGTTCACTGTTTAAACAACTTCATTTCATGCCGTTAAATGCCCAAACAAATCACACGTAGTTTCACCTCTTAATAAACCAAATCTCCCAAACTCACTCACTGTCTACAAATCCACCTCGCAACATGTCTCCATAAAGTTCACTATATACTACTCTTCTCAACCCCTTTAAAACGAACTTTCACTGTGTATATTCTTAACCCACACGACTCCTAACCATCTCACTCCATAATTCTTTACACATCTCAAGTTGCCACTATCCAAACCTTCCTTTCAATCTTTTCATTCTCACGTTCCTTAGACCCACATCATCCCTTACCCACTTTCACATACTTTTACATCACTCAATTTCGCGAATAAATCACTCACCACGTCTCACCAAAACTTGCACCATGCCTCAATCAGCTCATCAATATTCTTTTTCTTTTTCCACTTCTCAGCACAACCACATATAGCTCATCTCCTCCCACCAAACTCATACTCACCATAATGTGCCACTCACCACCCCATAAGATTGGGTAACTTATGTATCAAGACCAACTTACATGTAAAACAATGCATAAAGAAGTAAAATAACAACTTTGAATTAAACATAATATGCAACGAGTGTCAAAAGATAAGCATATGACCCAAAACAGGGGTCACTAGATCGAGTACAGGCCACTCGATCGAGTAAGGGACTTACTCGATCGAGTAGGTGAAGATCAGAAGCACGTAAAACAAATCACCAGGGCTACTCGATCGAGTAGCTAAGGTACTCGATCGAGTGCCCCTTACTCGATCGAGTATCCTAGTTACTCGATCGAGTACCCCAATTCTCAGCACTGTCCAGTTTTCGTAAAACAGTCATAACTCACTCATTACTTGGTCGTTTTGGGCGTGTGACCTCTCGTTAGAATGGTAAAAGGACAGGCTATCACCTCCAATTGGAATCACATCAAAATCATTTATGCATCTCAAGTTATAACAGTTTAAAGACAACCTCTTTATAATCGAAAAAAAAACACAACTACTTGATTTTACTTCCAAACAACTTAAACAACAACCAAGCAAACAAAACCAGTCCAAAACTCATAAAACCAGTATTCATAATCATATGTTACTATTTTCAAAAATCAAGCAACAACATCCATCATGCACATATATTATTTAACTCATTAGTCATGTACTAACCGCATACTTTAAATTTTATAACTTTTCGTAACACAACATTCTCATACATTACAAATCCTATTTCCATGTTACTAATACAACAACATTACAAATACACTTCGTCACTTAAACATATTCATAATCACAAAATTCATATTCTCATACAATTGCTACCCCATCTTTTCCAATCAATTCATCCATTTCCAACACATTACTTATCATTCTCATACAGTTTTCTAACAATTCCAACCAACATTGTAAACCAACTGTCATGCAACATGCTTTCAATCAACAACATACGAAATCACATTATCACCATCTTTTCTACACATTCCCCATTCTCCACATACATACATCCACCGATTCATGCCACACATCACCATATAGGTACACAATTCACAGGATAAACACATAGTGATCCCGACTCATATCCCATGGTGACCGGTTCAAAATTGTAGGGCGAGTTCGCGACTTTAGGACGTCTCCCAAGTCTTTGCATGAGCTCCTACAACCTTTACCCCGGTTTCATTTTAATTGACTCCCTATATTCATTGGGTTCATTGGTTACAGGTTTCAGGATCGTCACTCTGATACCATTTCTAACACCCCATACTCCAAGTGCCTTACCAGGACCACTCAGATATAAGGATGCCACCATCTCGGTTACCCGAGGCATGATATTCATAAGACAATAACGAAACAACTTTAAAAGAAAATAAAGTTTAAAGTGATTACATAGCAATTCCAAACTGATAAAAAGAAATACAAGATTCTCAGACGGTCTACTGCTAAAACTATCAAAGCTATAAAACATCGTCTGACACAGCGGAAGACTTCTAACTGCCACGTGATGACTCATCCCAGCTATCTCATACGCGTCATATCGTAGCTGCTCAATAACTGCTCACCACTCCCGAATGGATCACCACAGTTTATAAAACATTTAAACGGGGTCAGTACTAATCACAAAACTCAATATATCAACAATAAGATAAACAGAAAGCTTAACCGTCACACACACACAATCACACCAATCTCAATCACTGACTGTCTTCTGGACCAGCCCTGCCAGTGGGGGACCGCAGCCGTACCCACCAAATCCCCGCTCCTCATAATGAGCGATAACCCTGTCCATTAATGTGCACATCTCTTCTGTGGCGGGTTCCACAGAAGGAGAAACTAGGGCGTGAAGCCACTCCCGCAAGTGACCCCACTCAGCCGAGGACACGCCTCGAGAAACTTAGACAACCAATCACGATCAACAAACCGTCACAATACAATTACTATATTATTCAATCAACCA
Source organism: Silene latifolia (assembly GCF_048544455.1). Taxonomy (NCBI): domain Eukaryota; kingdom Viridiplantae; phylum Streptophyta; class Magnoliopsida; order Caryophyllales; family Caryophyllaceae; genus Silene; species Silene latifolia. The sequence goes on along the minus strand of NC_133533.1, from coordinate 11,581,082 downwards.
CAACACATCAACAATCATCCCATTATGGGACTAATACTGAGTAGGAAATCCTACCTAGAAAGCACAACTATCAGACGGTCTCTACAGCTGTATCAAAAGGCTTCTTCTACAAAACCTCCTCATATCATACAACATACAAATGCTACCAAATCACAAACTACTCAAAAACCCCCAAATCCCTAGATTAGGGTTTAACCAACTTAAAGGAAAGACAATAAAAAGGGTACATAGATCTTACCCTCGACGCAAGGATCTCAACGATATAACCAACGATGAAAACCGACCTTCCAAACTCCGGGATTTGCTAACAATGCGATTAAGATGATGAACGTACTTGCTTTCTCTCTTTGACAGTAAATTAGGTTTTGCAAAAGTGTTTAGAATGATGACGGAAAAAGGTTATATATCTTAATCGCATAATTAACAAAATCCGAGAAAAACTTCCCGTAAACCGGCTGCTCGATCGAGTACCTAAGGTACTCGATCGAGTACCCCCTTACTCGATCGAGTATCCTAGTTACTCGATCGAGTACCCAATAGGTCAGAAACTATTTTAAAACGCAACTCACCCTTACTCGACAGAGTAAGGCCTACTCGATAGAGTACCCAAAGACTCATAAATACGGAGTATTACAGTTTGCGGTACCAAGAACGTAGCCACGAAGACGAGAAATCGGAATTTTTATGCGACGTCCTCGACCAAGCTCCTCAACCTGGTCATTTGTTGCAGTACCCGAACCCGCAGCTATACCCGTGGGCTCAACAGAGGGGTCGCCCGTAGAGGCAGTAGCGGAAGGAGGTTCAATCGTGGGCTCACTATGGACATGTGGTTGCAATACCATATCATGTACGGACTCATTGGTGGTATCATCATGGAGATCCTCTAATGTGTCGAGTGAATGATCAGAAACAGGAACGGAAGTTGATGGTGATGCGAGTGGAAACACGGACTCATAAAAAACAACATCACGAGATACAAAATATGATTTGGTATCAAGATCATATAATTTCCACCCTTTCTTATTAGAAGGATATCCCACAAACAAACATTTCCGTCCCCTCTTAGCAAATTTATCACCTTTGGTTTTTTTATTATGGGCAAACCTCAAACAGCCAAATACCTTCAAATTTGCATAAGATGGGACGACTCCATATAAATATTCATACGGGGTTTTGTTATTAAGCAAAGGTGAGGGAGTCCGGTTAATTAAATAAACAGCGGATAAAATACATTCACCCCAAAACGAGACGTGCAAGTTGGCTTGAAACTGGAGAGCTCGTGCGACATTCAAAATATGTTGATGTTTTCGCTCAACTCGTCCATTTTGTTGAGGCGTCCCAACACACGATGTTTCAAATTTAACCCCATGTGAAAAAAATACTCGGCCATATTGTTAAACTCCGTTCCATTGTCACTACGAACGGTTTTAATGACTTTAGAAAATTGAGTAGAGACCGTATTAATGAAGCTTGTAAACATGTCGGTTACTTCAATTTTATCAAGCAAAAGATAGACCCATGTAGCACGGGAAAAATCATCCATAATTGTCAAAAAATATTTCGCACCACAAGAGGACGGTGTACGATAAGGTCTCCATAAATCACAATGTATCAATTCAAACAAATCCGTCACATGCTTATTATTTAAAGTAAAGCTATTTCGATGTTGTTTTGCAAAATGACATGTCTCGCAAATTATGTGTTTATTGCAACTGAAATGAGTAAAAGAGGGAATGGTCTTCACCACTTTATCAGACGGATAACCCAAGCGTCGATGCCACAGATTGAATTCTCCTGTCTCGGACACCGTGTTCACCGTCAATGGCCTCTCCCCCGAGCAAATCCGATACAGTCCATCCCGCAGCTCACCGGCTCCAATCGTCGTCCTCGAGGAATGGTCCTGAATTATACAAGAATTTTTATCAAACTCGAAACGGAAAGCATTAGTCGAAAGAAGCTGTGAAACGGACAGTAAGTTGCATTTTAAACTTGGAACATATAGCACATGGGTTAGAATCGTAGAATCATTAATATAAACCGAACCCATCAAATTGGAGACGACTTGTTGGCCATTCGGAAGACCACCAGGACGTCCGGCAATGTGTTCACGATCCTCCAAACACGACAGGGAACCCGTGACATGATTGGAGGCTCCTGTATCAATTATCCAATTGGACATACCACTGAGACGATCGGAAGCAAGCAAGTTATGAGTAGAGACACCCGCGGTCACGGCATTAGCCTGAATAGTACCCGTAGCAGAACCCGAGCCTGTACCCGAGGCACCTATGTTGCCTGAACCAGAAAACCCCGAGCCTGAACCACCACCTCGTGACCGAGAGCGACGGTATTCGGCCAAGGTACGGGGCCTGTCACCCCACCAATCAGGAAATTTCAGCGTTTTGAAAAAATAAGTCGAGATATCATGGCCTCGAGTGTTACAGTGAGAACAAAGCTTTTGATGACGTTCCCCATGCTCTTTATCTCGTAGGACACGCCAGTCGACATTAGAACCAGGAGATGACATATGAAAGGCTGCAACTTCAGTGACATCAGGGGTTGCGGTGGTAGTACGTAAGCGTTCTTCTTGGAGAACGATATTGTAAGCACGATTAAGAGTGGGTAAGGGATCTTGCTGGAATTGTTGGGAACGGATATGGCCATACAAAGAGGGGTCGAGACCCATGAAAATTTGGTGTAAGCGCTCATTATCGAGACGCTTGATAGCGGCTGGACCAATGCCACAGTCGCATTTGCCGCACTTACACGCGAAAGGGGGCTCGTGAACAACAAGTGAGTCCCAAAGCGATCTTAATTTGCCATAGTAAGAGGTGACAGTCATACCTTTGGATTGCTTAAAGTCTTTTAATTGAGTTTTAAGATTATGAATTTTCGTACCATCGACCACTGCAAACTGTGATTCCAATTCGGACCATAGGACCGATGCATCATAGCCATAACTCACATTATCGAGCAGAGACGGAGAGATCGTGTTACGAATCCATTGTACCAGAGTACAATGAACCACTTCCCAGTTGTTCGGTTACCGGTTTTGGGGTAAAGAGTTATTCGGTCTGCGGGTCTATGCAGTCCGTCTGGTCCCGATTCCGGTCCGGTACATAAGTTTGGTAAAAAAATTAAGGAAAGATGTTTAGTACGGAGTAGAAATTAAGATTGGAATGTTTACTGTGATTGTATGTTGTTTTTCTACAAGGTTGTTAATTTGTGCCAGGTTGTCAACACTGGTCACGATCGCAGTATTATACTCCGTATTGCGCTAGGAATACTATAGATTGGATGAGTTTGGTGGCATTTGCGCCTTTCTCAAATGCACATATTAATATCAGATTTTCAGTGAGATACTTTTCAGGTCCGTACACTGTTTACGGAAGATTACCACAGGCATACTTATCAATATCAGATTGTGATACCTCCATACCTAAGTTAATATGTAACATTAATTACGATAGCAGTAGGCAAAATAAAACTAATTATTCAAGAACATATAGATACAGACATACAGTTAAAGCAGCAAATCTCTTGTGCGACCGTTTTTCCGTGTGAGAGTTTGCGAAAGTTAACTAGTTAACCTCTACAATGAACAAACCAAAATTATATAGCAATTACCAAGGTAGTGATTGTTAGAAATGATAATTAGTTTTAAGGATATTGAATGAAGATGATTTATATTAATTGATTTATTTGTAAATTGATAATTTTAGCAATACATATGCGCACTATTTATAGGTGATCATGCACCTTAAACGCTTGTAAACAATTACACAAGTAATGAATGAGATAAGTTTCTAAACTTATTATTCTACGGGTTCATATACCTAATGCATGAACTTAGTAAATAAACATAAGTTTCAAGACATAAATGTGGAGAAGTTTCACATTCTAACACTCCTCCTTGAGACTTCTTCCCATTACTCCGAGTTGTAATCTTATATTTTCAAATCGTGGTTTGGGTAAGGCTTTTGTGAAAATATCTGCCAATTGATCTTCCGTTGGGCAATAAATGAGTTTCACTTCTTTTTCTTGTTGAGCATCACGAACAGCATAAAACTTGATTTTCATGTGCTTTGTTTTTGTGAAACAAACTGGATTCTTTGAAATGGCTATTGCAGACTTGTTATCGACCAAAATATCCATGGCTTCATTTTGGTTATAACCTAGGTCTGCGAATATCTTTCTCATCCATTTGGCTTGATTAACAGCGGCCGAGGCAGCAACATATTCGGCCTCTGCAGTAGATTGTGCTACAACTTCCTGCTTTTTTGAAATCCACGAAAACACTTCTGAACCAAGAGTAAAAGCATAACCAGAAGTGCTTTTCATATCGTCAACAGAACCTCCCCAATCACTATCAGAGTAGGCAGTTAGCTTTGGGCTTGAGCATGGTTTGTACAAGATACCAAAATCAGCAGTGCCTCTTAAATATCTTAGAACCCATTTTATGGCACCCATGTGAATTTCACTAGGTTCATTCATAAATCTTGATAAGAGGCTTGCAAAGATACATTACATCCTATTCGAGTAGTCATCAAGTACAATAAACTACCAACCAAACTCCTGAATTGTTTTGGGTCAACCTTTTTTTGACCGTCATTCTTTGAGAACTTCTCATTTTGAACCAAAGGAGTTCCCACTGCTTTAGAGTACTGCATTTTAATTTTTTTCAGAATGTCTTCAGCAAATTTTGTTTGAGAAATGAAGATCCCTTTCTCTGACTGATCGACCTCCATGCCAAGAAAATAATTCATCAGACCTAAATCAGTCATCTCAAATTTTTTCTTCATCTCCTCCTTAAATTCATTCACCATTTTTGAGTTATTTCCTGTGACTAAAAGATCATCAACATAAAGTGAAACAATGAGCAGATCAGTTTCGCCATTCCTTTTTATATAAAGGGTGTGCTCATTTTTACTTCTTTCAAACCCTTGTTCAGTAAAGTGAGAATCGATCTTACTATACCAAGCCCGGGGTGCTTGTTTTAGACCGTACAAGGCCTTCTTTAATTTGCACACTTTATCTTCATCTTCTTTGACAACAAAACCTGGAGGTTGCTCTATGTATATCTCCTCCTCGAGTTCGCCATTGAGAAATGCGGACTTGACATCCAATTGATATATTTTCCATTTTTCTTGTGCGGCCAAAGCAATAAGAGTTCGCACAGTATCATGTCTAGCCACCGGAGCAAAAGTATCTCCATAGTCTATTCCGGCTTGTTGTGAGTAATCTTTGACAACCAATCTGGCTTTGTATTTATTGACTGACCCATCAGGATTCAATTTGAGTTTAAAAACCCATTTTACCCCTATCACTTTTCGATTGTCAGGTCGGTCAACCAATTCCCATGTCTCATTTTTCTTTATCATGCTTATTTCATTTTCCATGGCAATTTGCCATTCTTTGTACTGAGATGCTTCGTCATAGTCTTTTGGTTCTTCAATTGCGAAATGACATCTCTCACACTCTTCTTGATCTAAATGAATTATTGGGGCAATTATCATATATTTCAGACAACCTTTTTTTACCTTGGGGGCCCGTGGCGATGTCTGAATTGGCAACAGAGTGAGGTGATTCTCCTGGTATTTGGGAAGTAGCAGGTGTGTTTGGTTCCGTGTTCACACCATCATCATTTGGTCGCGGTTGGTTATGCTCTTGTTGCTGGTAGTGAGATTCAGGAAGTAGCATCACATTTTTTTCCACTTTTTTCTCCTCCCAATTCCAAATTGCATCTTCATCAAAAGCAACATCTCTACTAACTGTGATCTTCTCCGTCTCAAGGTTAAAAATTCTGTAACCTTTTGACTTTGAATCATATCCAATGAAAATTCCTTTCTCTGATTTTTCGTCTAGCTTACCTCTTTTTTGAGGTGGAATATGAGCATAACAAACTGAACCAAATACCTTTAAATGTTTTGCCTTGGGTTTTTTACCACTCCAAGCTTCAACTGGAGTTTTTCCTTGAAGTGCTTTTGTAATGAGTCTATTTAACAAATAGACGGTTGTATACACGGCTTCAGCCCAGAATTTTTTCGGCATTTTCTTTTCTGCTAGCATGCATCTCGCCATTTCCATAACAATTCTATTTTTCCTCTCCGAGACTCCGTTTTGTTGAGGCGTATACCCTACTGTGAGTTGGCGTTCCATGCCTTCATCTTCACAAAACTTATCAAACTCGGATGAATTGTACTCCTTTCCTCTGTCAGATCTTAACATCTTAATTTTGCACCCGCTTTGATTTTCGACAAGAGCCTTAAACTTTTTAAAGATTTGAAAAACTTCAGATTTTTCTCTCATGAAGTATACCCAAGTCATGCGGGTAAAGTCATCAATAAACAAGATGAAATATTTGTTTCCGTTAACAGATAATGTTCTTTGGGGACCGCATACATCAGTATGCACGAGCTCTAATTTTTCTTTGGCTCTCCAGGCTTGCCCTTTTGGAAATGGCAGCCTGTGTTGCTTTCCAAGTTGACAAGGTTCACACAAATCATTAGTCACACAAATTGAAGGAAAGTCGCGCACAATATTCTGCTTGTGAAGGTCACTTAAGGCACGCAAATTAAAGTGCCCATACCTTCTATGCCACAACCATGTTGTAGATACCTCATTTCTGCACCTCTCGCAAACCACCCGGTGATGATTGGGCCGCATGTTTGATGCGTGGAACGATTTGTGACAGTTCGTAAGATTATCGTCAAGTGATTGCTCAAATATTAAATGTCTACCTCTTAGTTGTCATCTACGTCCCGATACGGTCGTTTTGGCAGTAATTAGAGTACATTCGAGTCCGGTCAAAAACCGTCTCCATTTCCCGATAATCGTTAAATCCCGAGTCAGAATGTTCTGGAATGTTCCGGATATTTCTATTCCATATTTCATAAATTTTATCTTTTGGCAAATAATATCCCGTAATATTCATATAAGATATTAAGGAAGTCGAATTATTTCCGTCCTACCATAACTCAAACGCGAAATCTTTCTTCAAATAGAGGAAACCTCCGGGAACAGACGCAAGAAGAAAGCGCCGCGCCTCTTCAAGAGACGCAGATGTCTGCTGCGTCTCTTCCCAGCCCTTTTCTCGCATGTTTCACGTATCTTTTTCATATCTTTCCGAGATTCACTTCCAAAGAGTCTCCGAAACCCTAATTCCTTCACGTGATTAGTATAAATAGGAGCCTTCGCTCCTCATATTTCTCACGCGAGTGTCCGCCCTTCTCTTCTCCCTTTGCATTCTAGACTTTGTTCTTACTTATTGGCGCCTACGTGCTTGAACTTTCGACCACGTAAGCTCGGATCTTTCCGGGTACCAGCCTCTCCGTTGCATGACCGACCAATTTGACCAACTACACTTAATCAACTTAATTAATCAATCGTTTTCCTCTTACGAGGGCACTCTCTTTGCATTCGCGTCGAGCATCACTAATCGATATCTTAGTTCTTCTCGTTTCGTCAACATGTAAGTTTGAGGGTGTATAATTCCTCTTTTATTTATTGTATTTTACTTTTCGTATCATCAATGGTAAGGTTTATGTCGAAAATACCGTTAAAATCGATTTCTAAAACCCTTTGTTAAAACCTGTTTTTGCGGATTTTCAGTAGATAACCGTCGAGAAAGGACGCAAAGAATCGCTGCGCCTCTTCGAAGGAGCGCATTCTGCTGCGCCTCTTCGTGAGGCCGCCGCAGCTTCTCGCTTCCTTTCTTCTTCGTTTGTCCTCTCGTATTCCGTATTCAAAATCTTTCTTTTGCTTGTTAAATCTCATTAATTCTTCGTCGTAGTATCATAATAATTCCATGTATATTATAATCATCATTCATTCACATGTTTTAATTGTCATAAATCCGACTTAAATCCCAAGTAATCCAATATTTACGGGTTTTCGTCATTAAATTCAATTCCGGATTGTAGGGATTCAATTTGTTCATATTGGGTTTCTGGAATTCGTCCTTGATATAGTTTAATCTGTCTTTTATCATGTTCATCGCATGTTCGTCATTAGTCCGTTGCATCTAATGTTAGTTAATTGATTTCAATAGAGGACTCATTAACATTTATCACTTCTATCATTATTTCATCGTGTAATTAATCCGTTTGCATCCATCTCATTCATGTTCTACTGTTTTTATGACCTATTCATGTGTTAATTAACATATTAATCATTTTCATCCGAGTAAATATCATCAATTGATCATTAAATCACCAATTAACATTAACGGCTCGCAATTACGGCTTCACAGCCAGAACTGAGCCAAGGAACAGACGCAGCGTCTGCTGCGCCTATTCCAAACGACGCAGCTCTGCTGCACCTGTTCCTGGCTGAGTTCTGTCCCTGAAATCCGTTTCTGCCTTGACCTAGTTTGTTTAGCTTACGTATCATTAACTATTATCCGTAATATCACGCTAATTCCTGTTCGTTAATTTATTTAACTTCTTTCTTTTATTCCTTTTTCTCAAATTATCCGTTTTAAAGGTATTTTCGACATAAATCGCCTATTCCAATGTAATTAATGTAATTTTCATTATTGTAATTCATAGTTATTATATTTCTTTTATCATTTGTATGTTTTCACATGTAAATCAACATTAAATCCTACTTCGACCCAATTGTATGTTAATTACGTGTCAACCGACTTAGTTAAATCTTCATATGCTAGGATTAAAACTTGAATGTTGCATTGCATGCATGTAGCCGACGATATATCAAGTACGAACAACTTCCCTAATCATTAGTAGAGGCCGCTATCGAGGCGGGCGGGATTAGGTGTTCGATCAAAAGAGCTTCCTAATACGTACCCTCACCCCTTACTCCAGATCTCCGTGAGCACCCGTGTTCATTGGCATCCACGAGAGTCATTCTAGACATAGAATGCTAAGGGTAACGATTGCTTAGTGTTCATGTCACTACTTTGTGTCTTGACATGACACGAGGTATTCGAACGGTTCCAATTTCCCATAAAAATTGGTGGCGACTCCATACAAAATGCAAACGCTTGTTTCGTTCTCACCAAGCGCCCCGTGGGCGGCCCGCCGTCACGCTTTGGCGACTCACGTGGGGATAATACACTTACGTGTAGCCAAGGGTGAAACTTGAACAAGGTTAGGGAATAGTTTGTACAAGACAATTGTCGGTTTTTATAACTCGGTCTTCCTAAACCGTTTAATTCGGCCTTCCTAGGCCCAACCCAACCCATTCGACCAATCGTCCCGTCTAAACGGTCCTAATTCTTATTTGGGCCTAAAGGATGGATAGCGATTGACGTCATCCATACCATGATGCTTACTCTTGTTTGTATCAAGGGCCTTCACTACTTGAGGAAATGGACTAGGAATCGGCCTTACTCTTGTTTGGCACGAGCCTCTCCACAGACTTCGGGTTTGATGGTTCGGTATGGCAACCCACCCTTTAAACCAAAACCCTTTTAAATGCACTCAGCATCCCGTTATAATGCTTGTATAAATGTGTAAACCTTATGTGATCACCATTTCTAAACAAAACCATGACGAATTTTCAAAAAAAATAATCAAAACCCTCTTTCAAACAAGAATTTCGAAATAGGGCTTCCAATTAGCGCAAAATCCGGTCAAAACTCTGTCCGTTTGTCGAGTCAAAATTCGGGCCACAAGCCCATTTCAAAACCTCACTTCGAGTCCACTCCTACAACTACACTACAGTTGACTAGGACACACATTTTCAAAGACCTTGTCTTTCTTCAAAACTCACTCAACACAAGTGGCACACACCCACTTCACGAGTCAAAACTTTTCCTCTTTTAGCAAGTGTGATAGAATGGTCGATCGTGTTTTGATTCGTCGCCGATCTCTTATCCAGTTTCCAAGATGCCCGGATCAAGTGATGAAACGAATCTCCACCACCTTCAAGACGGTAATGATCGAATCCTCGCCGCGCTAGCCCAAATGCAAATTACCCAAGAACAAACATATGCCCGCCTTGAGATTATCGAAGGCCGTATCTTCTCCGTTGAGGGAAGGTTGCTTCCTCATGAAAGTGAAGTACTACGTAATTCCGATGATGAATCTAGGGATGAGAATCCTTTCGTGGGAATGACTGCAGCTGAGAAAAGACTCCAATACCTAGAGGAGCAATTGATGTACCTTAAGGGTGATGACATTTATAGGGAAAACAATCGCAAGTATGAAGCCGTCAATTCCAAATTGCCAACTAACTTTAACATGACGGATATCCCTAAGTTCAAAGGACATGAGAACCCTTTGAACCACATCCGTGCCTTCAAGGATTACATGTCTATCAAAGGCATCAAACCCGAGATGTTCTTAAGGATCTTTCCTTCATCTCTTGACACCATCCCGAAGCAATGGGTCTACACTTTAGATCACAAGAAAGTCGCTACTTGGGAAGACGCCGCAATCGAGTTCTCTAAGCAATACGCGGATAATGCCGAGATCCAAGTCAACATGCGCACTCTAGAGGTTCTTACCCAAAATGACAAAGAAGGATTCACCGACTTCCTAAGTAGGTGGAGGAAGACTAGCACTCAACTAGTTGAACGCCCGGATGAGGCTACTCTTGTGGAAAAGTTTGTGGATAATCTCAAACCCATCTATGCCAATCATTTGAGATATCAAAACATCAAGACTTTCAAAGACTTAACCGTGTTAGGAACAAGGATTGAAGATGACATCCGTAAAGGACTCTTGTCCAAAACGGTAGGTCGAGGATATCAAGGGTCCACGAGTCATTCATACGGCTCTACTAGCAAGACCGACGAAGTTAACCTTCTCGAGCCATCTAAGAAAACTACTCCACCAAGAAAATTCACAAACCTTGGGGATACTTACTCCAACGCTCTAAAAAGGTTAATGAAGCAAGGTAAACTCCAACCCATTGGACCTACTCCCGAACCCGAAAGGAAGTCCAAGTTTTGGGATAAAAATTCATACTGTGAATACCATAGGGGCAAAGGGCACGACACAGAAAAATGCTTCAAGTTGAAACACGTGCTTCAAGATATGATTGAAGATGGTCGACTCCCAATACCACCAGGAGGTAAACCCAACAACACTCAGAATCCTCTTGGAGTTCTAGTGATTACAAGTGATGAATCTACCTTAGATTGCTCACACCTCATTTCTCCCACCGAAAATGAAATTCATGCAATTGAGAAAGAAAGGCTCTACTCTACTATCTCCCCTACCATTTCCGACTTCATCACATGGGCAAGGAGTGTAGATAGACAAGTGTGGGAACTAGAAAGCATGGTAACAACCTTACGCAATCCCAACGCAATACCTAAAGAACGTGTACCATTGATCTTCTCTCAAAATGCCACTATGCAAGAAGTAGTCACCATGGTTGATAAACTGGTCGATCAAATCATACGACTAGAAGATGATATCATGAGAATGAGGGAACTAGCTGCAGTCAATGGGGTTTGGGCCGATGATGATGAGGACGAGTATCTCATTGAAAACTCCCTAGTCAAAGAAATAGTCCAAAATGGTGAAGACCAAGATGTGGATCACCTAACTCGTTCGGGTCGCCCATATCAAAACACTACTCAAAACGGTCCAACCAACGTCATCACACCAAATGACAACGAAGATGACCCCACTGATCATTTGCTCAAGCAATTACAGAAAACAAAGGCTGATCTTTCAGTCTGGCAACTAGTAGCAAGCTCATTCCCATATCGCCAAGCTTTACTGCAAGCTTTGGCCAAGCTAAATGTAGCACATAACTCTACTCCTGAAGATGCAGTTAACTTGGTCTTCCAAGAATCACCTAAGCTAAGTAATCCTATTACTTTCTCGGACGAAGACTTGCCACCTTTTGGCGCTAGTCACAACCTCGCTCTATACATCACTGTCATTTGTCTAAAGAAGAATGTGCCAATAACCTTGGTAGATGATGGCTCCGCGGTCAACGTCATACCCCTCAAAACGGCATACAAGCTAGGTATGAAAGAGTCGGATTGGACCCCTACCAATCAAGGTGTGCGTGCATATGATGGTACACGACGAAAAGTGGTAGGACTCGCTAACCTAACCATAGCCACGGGACCAATCGAACGAAAGGTTAACTTCCAAATAGTGGACATCGAAGCTTCATTCAACATACTTCTGGGAAGGCCTTGGATTCATGCTTCCAAAGCGGTAACATCCACCCTTCATCAAAAGATCAAGATCCCACTAAATGGCAAAGTAGTGACGACCACTTCGTCACCCATCAAGGCAATAATCGAGAAGCAATCAAACAATCAAGTCCTTGCGGATCCCGTATACGAACTTGGGGGCTTCCAAAGTGTAAGTGTCATAGAAAGCGAATTGGCACCCTTATACTATAATCCCTACTCCAACTTGGTGGTCAACCACATACTCAAATCCCAGGGATACTTCCCTGGAATGCCTTTGAACCCAATTCGGAAGAATACCTTCACACCATACAAGGAAGGCAACTCAACAAGAATACCACTTGGACTAGGGTACAAACCCACAAAAGAAGAAGTTCTCGAAATGCTCGCCCAAGTCCAAAATCGCAAGCACGTGGGAGTCCAAATGAGGCCATATCTCCCCACTTTAAATGGGTACTTTGTTCAAGAAGGAAGTTCAGAACTCTTTCATGGATTTCCCGAACCTTGGCATTATCTTGAGAGGAAGTTAGCCGGAATCGAGATCTTTCACGATTGCTACTTCATTCCTCCAGAAACGGTTCCTACCGTCAAAACCCGTTAAGCACCTTGCTTAGACGAACAAGCCGTTAGCCTATTGTTTGGAGAAGATCGATTCGTTAGGGCCGCGCAGGATGAGATCATTACTATGATACTTCAGGACGATCGCTTCAACCCCACCGCGTTGATCACGAAACCGACACAAAGCAAACGGTGAAAGGGTGGAGAAAATCTATCAAATGGACCAACAACCAAGGAAGACTCTTCAAGCTCACCACCGGAGAAGGAGAGATGTTCAAAGGAGAACCGAAGAAGACGAGTTCGAGTCGGAGTCGGTCGGAGTCGAGTCGAGTCGTCGAGTCTAGAGAAGTCATTAGAGAGTCTATTCCTGTCGTCATCCCCACTCCCTTCGTTTCTCCTAGCTTAGCCTCGAGTAGTCACGTAGTTCGGGAAATGCCCCACCATTCGTCCCTTTGCCGCCACTGACCATGGATCGGTTGGCTTCTTTGTTTCAACTTTACTCAAATCTTAATATGAATAAATCAGGTTACTCGCTTACTCTTTGCGTTATCTTGAGTGCAATTCTGTTTACGATGATACTGAGGATGACCAAGACCCAGACTCAATCGAAATACCTCCCTACGTAGCCAAAGAAATAGTACAGGAAGGGGAGGGGGGACCAGTAATAGAGGACATCGAACCCATCAATGTAGGAACCGAACTAGAACCCAAAGAACTTAGGATAGGGACTACCTTGAGCTCAACCGAAAGGGCCGATTTCATAGACCTCCTAAATGAATTCAAAGACGTTTTCGCTTGGTCCTACAAAGACATGCCAGGGATCGACAGGGATATCGCCGAACATAGGATTCCGATTAAGCCAGGTTTCAAACCTGTGAAACAGAAGCTTCGACGAATGAGAACAAAATGGGCTCTAAAGATTAAGGAAGAAGTTGACAAGCAATTCAAAGCCGGGTTCATCAAAGTTTCCGAGTATTCTGACTGGGTAGCTAACATAGTACCCGTACCCAAAAAGGATGGGAGAATCCGTGTTTGTGTTGACTTCAGGGACTTGAACAAAGCGAGTCCAAAAGATGACTTTCCTCTACCTCACATTGACATATCGGTGGACAATACTGCAGACCACGCATTACTATCCTTCATGGATGGGTATGCGGGTTATAACCAAATTAAGATGGCCATGGAAGATATGCATAAGATCGCATTTGTCACCCAATGGGGAACCTATTGCTATACGGTAATGCCGTTCGGATTGATCAACGCCGGAGCTACATACCAACGCACCGCAACCACACTCCTACACGACATGATGCACAAAGAAGTTGAGGTATACGTAGATGACATTATCGTCAAATCCAAGGAAAGAGAGGGACATATTGCGAACCTTCGCAAGTTCTTCGCAAGGCTACGAAAGTACAACATGAGACTCAACCCCCAGAAATGCACATTTGGGGTAACATCTGGGAAACTTCTGGGATACGTCGTTAGCCAACGCGGTATAGAAATAGATCCTTCAAAAATCAAAGCTCTGATCGAAATGCCACAACCTCAAACAAAAAAAGTCGAGGATTCTGGGAAAAGTACAATACATAAGTCGATTCATATCGAAACTTACGATGATTTGTGAGCCTATCTTCAAGAAACTCAAGAAAACAGACCACACCATGTGGGATGATGATTGTCAAAAGGCGTTTGACCGAATCAAGGAGATATTGGCCAAACCACCAGTGCTCATGCCGCCACAACGAGATCAACCTCTTGGTTTATATCTCACAAGAATCGAAACCGCCATGGGTGCCATGCTGCTCAAATGTAGGAAGTGAAGAAAGAGCTATTTACTATCTAAGTAAGAAGTTCTTGGAATATGAGTGCAAATACTCACAACTCGAAAAGACATGCCTCGCTCTTGTGTGGGCAACGAAGAAGCTACGTCACTACATGCTTAGCTACTCCGTCAAGATATACTCCAAAATGGATCCAATCAAATACCTCTTCGAGAAACCCGTCCCCAACGGACGTCTGGCAAGATGGACTCTGATGCTCTCAGAATTCGACCTAAAATATGTGCCATTGAAAGTTATAAAAGGTCGCGCCGTCGCCGAATTCTTCGCAGAAAATCCTATCAACGACGCACAAACCATAGATACTTGGTCATTTCCCGACGAGGATATACTTCAAACAGATGTAGACTCCTGGGACCTATACTTTGACGAATCATCCAACTTAAGAGGATTCGGAATAGGAGTGTTGCTCATTTCTCCTGAAGGTGAGCATACACCGATTGCTGTCAAACTCGACTTCGAGGTGACAAAAATGCTTTGCGAGAATCTGAAGCTTGTCTCATTGGACTACAAGCGGGAGTAAGCTTAGGCATTAAAAACCTCCGAGTACATGGGGATTCATCAGTGATCATCAACCAAGTTACAGGATCTTGGAAAATCCGAAGTGAAAGCCTCGCACCCTATCAGGCTAGGATAGACCAAGTCGCTCAATTCTTTGATCATGTAACATACCTACACCTACCTCGGGAGGAAAATCAATTTGCAGACGCTCTTGCGAAACTTGCATCTCTCGATAAATATGCCGGATCACATGGTGGAAATGCCTTTGTGCATCGAACGACGGTCCGGCTTATGTCCACCAAATCACCGATGAAGAGGAAATCGCACAGGAACCCTGGTTCCAAGCAATCCTGAATTTCAAGCTTAATGATACCTATCCACCGGATATGGACAAGAGGGGACAACGTGCTATACGCCTACTAGCTTCCCAATACATTCTGATGCAAGGAGAATTATACAAAAGAACACCTCTTGGTGTAGTGCTGCGTTGCCTTGATCATTCACAGGCACAAAAGGTGATGGAAGAAGTCCACGACGGAGAATGCGGTCCTCACATGAGTGGGCCTATGATGGCAAAGAAAATCACGCGTTTGGGATATTATTGGACCACAATGGAATCCGATTGCATCAAATACGTGAGACATTGCCACAATTGTCAAATCTTCGGGAATGTACAACATATCCCTCCTTCATTGCTCTACACGATGACATCTCCTTGGCCATTTTCTGCATGGGGAATTGACATAATCGGGAAAATAACCCCAGCCGGAACAGGAGGTCACTGTTTCATTCTAGTGGCAATTGACTATTTTACCAAATGGGTAGAAGCGGCTTCCTACACTGGTCTTACAGCCAAAAATGTGGCAAAGTTCATACAAAACAACATCATCTATCGATACGGATGCCCACATGAGATCATTAGCGATAATGGGTCGCACTTCCAAGCTGAAACCGAGCAATTGCTAGCCAAGTATAAGATTAAGTGTTCCGGGTGTAATTCCAGAGCAGTTATATGTTACCAACCGTGCTTGTAGAATGACGTCTTTAGTTGAATCCTCCTTGCGGTCTCCTGAAACGATGAACAAACTGAGGGCTCGGCTTTGGACCGAGCGAACTCACTCCGACGCTCAAGTCAGTAACTTAGAGAGGTAAGTGGTTGTTACTTGGCAAAGTACGTATTGTAGAGAGATAAGGAAGATATTACCAGATGAATAGTGATTCTTAGGTTAAATTGTGGATCCTTTCCTCAATGATAGTTGAGGAGTATTTATAGACTTTCACCTTTTGTCACGTAGTGGCCAAGTGGCCAAGTGGCTAGCAGGTGGAAAGACTGATCTACCCCTCGGCCGTGGGACCTAAGGCAGGCCGGCGGGCCCTGTTGACCCACCGCCGAGGGGTCTTGGATATGAGTTCGCGGATGTGTGCCCCGGCTGGCTGGTTGCCCCGGCCGGGACCCATCTGACAGGCCGACAGGCCTCGTCGGTTAGGCTGTCTAAGCCGTTCACTTGCTGTGGATATCTTTGACCTTTCTCAATGTGTTAACTTGGTCCGCGGGTGCAGAATATGCCCCATCAATTTGCCCCCAGCGTAGTCTATGCCGTGGTATGGGCTCCGATGTATGCTGAGCGTATATTCTGCGCAAGTGAAAATTTTCTGCCCCAGCTTCTTCTACCTCGGCGTGACTCTGCTTAGGCCGTACCATATCCCCCCTCCACATGGTTGTGTAATGGACATCCGATGTGGAAAAGGCAATGACGCTGGTGAGACCAGGGGTTGAGAGTGCTTGTTGTTTCGATTGTGCCCCGGCCGGTGCTTTCTGGCTTGGTTGATCATGTGGCCGGCGGAGAAACGGATACTTAGGGATCTGTTGAGGAAGATGAACAGGCAGAGAGACATGAAGGGGCGTGTTGAAGACGCTTGGTCACTATTGCATTGATTGACATTCAACTGTTGCAACGATTGACATTCCGTGGCTGCATGTCTGACACGTGTCTGATTGTTGATTGGCTGACGTTTCATGGGCTGTGCCCTGATTGGTCCTTCTTCATGGGCTTTCCTCTATAAATAAGGTACTTAGTCCCTGAAATTGGCCACCAATTTCATTTTCTCAAAAATTTTCTTCTTTCTAGCCCTTGTGACGAAACCTCTTTCTAGCTTTCAGAATCATTACTCCGGCGTGGCAGTTTTCTTCAAGGTAAACAAATAAATTCTCTCTTTAACTCGTAAGTTTTGTTGTAACATGTCTTCTGCTGGTGCTGGACCTAGTAAGCATGCGCCGGGGGGTTCCCCGTCGCGTCTTGATGAGGAGGAGATACTAAACGCCATCCCGATAAGGTTTGGGGGCCCTAGGTCTCCGTCTCCTGAAGTCGATCCAAAAGCTCCGGAGGGTGGGGAGGATGATGATGTTGATGATGGCTGTGAGGAAGGGATTCCTTCTGGTGAGGAGAGGCCGCATATCCTGGACCACGGCGAGGCGTGCGCGATGGTCCCGACCGTGCTGGACCAATAAATTCGCGATTGTTCGGTGGAACTCTATTCGAGGGTCATTTCTACTTCGGTGAGGGGTACAAAATTGATATCCCTGGAAGGGTCAGCGGTCTGTTGCCCTCCTCCGGGGCATATCGGCGTATATATCGGGCATCCGGAGTATGGCCTCCGGTTTCCTTTGAATAAATACGTTGCGGCCATCGTCAAAGCTATGAACGTTGCGTGGCTCACCGCATCCGTTGGCTGTTAGGACGATAGTTGGCTTCGTGTGGCTCTGTCTTTTCAAGGGGAGGTACCTACGATTAATTTATTCCGCCGGCTTCACCATCTTCGGGCATCGACCCCGGTAAGGTGGGGTGGTACAGCGTGCAGATGGAGCCAGGCGTCCTCTCCGTTGATAAGCTTTCTTCTTGCAAGGACCGGAAGGGGCGGTGGGTGTATGTCAAAGTGCTTGGATGACTATCCGTTTCCCGTCCTTCCAAAGCACCAAGTCAACTTACGGTGCGAGAGTAAAAGGGAGCGTGAAAAATGGGTCTCCCAGAGTAAGCACAAGATGGATGCCGGCGGGGTTGCTCTTAGTCTTTGACGAGGAGCGGGCGATCGTTGTTTTGATCTTTGAGAAGGGATGGGTGCCCCGACTCGGATTATTCTTCGGGATGAGCTGCTTTGCCGCGTCGGCCTCATACCGGCCCTCAACCAGGGTGAGTAGGGTCGGTGTGAGGCCCATCTTTGCCTATTACGCTCCTGTTTTTAGAGCTTTGTTTTACTTCTTTTATGTAACTCTTGTCTGGTTTCTTACACCGGTTTGGCCAGATCTGCATGCGAGGAGACCTTGAAGAGGTTGGGGCTTGATAAGGACGGGAACATCGTTGAGCAAAGCACCCTCGGGCCGACACGCGTGATCGTAGATTGGCTCCCAACGAACTTATGGACAAGCGGTGGGCGCTGGATCGAGCGGCGGCTCAAGCACGGGTCCTCGGGGTGTGCGAAGAGATCATCAAAGGCAAGGTCCAGGTCTGCGGCGTTGTCGATCCCGGCTCCCTCTTCAACCCCAACGGTCCCGAAAGGAGCACGTGGAGGTCATCGATGTCTCCGAGGAGATGGTGACCGTTGCGAAGGGCCCTCCTTCTCCCAAGAAGAGAAAAGAGCCATTGCGCTTCGCTGCCGCTAGGGAAAAGACGATTCACCCGGTCCTCCAACTAAGAGGGTCCAGACTGATACGGACCGACACGTGGTTCGAGACTTAGCTGTTCATTATGCATTCCCGATGACGAGACTCTCGATGTGTCGATGAATGTTGACATGGATGCGTTGTGTAAATTTTTTGTAGATCCGCCGTCGGCGCCGCCGTTCTTCTTCGATCGGCAATTAGAGAAGCGACTGAGAAGGCGAGTGATAGGAATGTCACCGTTGACTCCGCACTCCAGAAGGTTCCCCCCACCGAGCTTGTGGCGGAGGGTACAAAAATATCCGAGAGGCTGGCGAAGTGGACTCAACTGGCCGGCTCCTACATTATGGAGCAAGAACAGGCCATGGCCCAAGCTAGGCCACTGATCCAACGGCTCAAGCTTGATCTCTCCGCTGCAAAGGGAGAAGCCGGGAAGGCGAAGCTTGACCTCCTGGCTGCTCGGAAGCGTGCGGAGGAAGTTGAGAAGCGACTCGGCCGAGAAGGCCAAAGTTGAGGCTCTTGATGCCACCTCCGCCGATTCTTTGGAGGAGCGGGACCGGTATAAGGGTGGCTACGACGCCGTTGTTGCCAAAAGGGAAGAATGGAGGGGATGTATGAGGCTCGATCGGAGGCTCTCGCGGACACTAGGGCTGTTCTTGCCCAAAGGGAGAAGGACATTGAGGTGCTTCAAGATAAGATCCTCCCTGACCTGTGCGCTCAATTCCGGGATCAGGCCGAGGAAGCGACCAGGGAGGCAATCAAGAGGCTCATTCCTGAAGACTCCTTTCCGTGGGAGAAATTTGAACAGCTTCTGGACGAGATGGCAGATGCCGCGGAAAAGGCGGTTGCGGAAAAAGAGGAGGCGGCGAAGGCGGCTCAGATAGCCGAGGCCAAGGCCGCCTATGATGCAAAGGTGAAGGAGGCCGAAGAGGAGGCTGAAAGGCTGAAGGCATGTGGAGATGGCAAGCTTTCCTCTGGGCAGGCCACCGAAGTTGACGCTGCTGCTGTCGATGGTGGGCAGCATCCAGCGTAGGGAGACGGGCGGTCGTCACCGGACTCACCCGCATCTCGGATAGCTTTAGCTGTTCGGGGCCAACTATCGAGCCTTTCCTCCCTGCCATCTTTTGGCGCTTCAAATATCATGTCTGTAATCTTTTGCTTTTCTTTTCCTTGTTTATGTAAGACTTTGGTAGGTTGCGTTTTGGCTTATCCCTATGGGGACGGCCGTCGTCTGCATTCTTCTCGTTTGTAACCTGTTGTCATTAATGAAAGTTTGCTTGTTTTGCCTCTGGCTTGGCCGAGGTCTTTTCTTGTCTTCTTGTGTTATTAATTGAGCGCTTTTTCATTTTTACCTTCAGCCTAGCCGAGGCAGCTAGAATGCGTATCTCAACTGCGTTTAACGTCTTTTTCTTTGAACATGTTAGCGCGTTGGCCGCTTCCTCTTTCACTCTCGGTCTGACCGAGGTGTCGGATTTGTGCTTTCCAACCGCCGTTGTGAACATGTTAGCGTATCGATCGTTGTGTCCCCCCAGGCCTTCTTCGCGGACCGAGGTGACTAGGGGTTACGACGCGACAGCGTAAGTTTCGGCGTATCGATCGTTGTGTCCCCCCGCCAGGCCTTCGGCGGACCGAGGCGACTAGGGGTTACGACGCGACAGCGTAAGTTGGCGTATCGATCGTTGTGTCCCCTGCCAGGCCTTCGGCGGACCGAGGCGACTAGGGGTTACGACGCGACAGCGTAAGTTGGCGTATCGATCGTTGTGTCCCCTGCCAGGCCTTCGGCGGACCGAGGTGACTAGGGGTTACGACGCGACAGCGTAAGTTGGCGTATCGATCGTTGTGTCCCCTGCCAGGCCTTCGGCGGACCGAGGTGACTAGGGGTTACGACGCGACAGCGTAAGTTGGCGTATCGATCGTTGTGTCCCCTGCCAGGCCTTCGGCGGACCGAGGTGACTAGGGGTTACGACGCGACAGCGTAAGTTGGCGTATCGATCGTTGTGTCCCTTGCCAGGCCTTCGGCGGACCGAGGCGACTAGGGGTTACGACGCGACAGCATTCTTGGGGTATTTGCCGGCTTGGGCGGGCGTCTAACTCGATATGACCGCGGGGGGGGTAAACACTTTGATGGAAAGATTGGGTGATTCTTCATTAGATGTAAACATGCGTTGGGGTGCCAACAATTGTTCTGGACACCTCCGCCGCTATACAAAGTATTTCCTGAGATTGTCAGTGTTCCAATGGCTCATCAGAGGCATACCCTCCATGTCGGTCAGCCGGTATGTACCCGGCCTCATCTCTTCAACCACTTTGTAGGGACCTTCCTAGTTGGCCGTTAGTTTACCATGAACGTTTCCCTTGTTGGTGGCGGCCGACTTTCTCAGGACTAGATCCCCTACTTTCAAGTCCCTTTTGTGGACTCTTCGGTTGTAAGCTCTTCTCATTCGGTTTTGGTATACCGCCAAGTTGAGGCGTGCTGTATCTCGGCTTTCTTCAACTAGGTCTAGGGAGGTTCTTAAGCCTTCCTCATTTTCAACCGGGTTAAAGGTGGCCGTTCTGAATGTTGGCACCGTTGCTTTAATTGGCAGGACTGCTTCGGACCCGTAGACTAAGTGGAACGGACTGTACCCCGTTGCTTATTTCTCCGTGGTTCGAAGGGACCATAGGACGCCGGGTAGTTCATCGGCCCATCTTCCCTTTAGGTCTTCAACTGTCTTCTTCAAACCATTGAGGATTGTTTTATTGGCTGCCTCCGCCTGTCCGTTGCTCTGTGGGTGACAGACGGAGGAGTACGCAAACTTGATACCGAGCTCTTCCAGCCAGCTCATTATTGTGTCACTCCAAAACTCTCGGCCGTGGTCGAATACCATGACTTGGGGTAACCCAAAACGAGTTATGACATTTTCCCAGATTACCTTTCTTACGGCTGCCGTCGTCTTTGCAGGTACTGCTACAGCTTCAACCCATTTGGTGAAGTAATCAACGGCGACAATCAAGAACTTTCTTCCGCCGGATGCCGTTGGAAATGGCCCTAGTAGATCCATCCCCCACTGTGCGAAAGGAAGGGGATTAAGTACCGGCTGCAGGTCTCGGGACGGCGCGTGTATCACCGGAGCATGCATTTGACAGTTGTTGCATTTTTTAGTCTTGGCTCTGGAGTCCGCGAGCATGGTGGGCCAGAAGTAGCCGGCTCGGAGAGCTTTGTGGGCTAGTGTTCTTGCCCCCATGTGATGGCCGCAGATGCCTTCGTGGATCTCTGTCAGTATTAGCTCCGCGTCGGCTGGACCGACGCATTTTAAGAGTGGCCTCGTCACGGACCTCCTGTACAATTCCCCTTCAAACACCAAGTACCTTGCTGCGATCCTCTTTATTTTCTGCGAGAGACTGCGATTCTCCGGTAGTTCACTTGTCAATTTGTATTTCATTATCGGAGTCATCCACGTTGTCTCGGTCTCTATGTTACCCACCATGCCGACGGCCTCAGTAATGCTCTTGGCATTCCTGATGTCCACCAGCACGGTTCGGCTGACATTCTTGATGGTTGAGCTGGCGAGTTTTGAGAGAGCGTCGGCTCGGTTGTTCTCAGACCTGGGAACGCATTGTATCTGAAAAGATTTCAACTTTGAGGTGTCAGTTTTTACCCTTTCCAGGTATCTTACCATTCCGTCGTCTCGAGTCTCGTACTCTCCTCTGATTTGGTTAGCCACCAAAAGTGAATCCGTTTTCAAAATGATGTGCTCTGCCCCTGCGGCCCTAGCTAGCTCGACTCCGGTTATCACCGCCTCGTATTCGGATTCGTTGTTTGAGGCCGAGAAGGTAAATTTCAAGGCGTACTCGAACTCGTCCCCGTTTGGGCTGATGATAAGTATGCCGGCTCCTGAGCTGTTCGTCGTGGAGGACCCGTCGGTGTATACCTCCCATACTCCGGGGTTTTGCTCTTCTTGGTATGTGCATTCGGCCAGAAATGCGCGTTGCTGTCCTTTTATCGAGGGCCTCGGCTTGTACTGAATGCCGAAGCCGGATAGCTCTACTGCCCATTTGATGAGCCTGCCGGATTGCTCAAATTTTTCCAATGCTTTCTCCAACGGCTGGTCGGTTAGGACCGTCACGGGATGTGCGTCGAAGTAGGGTTTCAGTTTCCTTGCAGCGACGACGACAAAGAAAGGCTTTTTTCAATCGGCGGGTAATTTCTCTCGGCGGGCAACAATGTATGGTGACAAAGTAGATTGGTCTTTGTTGCTTGTCCTCTTCTCGACGATCACGGCAGACCGACCGTGGCCGAGGTAATCGCTATGTACTGATATAGTGTTTCCCCGGATCGGCACGACGGGGTTGGGAGAGTCTGAAGATGAGCTTTCAGTTGTTTGAAAGCTGCGCTCTGCTCCTCCCCCCAGCCGAAGTCTTTATTTCCCTTCAACACCTTGAAGAATGGGGTGCTCTTGTCGGCTGACCGAGAGATGAAACGGGCTAGAGCCGCCATCCTCCCGGTCAGCATCATGACCTCTTTTCGATTCCTCGGCTCCGGCAGTCTAGGATCGCCGGACTTTGTCCGGATTGGCGTCAATTCCTCTCGGCGCTGACAAGTACGCCGAGGAACTTACCTGCTCGGACACCGAAGTTGCATTTCATTGGGTTGAGCTTCATCTTGTACTTCCTTAGTGAACAAAATGTCTCGTGCAAATCGGCTAAGTGCTCGCTGTCGGACTTGCTTTTTACAATAGCATCGTCGACGTAGGCCTCAATGTTTCGCCCTTTTTGATTTTGGAACACTTTGTCCACCAGTCTTGTGTAAGTTGCACCGGCGTTCTTTAAACCAAACGGCATCATTTTGTACATGTATGTGCCGTTAGCAGTGATGAATGCGCATTTGGGCATGTCTTCCTCGGCCATGAACACCTGATGGTACCCCGAGAAGGCGTCCATCAGGCTCAGCATAGTGTAGCCTGCCGTCGCGTCGATTAAACTATCTATTCGAGGCAGGGGATAGCAATCTTTGGGGCATGCTTTATTAAGATTGGTAAAATATACGCACATCCTCCATGCCCCCGATGATTTCCTCACCATTACAACATTAGCTAACCACTCAGGATAGGTACAAGGCATGATGAAACCTGCCGCCAGCAATTTATCTACCTCGGCTTTGATGGCCTCATCCTTCTCGGCTGAGGAGTTCCTCATCCTTTGCTTGACAGGGCGAGCGGTGGGGAGTACGTTCAGCTTGTGAACAATTACCTCCCGGCTCACGCCTGGCATCTCGGCCGCTGAGTAGGCGAAGACGTCTTTGTTCTTTCTCAGCAGATCTAGGAGTGCGGCTCTGAATTTTGGCTCCAGGTTAACACCGATAGTTACGGTGCGGCCTGGGTCAATCTCTACCTCTTTGGTCTCCGCTCCTTCGACCATGCCGACGGTGGTATCCATGCGCTCGCCCTCCTGTTGCAAGGACGGGCTCTTCCCCCTTTCTGACTTCTTCGCCACTTTGAAGGATTGCATGTTGAACCCTTTGGCGGATACTTGGACATTGACCACTTCGTCCTTTTCGTTCTTTGAAACGAGCTTATGCGCTTCCCCCCCGGTCCGAGACGTACATCAATGTCAGAGCCCGGACGGACATTACTGCATCGGCCTCGCTCAGGGTGACTCGGCCTATGAGAACGTTGTAGGCGGACGAGCCGTCAATGACCACGAACTCGGACATAACGTTCTTGGCCGCACTTCCCTCGCCGAACCTCACCGGCAGCCTGATTGACCCTAGGGGTACCAGTAGCCGACCCCGAAAAGTCGTACAACGGGTTGGTGCGGGGGCTCAAGTCTTCAACCTTCGACCGAGGTTGAGAAAGCATTCGCCGTACATGATGTTTGTGTAGGCGCCCGTGTCGACCGGCACCTCTTCACCGTGTGGTGGGCTATGTCCAAGTGGACTACGAGTGGGTCGCTGTAAGGGGCGATGACTCCTTCGTAGTCCCTCTTCCTAATGGTTATATCGGGGATGCCTGGAGCGGGAGTCGTGTTGGGCACAAAGTTGATGGCCCGATACGACTCGTTCGGTGTCGTTTGTGCCCATGAGCGGACCCACCGTTCTCGTTGCCCCGATGACAACATGGATTACTCCTATCCGTTCAAGACGGACTTCTTATCTGAACCGCCGCATCGCCTTTTGGCCTTTGGCGACATACTTGCCGAGGCTCCCCTTCCGGATCGGTTCTTCAATGGCATTTTTCGATGATCAGCGATTGTCCGTAAGGTGACCGGTGTGGCCGTGGTACTCACGATCTTGGCTCGTGTCACCGTCACTCCTCGGCCCGGTGGCCTCTCCCACTTCGACCCTCGTTCTTGCTCGGGCGAAAACCTCGGCGCGGACACGGCCGGGGGGTGTGATCATTGTACCGCCTCTACGGCGGTTCGTTCCCGAACTCCACCGGCGTCCGCCGAGTTCTCGCTTCTGGTGGACTGTCGACCGTGACCTATTATCGTCACGGCGTCTTTCATCCGGGTTGTCCTCCCGGCGGCTTTTTCTTTCGAGTGCTCGGCCTCGCCGGGCTCTGCCTGGTTTTGTGGTAGTCCTCCACCTTAATGGCTTGATCGGCCATTTTCTGGCGAGTCTAATCTTTGGCCGCCGCACTTGATGAGCTCATTCTTTAGGTCTCCCCTCGGGAGGCCTTTCATCGCCGCGAAGGTCGCCGGTTCATTGCTCACTCACGAATCTGCTGAACCTTGGCGTCGAACCTCTTCACATAACTTCGGAGAGATTCGCCTCCTTCCTGTCGATAGTCGGGAGGTCCGAGGTCTCCACGACCCTCCTCTTGTTGCGGAATACTCGGGCTAGGAACGTGTCCTTCGTGTCGGCGCGTAACAAAGATACCGACCCGTCGGGTATCCCCTTGTACCAACTTTGTGCCATCCCATGCAGTGTCGTTGGGAAGATTCGGCACCAAACCTCATCGGGTTGCTCCCATACCGACATGTGAGACTCGTAAGCCTCGACGTGGTCGGTTGGGTCGCCTTCTCCTTTGTATGCTATAGGTGGCAACTTGACTTAGTCGGCACCGGGTATCTAGGACGTGGCGCTCGGCTATAGGGGCCGTCGACCACGTGTCGAATGCCACGCGGCGATCGGCTCCTCGCATCCCTAGTCCGGCTCCTCTCCCCGTGGCGGGAAGGGCTTCTTCTCCGACTCGGTGAGTCGGGCTTCTTCTCCGACTCGGTGAGTCGGGCTTCTTTCACTCCTCCGGGGGTGCCTCGTCGTCGCGCCGCGCGGCGACGCCATCCTCCCGTGAGTGCGGGAAGGACTAAGGTCTACCACTAGCGCTCTGGGGCTCCCCGGCATCTTGAAAGGGCCGGCTTCTTCCATGCTCCATTCAAGTCTCTTGGAGTCACATTACAGGCCCCGGGTCTCTGGATGGTTCCGCCGCTCTTGTCGGCGTGACGGTGTGAGCCGGCGTACTAGAAATTATGTCCGAGTAGCTTGGCTTTCTTTGCATCAACCACATGTCCCAGGACGGTGACTTGGTCGGCGGGCAGCGGCATATCTTGTTCCTTTGGCGTCCGTTCGTCGTATCGGTGATACGGCCGGGTGGGGACTGCCCGATTTCCGAGTTGTGGAATGTGTCGTCTTGGTAGAATTTGTTTTCCACCAACACCTTCTCTGGTTGTTTCGACATCTTCTTAGCTTTTTGGGTGGGTTTTTGTTTTGTTTTTTTTTTTTTTTTTTTTTGGGAATGAATGTGACTAGCTTCTAGTATCTTATTCCCACAGACGGCGCCAATTGTTCCGGGTGTAATTCCAGAGCAGTTATATGTTACCACCCGTGCTTGTAGAATGACGTCTTTAGTTGAATCCTCCTTGCGGTCTCCTGAAACGATGAACAAAGTGAGGGCTCGGCTTTGGACCGAGCGAACTCACTCCGACGCTCAAGTCAGTAACTTAGAGAGGTAAGTGGTTGTTACTTGGCAAAGTACGTATTGTAGAGAGATAAGGAAGATATTACCAGATGAATAGTGATTCTTAGGTTAAATTGTGGATCCTTTCCTCAATGATAGTTGAGGAGTATTTATAGACTTTCACCTTTTGTCACATAGTGGCCAAGTGGCCAAGTGGCTAGCAGGTGGAAAGACTGATCTACCCCTCGGCCGTGGGACCTAAGGCAGGCCGGCGGGCCATGTTGACCCACCGCCGAGGGGTCTTGGATATGAGTTCGCGGATGTGTGCCCCGGCTGGCTGGTTGCCCCGGCCGGGCCCATCTGACAGGCCGACAGGCCTCGTCGGTTAGGCTGTCTAAGCCGTTGACTTGCTGTGGATATCTTTGACCTTGCTCAATGTGTTGACTTGGTCCGCGGGTTCATACAAAACAACATCATCTGTCGATACGGATGCCCACATGAGATCATTAGCGATAATGGGTCGCACTTCCAAGCTGAAACCGAGCAATTGCTAGCCAAGTATAAGATTAAGCATCACCATTCTTCGCCCTATAGACCACAGACTAACGGCGCGGTAGAGGCGGCAAACAAGAATGTTGTCACGATTCTCAAGAAAATGATCGACAACTACAGAGATTGGCCAAGCAAAATACCCTTTGCCTTATGGGGGTATCGTACATCTGTCAGGACGCCCACTGGGGCTACTCCTTTCTATTTGACCTACGGCATGGAAGCCGTACAACCAGTCGAGCTAGAAATACCATCCCTGCGCATTCTACTAGAAAGTCAAATCCCGGAGGCCGATTGGAAGAGGGACAGATATGAAGAACTCATCCTCCTGGATGAACGTAGGCTACGCGCCTTACATAATGTCCAAACATATCAAGCACGTATCAAACGAGCTTTCAACAAAAGAGTTAGGCCAAGAAACATCAAAGAAGGAGACCTAGTACTCAAATCGGTTAGAGCTCTTTTACCTGTCGACCCACGGGGAAAATTCAAACCTAATTGGGCCGGACCATTTCTAGTCAAATCCATACTCCCAGGGGGTGCGGTTAGAATTACAGACTTAGATGGGAATGAGTTTTCAAACCCCACAAACCTCGACCAACTGAAACGGTACTATGCCTAGAATAGAAACAAAAACGCGCCTCGCGTAAACCCATGTGTCGCTCTTATGGCACTAAATAAACGGCCCCTGGCCAAACTGAAATAAGTTAAATGTCACTGTGCTCTTGCATTTTGACAAGTTCGTCATCCTCATATCATCAAATAAACTAAATTCGCACCTCCAGAGTAAGCAAAAGCTCATGCTTATTTTCTATGTTCATTACAAGCTCTTGCTTCGAACAATTATTCTTTTACATTTACTCGAACTACGCGTAAGGGTTTGATTTCGCTTTTCAAGTGAATACGTAGGCAATCCTTCACGGGATTCAACCCATTATATCTAAAATGTAAATAGAAGGACATTTGCATTGCATTTGAAATTCGACAAGAATAATAAAGTAGAAAATCTCAACGGTTTCATAACCATTTAACCTTTTATTTCATTCGTTTCCTAAATAATAGTAGTACGTTACATAATAAAAATAGAATAGGCTAGGATTCTAAAAATCCCTCCTTTTTATTACAACAACAATAATAATAATAATCAAATAATAAATAAAGACTCGGGCTATTCCTCCATCTTCCCCTTGCCCTTGTCATTCTTGTCATATTTCGTCACGACCTCGAGTCGGGCGCTCTTGCACCACTTCAGACCTAATCACCAACGGTCTTTCTCGAGGCCTAACTCTGCCATTCTTGCCAACCACCATTTCCGCGACAGGAGTAGTCTTTGATTTCTTCGAAGGATGAATGGCCTGAATGTTGGAATATGTGTCCTCCGACAATAATGCGATCACGACTGTTGATCATGATGATCACATGTTTAAGTCTCATTAAAATGAATACAATTGGGAAGTAATTTTGTTCTCACAAACTGGTCAACATATATCGGTAATGATTGGGTGACTAGAGTTTGACATTACGTGTGTGTGACGGTGGTGATCGATTGACCCCTAGGTCATACCTAAAGGGCAATACTCTTAATTGATTATTTAATTAATCGTATAATGTTACGAGTTAATTAAATTACTAGAAAATTGACGGACGATTTTGGAAGTAAAATTTACGTATCATATTGAAATGTGATTAAATAAGATACGGTCTGAGTGATTAAATTGTATAATTACTCGGATGAAATAAATTGTTTAATGTAACAATTAAATTTGAATGAATTGTTATAAATACAATCTGTTGTGATTTATAAATGGTAAAATATTTTTGGTACAAGTAATTATGATATTACTAAGTCGATTTTGTATATGACGTGTTTTTATTAATACGTTGATTTTTAATAAGTTAAAAATACATAACAAATATATGTGACATGTGACATGTAACATGTAACATATAGACAATTGACAAAAATAATATGGACACCATATTATGTAAAGTGCCGAAAATAAAGGGGAGGAATAGACTTAATATTGTGTTTGTATTTTAATAAGAAAACATAATGATTAACTAGAGGTCTAGCCATGCAAGCCTATGAACATTGTTAAGAGCAACAAGTCCATGCATTGGCTTCCCTTTCCTTCTCCTCTTACACGGTTTTGGGAAGAAAAATGTGATCATTGTTTTTCTTTTATTTTGCCTAATAATATACTAAAGGTAGTGTATTATTTTCATTCTCATTCCATCATCCAAAATATTGTTTTAGAGAGAAGAAAAATCCTCCTAATTATCTCTCTAAAAACCGAAATACATAAGAAGTTTATAAATATTTTGGTTCCATTTTCTACCTTGATTAATATTATAACTAGTGCTTGTAATATTAATTTTTATTAAGAGGAGCCTTGGGTATTATACATAGGGAGAGATCTTACACTTAGATCTTTGTTCTTCCATTGGAAAAGCTCAAGAACAAGAAGAGAAAGGAGATCTCTCTTGTGCCCTAATAGCCGAAATTTACAATGTATGGACATGATTTCTCCTCTATTTATATTATTGTTTGCATGCATAAGATCCGTAATTTATTTTATGACAAATTATTTAGACATATAATAATATGTTAACATGTATATGAATCTACATTTCCTTCAATCGGTATCAAGAGCCACGGTTGTTTGCATGCAAATTGGTTAAAAGTTTTTCCGAGTTATATGAATAACAAAATAAAACTTGTAAAATTTGTGTTATTATGATATATCACGAAATAATTACATGCATGTTAATATTTCTGGTCCTAAAGTGTTTTAGGGTATTTTGGTTAATTTTTCGGATTTTTATTGTTCATAATTTACTATAATGGCATTTAAATGTGATTTTATGAGTAAAAATGTCATTTTTGGTCGAAAATTAGCTATACTTCGAATTTTAAGTTGGTTTTTGGATATGTTGTCACACATATTATTTTGAGATAACCTGTAATTTTTCATAATTTTTGCACTTGTTATGCTCGAAAAATGAATTTTTCATTATTAAATATGGATTTAAGAGAAAAATAGGTTAATATGAGTTAAATTTCGAATCTGGTCATAGAAAATTTATATGTTGTCACATGCAATTTTACAAGATGTGTGTAAAATAATTGGCTATAAAGAAGTCTTTTAGCATGATTTATGAATTTTTGAAGAAAAATGACATAAATAGTGACATTATTAGTGAAAATTAATAAAATATATTCTATGACTTAGGAAAAACGTCTAATGTTGCATTTTATTGTATTTTTCAGATCTAAAATTGAAAAGTTAATGAAAATATTTTTTCCATGTTTTTATGATTATTTTATTAAATATCGATAAACCGCAACATTGTTTTTCCTAAAATTTTCAAATTTTTAACCTAAGATTTTGAACATTATGAGTGTCATGGAATTTTTCCAGAATGTTCATGAATTTAAATTTCAAATTTTGAATTTATTTGAAATTTTTGGATTTATTTGAAGTTTAATAGCTTATTTTTGTAATTTTGGTCCATTTATGAACAATTTTGTAAATAAAAGTTAATTATGGTCAAAATAATTAGTGAAGACTATATTTTGAGTCCTAAGTGGTTAGGGTAATTAACTCATGCATAAATATGAGTTTATGTATTTTTGTGATTATAAAATGTTGAAATCACGCAAATCCGTAAAAACCGAGTAATATACGATATTGGCTAATTAAAGGCGATTTAGCATAAAAAATTGAGCATGTTCATACATATTATAATGCTGCATTTTTCTTTATGATTGTCATAATTTTAATTTATGTAATTTTGAATTATGTAATTTACTTAGTATGGCCTTAGATTTTTAATTGGTATTTCCCGAAATGTATGGGAATATCGATTCGGTTGTAATTTTTATTGTGATCTCGTATCACCGTTTTGTAATTTAATAGATTTATTTTATTTTAGTTACAAATGTATAATAGGAAATTATGTAATTTATTATGTAATTTTATTCATTCCGGAGTTCCAAAAGACGGATTTCTTCAAGAATGGCGATACATAAAGACGGTGTTACCTCGAGATGTGTGCCACAACCGAAGTTCAAGGGACCAATGGAGTTGGTTTCCGAATATGTAATAGATTAATAGTTTTTCTATTTTAGGAAAGGCCATACTAGGATTCATTTACTTTTATGCTTGCATTTTATTTTATGTCACATGCATCGCTAAATCGCCATAACTAAACATGCATTGTTATTTTATCGAGTTTATCGACCGTGTCAATTAGAATTATCGTAGTTCACCGCTTTAGTTCACTTAAAACGTGATAGATAATAAATTGACATGACCTCTCGCTAAAACTATCAATTGAGACATAGCCTTACCAAATAGTAGAAACCATGAAAACCTATTTCGCGAGGGAGTGCACTCGGCTACCCCGGGGTACAAACCTTGTTACGTAGGGGAAGTGGATGATAAATGTCTAATCCACCGAATTCATGTTGATGAGGGTTTCATCGGCTACCCCGTGCCTAAGTTAATGTGGGTTTGGATAATGGACACATTTATTCGAAATTTGGATTGAACTCAACAAAAGTAATTGATAAGGGTTTCATCGGCTACCCCGTGCCCTTATTGATGTGTTTTGGGCTATAGATAAATATTAGAGTAATTTTATCGACCAAGAGTTCTAAAAGTAGAATCGATTAAAAGGTTAATCCACCGAGTTATATTGATGAGGGTTTCATCGGCTACCCCGTGCCTAAGTCGATATGAATTTGGGTCTTGGAATCATTTATTCTAGTTGGGTAGAGGTCACTAGAAAAATGCATAAAACTTGTTTAAATCATTCATTTTTACGAGTATAATTAAAACGACAATTGTTTTACTCCTTATATTTTGTTTTGTAGACCACTTCTTATTCATAACAAATGGCAACACCAACTCCTAATGCTACACCACTCGCTACTTCATCTTGGCTCCGATCCTTTATGGATCGATGTAAACTTGAAAAGAATGGGTCAAATTTCTCCGAGTGGGATGCCCAACTCAAATTAGCCGCCGAGGGTGACGACAAGCTTCGTTACCTTACCGAGGCCTCTCCACCCGAGCCCTCCACTAGGTCCACCGCGGCCACTAGGGAAGCCTATGAGGCTTACCAAAAGGAGTCCGCCGCAATGAAAAATGTCTTAATATTTGCGATGGAGGCGGAACTCCAAAGGAGAGCCTTCAAAATGGGCAATGCTAATGAGATTTACTCCAAACTTGTGACCATGTTTTCACAAACTCCGCGGATCGTCCAATATGAGGCGGCGCGGCATTCTTTGATCTCGACTTCAAAGAGGGCCAAAAGGTTAGCCCTCATGTGCTCAAACTCATGGAGCTTGTCGAGACCTTGAAAATTCAAAAGGTTGAAATCCCCAAAGAACTCATCGTAGATAGGATTCTACACTCCTTGTCTAAGGTCAAGGCATATGTGCAATTCCGGGTGAATTTCAATATGCAAGACAAGGATGTGTCTCTTGAGGAGTTGCACAAGTTACTTGTGCAAGCCGAGAAGGACATGGGGTTAAATGTGAACCCTCCCAAGGATGTGCTTAACATAAGCACAAAGAGTAAGGGGAAGTTCAAGAAGCATGGGAGAAAGGGTAAAAAGCAAGCTCCCACATTCACCAAAGCTAAGTCTTGTGAAGCTAGCACCTCCAAAGTCAAGAAGGGTCCTCTTGACAAATGCCATTATTGTAATGGCATGGGACATTGGAAGAGGAATTGTTCCAAATACCTTGGTGATATCAAAGCTGGAAAGATCACTCCAGTAGGTAAATGACTAACCTTCTTTTATGTTTCTAAATTCAACTATGGTATTATGATGCAAAGTTGTGATAATGTATCTCCCTTTTTATTGCAAATAGGGCCTCCACCAAGCAAAGACAAAGGAAAAGAAAAACAAGCATGATAAACCATGGAGAAGCTAAGGATAGCTCTTGTGGAGCTTTGTTTTTCATTGTCTTATTTTAAGTTATGCTTTGAATTTTTAGAACTTTAGTTTCCGTGTTCGACATGGAAAGGTATTTTGGATGATGATTTGTATTTTGGATGATAGTGACTTGGTTTGCAACCCAAGTCACCCGTTTTATCATTTATCCTTTTAATGTTCTAAATTTCATCTTTAAAATGCTTGCGTTTTGAAACATAAGATTATTCACTTAAAGTGATCTAATAGACAAATATAATGACCGGTTTCATTATATGTCCACATGCTTAAGGCGTGTGTATGATCACTTATAAAGTGATTTTGAGTCTATGAACTCTCCTAAAGGTATGTCAATCACCAAGTATACATATGAATACAATAACTATTAGTCTAATCTATGAGATAGTTCTCCTTATACTTCAACATCATTAATTTGTGTCTCATATGCTATCTTTGAATGTTTAGTGTATTCATTCTAAAGATAGAGTGGGAGAAAAATGAGGACACAACACACAAGGCAAGATATAATTGTGTACTTGTGTAAATGAAGATCTACGCAAAAGAGAATGATTTGAATGAAGGTATATCTATTTACATAGTATACCAAATAGATGATTTGAATGAAGGTATATCTATTTACATAGTATACCAAATAGATGAGATCTATAGTCTCAAGTTAGTTCTAAATGACTTAAGAGACCAAGTGAAGTAATCATAAAAGTTTTTCTCAAGATTACTACACGAGGAGACCAAAAGAAGTTTTGGAAGAAAAATGACTAATGTAAAGTCTTAACAAGCTTTTGACTAAGGTTATGAATCAATTGACCAATAGTTTCAATCATGAGTTTTACTTAAGAGCCTAAATGAATCATAGTAACATACTAGTTATGATCAAGTTGCAAAGATTGATATTCCGATATCTTCAATAGCCAACGTTTTAACCACGCAAATGTCATTGTTTAACCTCGCTATGAAATGGTTAAACCTCCTTCCGAAAGGGTATTCCAAAGGACCTATTCTAAATATTATTTGTATTTGAATAATGACATTGTTACACATCATTATGACATGAGTGAGTTAGAGATTTAAAATCTCTTTCCGTAAGGTTGAGATGAGACCACTTCAAAATAGGCATTTTGAAAGGATATGATGGGAACATATATGGTTTTATCCTAGTAACTTGGCAAAGCGATTTATATTTATATTCTTGACAAATTTCGATTGAGAAGTCAATTTTGAAATATGTAGAATTGAGTGGGAGTTGGGAAATTCTCATGTGAAGACATGGAATTTAGTGGGAGCTATCATCCTTGAATGTATAAAACTCATTACTCATTAAAGAATGACGAGCTAATACCTTCTTTCATAAAGAAGCTTTTGAGTTTTCAATTCTGGATGAAAATGGACAATGATGAATCCAATTACATCATGAGATGTTGGATTAGTATTAAAGAGATACACATCGTATCAACATTTACATAGGTTATTCATATGAATGAAAAATGGGATTACCATTAGCAGTCATGGTAGTTCATTGAACCTGAGAACGGTTGATCTCATGATTATTAGTAACTAATGTTTCCGCCATTAGAATAATCATGTACATGTCCAATTATGAATCATATGCATAAGAGCATGATGATTGACTTGGTGAGCCATAATAAAAACGTCATGAATTCTCGAGTAGAATCCGATGAGCGATTTCGGTGTTTGACGGAATGTTCTATTATGTTTCAAGAAGTTGCACATATTATAGAAAATCCGAGAACAATATGAGGATTTATGAGAATCCCAATTCTTTCAAGCCTAGAAAGAGAAATGAGAAGTTTTTGGAAAGATGCTTGGTTGAATAAGAGGTTATTCAATAACAATCTTTCCTAGTAAAAGCTAGGACTTATGAGAAGTGCTATGCTAAATAATCTTGTCAATTGTTACAAGATTCTACAAAACATATACCTAGTGCATTGTGTGTGGATGAAATACTTGATCGGTGCAAGTTGTATTATTCATAGCAAATTCGTTCGTTATGAGATGATCGATAAGAAAGTTCTTTCAAGTTAAAGAACCGAAACCAAGGTTGGGAACCTTGATGTGTGCTTGGTAAGATTCATGTTATGAGAGAGAACATGAATGTAAAGGAAGAAGCAAGTGTAAGAAGTTTGAACACATGGACACATGGGATGTTAAACTTCTATTGCAATCAATGAGTGTTTACACTTATGATAAACATCACAAGGTTGTAATATGATATTGACTACCCGAGTGTGATGTCGACATTTGTCGTTTGAGTTATTATTAACTCACCTTGTACATTGTTACATCCAAACGGGTTGTGGAGACAATTGAACCCCGTTAAGGTGAACATGGATTAACATTGTTTTGCCCATAGTTACTTATATGAGGTGACGTCTCGAAGTGACTAGAGTGTGAGGCGATTGATGGCAAGTTCAAGTGCCATACAGTCATGTGAGATGACTAGTCGATCACATAGGCGATTGTTAGGAACTTTTGTCGGGCCTTATGACCGCTTATAGAGTTCTCGCAAATTTATATAGCCTGGTCGTG
This sequence comes from Silene latifolia, assembly GCF_048544455.1. NCBI lineage: Eukaryota > Viridiplantae > Streptophyta > Magnoliopsida > Caryophyllales > Caryophyllaceae > Silene > Silene latifolia. Next base: position 11,545,472 of record NC_133533.1, on the reverse strand, counting down.
GCGAGAGCTACTATAGTATTCGAATGAGTCGATTCTTTTGACTAAAGACTATTTGCCTAAGATGGCACAGTTTCGATTAACTTTGATTTGTGTTACTACGACCTTCGTAAATGGGGTCAAATGGGCATATTTTGGGTTATGATGGCTGTGGCTAGTCGAAGGAATGAGTGCGATAGGAATTGTCCACCCCTAGTCGGGGTTATAACAATATCTCGGGGCCACTCGAGGAGTAATGAATCGGAAATGCGTGGCCACGCTCGGAAGGTATCCGAGTGGATAAATCCGGTCAATCGCTTATTCTCCGGATCGAGGAAACCACTCTCGATATGATCACTTGCAAGTACGACCCGAAAGACACCTTGCATTGAGTGGGAGATGGTAATAGGACAAGAGAATTGGTGACGCACACTTGTCGAGGACAAGTGGGAGATTGTTGGAATATGTGTCCTCCGACAATAATGCGATCACGACCGTTGATCATGATGATCACATGTTTAAGTCTCATTAAAATGAATACAATTGGGAAGTAATTTTGTTCTCACAACTGGTCAACATATATCGGTAATGATTGGGTGACTAGAGTTTGACATTACTGTCGTGTGACGGTGGTGATCAGTTGACCCCCTAGGTCATACCTAAAGGGCAATACTCTTAATTGATTATTTAATTAATCGTATAATGTTACGAGTTAATTAAATTACTAGAAAATTGACGGACGATTTTGGAAGTAAAATTTACGTATCATATTGAAATGTGATTAAATAAGATACGGTCCGATGATTAAATTGTATAATTACTCGGATGAAATAAATTGTTTAATGTAACAATTAAATTTGAATGAATTGTTATAAATACAATCTGTTGTGATTTATAAATGGTAAAATATTTTTGGTACAAGTAATTATGATATTACTAAGTCGATTTTGTATATGACATGTTTTTATTAATACGTTGATTTTTAATAAGTTAAAAATACATAACAAATATATGTGACATGTGACATGTAACATATAGACAATTGACAAAAATAATATGGACACCATATTATGTAAAGTGCCGAAAATAAAGGGGAGGAATAGACTTAATATTGTGTTTGTATTTTAATAAGAAAACATAATGATTAACTAGAGGTCTAGCCATGCAAGCCTATGAACATTGTTAAGAGCAACAAGTCCATGCATTGGCTTCCCTTTCCTTCTCCTCTTACACGGTTTTGGGAAGAAAAATGTGATCATTGTTTTTCTTTTATTTTGCCTAATAATATACTAAAGGTAGTGTATTATTTTCATTCTCATTCCATCATCCAAAATATTGTTTTAGAGAGAAGAAAAATCCTCCTAATTATCTCTCTAAAAACCGAAATACATAAGAAGTTTATAAATATTTTGGTTCCATTTTCTACCTTGATTAATATTATAACTAGTGCTTGTAATATTATTTTTTATTAAGAGGAGCCTTGGGTATTATACATAGGGAGAGATCTTACACTTAGATCTTTGTTCTTCCATTGGAAAAGCTCAAGAACAAGAAGAGAAAGGAGATCTCTCTTGTGCCCTAATAGCCGAAATTTACAATGTATGGACATGATTTCTCCTCTATTTATATTATTGTTTGCATGCATAAGATCCGTAATTTATTTTATGACAAATTATTTAGACATATAAGAATATGTTAACATGTATATGAATCTACATTTCCTTCACTGAAACCCAGCTTCTTCTTCTCCCTCTGTCAGATGCTTCTCCTTCTCTTTCTCTCCCTCGCGCACCTTGTAGTCAACAGGCTCGCGTTTCCTCAGCCTCTCGCGCTCCTCCGGAGTTGCAGCCTTTCTCCACCTCAGATAAGAATCCGACACCCACAAAGCATTGGCGGAGAAGCTCAAGAACCACATGTTTCTTTGGGCCCATTTAATAGCCCACTCTCTTCGGCTTTCCGTAGTAAGTGCCATAGCAGCCTGCGGGACGGTATCAAGCCTAGGGATCGTCTGCTTCAGCCCAACTTGCCTCATCAGTCTTTCCGGAAAGATGCATACCATAAACTCCAATCCCGGAATGCGCACGGACCTAGTGGGATCCAAAGAAGATACTCCAAAGGATGACTTGAGGTGCCACCACGGTACAACCCACCTAATCAACGGACCATCATCATTCTTCAGTTTGTTCTTCCAATAGTCACAGACCCGGGTAAAGTCCACCATGTACAACCGCGTCCTCATCGCAATCGAACGAGCATGATAGGAAAGTGCATGAACTGGGGGCTCGATCAATCGGAGCCGTTCCATAAGCCAAACCTACCAAGAGCAGGTATTAAACATAAAAAAAAAACAAAAAAAACAAAACAAAAAAACAAAACAAAAAAACAAAAAAACAAAAAAAAAAACAAAAAAAAAACAAAAAAAAAAAAAAAAAAAGATGTCTTTTACCTGCAAAATGACGGGACTACTCAAGAACGGCAAATCGCGGTTGGATTTCCTATTATCCAAACCCAAAATAATCTCCCCTAAGCATAAGCAAGTTGGGCTCCTGCGCAGCTCCATTTGCTCAATAAGACCCAAAAGACGGGGATCACCTCTCAAATCTTCATCAACGTGCCCTTGGAAGACATGCACGTGCAGCAAACAAAAGCCAAATGCCCTCCTCCCCGGCAACATGAGAAACAGAGGGGTCGGCCTGTTGATGAATCGGTCTACAAAGTCCAACATTCTCACGCCTTTCGGGGTAACTAGACGATCCACCTCGAGTCTAGTCAATCCAAGCAAGTCTCTGAATTTGCTCTTATACCCTTGTGAAGTAGAAGGGATGGCAGGTAAATGTTCGGGGTCCCACCCACCAATAGCAGCAATCTCTTCAGGAAACGGGCAAATATCACCTCCCGGGAACGCGAAAACATGATAATTCGGGTCCCAATAGTCAAGGCAAGCATCCAGGAACAGTTTTACAACCTTAATGAGTTTCAAACTCAATAAAGACCCAAGGTTATAAGCACCCATGTCATGCTTCTCCATATTTGAAAATTCATTGGTCCATTCCTTCAAACGAATCTCCAAAGTATTCATGATGACAATTTTCTTTTGAAGATTTATTTTGAGAGTTTTATGTGAATAAACGAAGAAGAGACGGAAGATTTGTGTGAATTAAAGCTCCATCGACGCTTCTATTTATACTAATTGCTGTTTCCAAAAATCCGCCAGAACGGACCAGCTTGGGAACAGGCGCAGAACCTGCTGCGCCTCTTCAAAAGGACGCAGCTCATGCTGCGCCTTTTCCCCAGCCTCACTTCTGTGATTTCCGCGTTGGATCTTTCCTAATTCTATACCGCATGATTTCCTATTCATGCGGGGTTTTATTTTGGTAAATACGAGAAGTTTACCATGTTTCAGGCTTCCTAGATTCGCGGGCACGCATTTCGAGGCAGCATCGACATTTCTGCCATTATATCACATTCGCATATTTCATTTTAAACATAATTTTCATTTTAATTTTAGCTTATGTATATTGATTTCTTTTATTTAAATTCATTTTCTAAACTTATAGATTTCTCTTTTTTTTTCTTTTTTTTTTAGGGGGTAACCCTCCCTACCGTCCGGTCATTTCCGGCAAATTTTTTTTTTTGCATTTTTGTGCTCTTTTGAGTCTCATTTTGCGCTAATTAAGGCCATATGTATATAAAATGTATGTTTTGCGTGATTTCTATGTAAATTTCGGCAGCATGACGGCGTAAACCGTTGTTTACCAAACCTGTTCAAGAACTAACCTGCAGATACAAGCAACACAACCAGAAAGAAAGGCACTCGGGCCGTCGTATATACACCAAACAGAGCAAATGTACAAAGCAAATCGGGGCTTGCGCCCCAACAAAGTCCAAAAGTCCAAGCAAATCCGGGGCTTGCGCCCAAACAAAGTCCAAAAATGTTCAAAATCAGATGTCCAAATGTACAAGTCTACAAAACTACACAAGACTACTGCTGGGCGCCCTCCAACTCGGCAACTCTCGCCACAAGAGCAGCGATCTCGGCATCCCGAACCTCGAGCTCCCTCAACACGCGAGCGGTCTCCTCCCGAGACTGGGTCAACTCTCGCTCCACTCGCGGTCACCACAAAAAAAACAAATTGGCTCATGTCAATCGATTCAAGCAAAATAAAAATCAAAAATCAAAAGAGAAATGGGTGTAAGGTTCATACCTGGCAACCTCGACCACCGACGAGTGCCTCAATGGCAGTAGCTCGCAGCCGGTTGGTCACCCTCCATAGTGCCACGAATCGGGATGGCGCGACCTGCATTATCAAAAGAAATTCTCAGCAAATTGAACAAACTCAATCAAATGTGTTCCTACACGAAAGTTATACAAGTTAGAGGCTCACCCTCCGAATCGATGATCTTGCCCCGCCTAGGCCAAGATCCGTCACGCCTACGTCAAAGTCACGCAGCTCGGAGACCGTCGTCCTCCCGGTCGCGTCAGTGTACTCGAGGGTCTCGGGGTACTCTGGGGGCTCGATGCCCGCCGCCTCGACCTCCTGCAGGGACAAATAGCTCTCATTAATCGATGATCTTTCGTCGTAATTCCCAAAATCAAATCAGAGAAGAGTAAAAGATACTCACCACTACCGGCCAGTACGCCAACCTCCCGTAAAGGAACGCCGAGTAGTCCTCGCCAAGGAGAAGAAGGTCGTCGTCACTAGCACCAGCCAAGTCCGCCTCCCTCTCAGCCTCAGAAGGCTCCCTAAACATCGTCCTGGGAGGATCGACGGGAACCGTCAACGCGTCCCGAGAGCACTGACGAGCCAACCGCTCGCCCAAGTACCACACAGACCCATCGACGTCCTCAACAAAGCCAATGCTCGGGCTCCTAGGTCGAAGGACCTCAACGACAAAAGGAGGCGCTCCAGCGTACTCCGCCCAAGGTCTGGGCACCCACTGTGACAAGATAAGGTAAAGATCATTCCAATGATCAATTAAAGGCGAAGCATAAGAAGTATAAGTAAATACAAACAGGATACTCACGCTGCTCAGCTGAAGAGCGTTCACGTCCCGCCGGTAGACATTGTGAGAAGAACGCTTGCTCTTCGTCCGGCACATCACCCAATCCCTCACCACGGGATAGGCCCTCTCAGCCACTCCCGACCTCTTGGGCGCGAGACTCGGGAAGTAAGAGTACACCCATGCCTGTAAAACAGGATAATCGATGACGATCCTTCGTGATTTGACAAAGAAAGGAATTTACTTTGGTCTAAAGGTTCATACCTCCAACAGTAGTCCAGGTCCGACAAAGACCAGGAGAAGTCCCCTTCTCCATCAACTCCGGACGAACCATGGCCCTCATGAAGCGGATGAGGACCGCAAAACCAAAGCAGACCCGGTCCCCAAGTGTCCTAGGAACTCAGTCGAAAGAAAAGGAAGAAGCTTCGTCGACAGCCTCTCCCCTTGTCTCCGAGGTAAATCGAAGACAGAACCACCAAAGCCACGCAGGCCCTCTGCTCACCAGACAAGGAGGAGGAGCTGTCTCCCTCCCATCAATCGTCACCAGCGCCGGGGTCTTCCCCGCAAAGTAGTCTCGAACGTAAGAACTGGGTACCAAACCCGGCACCGTAACAGCCTTCGGCGACAAGTTCCAGCCGATCAACCTCCTCGCCTCGGCCGAGTCCGCCCTCATGGCAGTCTCCGGCCACACCATCTCCTCGGTCCCACACCTGGCGGACTGTAAATCATGCCGTAATCCTCCAAAGTGACTCCCACCTGACCAAAAGGCATGTGAAACGTGGAAGTCGTATCCCAGAATCGATCCAAGAAAGCGCGGACCAGGCTAAGGTTAGCCCGCAACTTCCTCTTCATGATATCCCTCCAGACCTGAACCAGAGGACCGAACGCTCCACGCTCGATCATGGCCCTCTCCTCCGCCGACAGCCGCTCGTAGTGCTCCATCGCCGTCGTGTAACCCGAGAACGACCTGATGTTCCCGGCCTCCTATTATGATTTGAAACAAAAGCTATCTTTAGTTTTGAATGAAATTTGAAAGAAAATTTGGACAAAGAATGAAAGAGGATGGGTATTGAGTTAGTGAATTCCTATTTACCAAGCTCTTCACCGTCCTGTAGGACAGGTGACCCTCTGCAGCCCACACAAGGTGCCTACTCTCCCAGGTCTCAGCCCACGCAGGAGCTCCCCTCAGCTGACGACCTCCTCGCCCGACGTTGGCTCGTCTCGGGATCTCCTCCTCCTCGACGGCCTCCTCCTCGTGAAACTCAGCAGCATCACCGCAGCGGTGAAGGCCTGCTCTAAAGCCTCCTCAACAGCAGTGGCGTCTATCTCCATGGGAGCTCTCCCAGAAGTAGAAGCCTCATCACCTGCAACGTTAAAGCAAATTCAGGCCGCGTCACACGACGACAAGCCTTTGTTAAAGAGTTTTCGAGCCTTCAAGGCCCTGGAATCGCTCTTTCCTTGCCATATTTGGCCACGTTCCCATCAACCCAATCACTCATGTGATGAATTGGGTCAAGTCAAGTCCAGTTCGAAGCCTAGTTCCAGGTTCGAGCCGAAAATTCGGCAGCATTTCGCTATAACGACGATTATGCCCTAGAAAAGTGTCCTGAAAAAGTTGTCACAAACCAAAATCCCGAGATGGTAGGAAGTTTACCCATCATTCAAGGATCCCAAATATCAAATTTCATTGCAAATGGGCGACCCTAAGGCTATTTTCGAAGCAATTTACGGTTTAGCTGTAAAACCGTCTCAAACTTTCACTCAAAGGCTCAACACTTGATGAAAATTCGAAGGAAATACATGGTTATGTTCCTAACATCACCTACTATCCATTTCCAACATCAATTTGGCAAGGCAAATCCATTTGGGGGAAAAGCCCCAAATTTTCGATCAAAAGGGTCGAAAACCCTAAAGTTCGCGGCTCGAAATTCAACAAATGCAGAAGATTAATGCAAGATTAAGATACATACCTCGATTAGTCATGTTTAAATCAAGCTTTTGAATCAAACCTTGGTGGAAATGGTGAATATTTGAGAGAGAAACGAGTGATTTGTGTTTCGAATGCAAATGAAACAATCCCTCTGATTTTCGCGTTTTTACGCAGGAAAGCCAAATTGGGGAAAAGACGCAGCAGGCGCTGCGCCTCTTCCAAGAGACGCAGCTCTTGCTGCGCCTCTTCCTTTTGTTCCCTCCATACGGATTTTCAAAAATTCGATATAAGTTCGTTATTTGTGGGCCCATCTTTGGTGCGCCTCTTCCCCGATGCTATTTTACTCCTTTTGGTCCGTCCGACGATTTTCTTTCGTTCCGACTCGCATTTCCAAGCCAGCAGCAGACTGCTTACTCCTTCCAAGACTCATTTTGCTTGTCGCAACGAGCATTTACTCATTTACAAAATTCGACGCACATTCACTATGTCTCCAGGTGAGAGTAAGCGGACCGACTCTCTCTCTCAAGACGTGAGGATTGACATCTACCTAAGCGATTTTTCCCTCCAAAGCGGTTCCCACCGTGTCCTGCTACTCAATATTTTCCCGAAGATTATCCAAAATAGTTTTCCCTCCAAATAGCCTCCCAGTACCGTGTCCTCGCTACTTTCAATATTTCGTGTTTCCCCGCGGAGTTCGACGAGGGTGTCGTTCTCCAGAAGTTCCCAAACCCAAAGCCTTCTTTCTTAGGTTCATAAACCCGAAATTAGGATTTTTTTTAACTATAGGATCCCAATCCTTTTTAGGTTCATAAGCCTTCAAATTCCCAAAACCAATAGAGTTCCTATACCCAACCTCCGGTTTACCCCTTAAGTTGAACTTACTTTAGACCTCCTTCCCGCCGATGCTTTCCTTTAGGTTCCCACACCCTAGCACAATCCTTATATATCCTTTAGGTCTTACCCTTAGCTCCTATGCTCACCCTTAGCTCCTACGCAACTTCGGAAGCATCTCAAGAAAGAAGTCTCAGGTATGGTCTCTTCTTATGGTCAAGGCGAGCCTCCTTACGTAGTCTAATGGACTTTAAACGACCCTCCCGATAGTCGACGACTCTCTAAAATGTTCCCGACGATAGGTCCTTGGCTCGACCCCTTGAGCCGCCCTGCGTCGCCATAGTCGTCAGGTTGTAATCTTCGATTGACCTGATGGCTATACTTTGACTTTCGCCTTGTCCAAGCCTCAGTCAAAGTGGGGGCTCTGTAGATACCTCATTTCTGCACCTCTCGCAAACCACCCGGTGATGATTGGGCCGCATGTTTGATGCGCGGAACGATTTGTGACAGTTCGTAAGATTATCGTCAAGTGATTGCTCAAATATTAAATGTCTACCTCTTAGTTGTCATCTACGTCCCGATACGGTCGTTTTGGCGAATTAGAGTACATTCGAGTCCGGGTCAAAAACCGTCTCCATTTCCCGATAAATCATAAATCCCGAGTCGAATGTTCGGAATGTTCCGGATATTTCTATTCCATATTTCATAAATTTTATCTTTTGGCAAATAATATCCCGTAATATTCATATAAGATATTAAGGAAGTCGAATTATTTCCGTCCTACCATAACTCAAACGCGAAATCTTTCTTCAAAGAGGGAAACCTCCGGGAACAGACGCAAGAGGCGCTGCGCGCTCTTCCAAGAGACGCAGTGTCTGCTGCGCCTCTTCCCAGGCCCTTTTCTGCATGTTTCACGTATCTTTTTCATATCTTTCCGAGATTCACTTCCAAAGAGTCTCCGAAACCCTAATTCCTTCACGTGATTAGTATAAATAGGAGCCTTCGCTCCTCATATTTCTCACGCGAGTGTCCGCCCTTCTCTTCTCCCTTTGCATTCTAGACTTTGTTCTTACTTATTGGCGCCTACGTGCTTGAACTTTCGACCACGTAAGCTCGGATCCTTCCCGGTACCAGCCTCTCCGTTGCATGACCGACCAATTTGACCAACTACACTTAATCAACTTAATTAATCAATCGTTTTCCTCTTACGAGGGCACTCTCTTTGCATTCGCGTCGAGCATCACTAATCGATATCTTAGTTCTTCTCGTTTCGTCAACATGTAAGTTTGAGGGTGTATAATTCCTCTTTTATTTATTGTATTTTACTTTTCGTATCATCAATGGTAAGGTTTATGTCGAAAATACCGTTAAAATCGATTTCTAAAACCCTTTGTTAAAACCTGTTTTTGGGATTTTCGATAGATAACCGTCGAGAAAGGACGCAAAGAATCGCTGCGCGCCTCTTGAAGGAGCGCAGCTTCTGCCGCGCCTCTTCGTGAGGGCCGCCGCAGCCTCGCTTCCTTTCTTCTTCGTTGTCCTCTCGTATTCCGTATTCAAAATCTTTTTGCTTGTTCGTCATTAATTCTTCGTCGTAGTATCATAATAATTCCATGTATATTATAATCATCATTCATTCACATGTTTTAATTGTCATAAATCCGACTTAAATCCCAAGTAATCCAATATTTGCGGGTTTTCGTCATTAAATTCAATTCCGGATTGTAGGGATTCAATTTGTTCATATTGGGTTTCTGGAATTCGTCCTTGATATAGTTTAATCTGTCTTTTATCATGTTCATCGCATGTTCGTCATTAGTCTGTTGCATCTAATGTTAGTTAATTGATTTCAATAGAGGACTCATTAACATTTATCACTTCTATCATTATTTCATCGTGTAATTAATCCGTTTGCATCCATCTCATTCATGTTCTACTGTTTTTATGACCTATTCATGTGTTAATTAACATATTAATCATTTTCATCCGAGTAAATATCATCAATTGATCATTAAATCACCAATTAACATTAACGGCTTGCAATTACGGCTTCACGACGGAATCGAGCCAAGGAACAGACGCAGCGTCTGCTGCGCCTATTCCAAAGGACGCAGCTCTGCTGCGCCTGTTCCTGGCTGAGTTATGTCCCTGAAATCCGTTTCTGCCTTGACCTAGTTTGTTTAGCTTACGTATCATTAACTATTATCCGTAATATCACGCTAATTCCTGTTCGTTAATTTATTTAACTTCTTTCTTTTATTCCTTTTTCTCAAATTATCCGTTTTAAAGGTATTTTCGACATAAATCGCCTATTCCAATGTAATTAATGTAATTTTCATTATTGTAATTCATAGTTATTATATTTCTTTTATCATTTGTATGTTTTCACATGTAAATCAACATTAAATCCTACTTCGACCCAATTGTATGCTAATTACGTGTCAACCGACTTAGTTAAATCTTCATATGCTAGGATTAAAACTTGGATGTTGCATTGCATGCATGTAGCCGACGATATATCAAGTACGAACAACTTCCCTAATCATTAGTAGAGACCGCTATCGAGGCGGGCGGGATTAGGTGTTCGATCAAAAGAGCTTCCTAATACGTACCCTCACCCCTTACTCCAGATCTCCGTGAGCACCCGTGTTCATTGGCATCCACGAGAGTCATTCTAGACATAGAATGCTAAGGGTAACGATTGCTTAGTGTTCATGTCACTACTTTGTGTCTTGACATGACACGAGGTATTCGAACGGTTCCAATTTCCCATAAAAATTGGTGGCGGCTCCATACAAAATGGAAACGCTTGTTTCGTTCTCACCAAGCGCCCCCGTGGGCGGCCCGCTGTCCACACATGTATCCTCCATGTGGGCTCTATTTGAACTTTCCTCGGGAGAGTCCCATCTCAAACTGAAACTTTTATTTTCCAGAATAACCTTCGCAATTTCTTTTTTATCAGGATCGTATATGGTGCAATGGTTTTTCTCAAAAACAAGTGAGTAACCATTTTTAACCATTTGAGCAACACTGAGTAAATTTTCAGAAAGATCGGGAACAAAGAGGACATCATTTATGTACTTTGTTCCTCTTTTGGTTGTAACTGCAATCGTGCCTTTGCCTTTGGATTTCACAATGGCACCATTTCCCATCCGAACTGGAACATTCACCGATGTATCTAATTTGCAAAAAATGTTTGAATTATTTGTCATGTGGTTTGTACAACCACTATCGATTAGCCATTTTTCTTTGTGACTGGAAATCGATGCTTGGCGTGCATAGAATAAATAATCTTCTTCTTCATTGCTACTTAAAAAATTTCCCTCCGGTTTTGACTCTCTTGCCTTTTGCCTGCAATCTTTTTCAAAATGTCCAAATCTTTTGCAATGGCGACATTGCGGTTTCCCTTTAAAATAACAATCTTTTTCGGCATGATTTGTCTTTCCACAAGTGCCACAAGAAGGATATTTTCCTCTTGATTGTGAAGCTTCAGTTTTATAAGAAGCACCTGAATTTGAAGCATTTTTCTTCCAACCGCCTTTGGAATTGAATGTCTTCGATTTATGTTTTGATGGGAAAGCATTTTCAGATGAAGTTTCTAATTTTTTAAACTTTTGGTCATGGGCGAGCAATGAGCCTGTTAACTCAGAAACACTGAGTTTTGATATATCTTTGGATTCTTCGATTACTGTTATAATTGTGTCAAACCTTTTCGTTAAGGTTCCTAAAATTTTCTGCACAATTCTTATATCAGTAATATCTTCTCCGTACATTTTCATCTGATTAACCACTTCCATGAGTCTTGAAGTGTAATCCTTGATGTCTTCATCATCTTTCATCTTCATATTCTCAAAATCCTTTCTTAAGGTATTGAGTCGAATGGTTCGTATTTTAATATCTCCTTGGAACTCTTGTTGGAGTGAATCCCAAGCTTCTTTTGCGGTTGTTGCTCGCATGATCCTAGGAAATATTACCTCCGTGACAGCATTTAAAATATAAGAGAAGGATTTAGCGTCTTTTAATTCATATTCATTGATTTTTTTTAATTGTGCTTCGGTGTACACAACGTCTTGTTTTTGTTGTTGTATACCACTCTCGACAATTTCCCATAGTGCATTTGCTCTTAAAAAGAGCTTCATTTTTATGCACCAATAATCATAATTTTCTCCTCCAAACATAGGAGCTGTTGGTATTGAAATTGTATTTGATGCGGAAGCCATATTTTTATTTATTTTTGGCCCTTAAGATCCTTGTGGCTCTGATGCCACTTGTTAGAAATGATAATTAGTTTTAAGGATATTGAATGAAGATGATTTATATTAATTGATTTATTTGTAAATTGATAATTTTAGCAATACATATGCGCACTATTTATAGGTGATCATGCACCTTAAACGCTTGTAAACAATTACACAAGTAATGAATGAGATAAGTTTCTAAACTTATTATTCTACGGGTTCATATACCTAATGCATGAACTTAGTAAATAAACATAAGTTTCAAGACATAAATGTGGAGAAGTTTCACATTCTAACAGTGATGTAAATCAAAGTTGTAGATACGATTAATTACTTTGTAATTACGCTTAATTCTCGATGAAAAGAAGTCAGTGAACCAAGAGAGACGGCAACAGATCACAAAGGCGATAACTAGAATTGAATATACGCAATTAGATTCTAGGATACAAAATTTTGGGGATTTAAACAAAATAACTTGAATAGCAAGTAACGCAACTAGATTCTAGGGTTTAAAATTGGGGATTTTGATAGTTAAACAAATTAACTCGATTAGAAATTAATGCAACTAGATTCTAGGGTTTCAGTATTGGGGATTTAAACAAACCAACTTCAAGAGTAGAGGAGGAGATTGATTACCTGTCGTAAGTTGAGGATGTTTTTGGCGGGTGAGATCGGGTTTGACCCTGGGAAGATTTTGAAAGTGTGTATATATAGGGATGGCATAAATTCACATACGGGTTACAGGTCGGGTGGGTCTTGACCCTAAATGTGCGGGTTATGGGGCCAGGTTATTTTCCACTGGGGCTATTTCTGAGCGGATTTCCAAAGCCATTTTTGGCGGGTTACTGTCGCATTTTCGACGGATCACTATAGACATGTTGGAAATGGTCACAAGTGTGCATTTTAAGGGAGTGTTTGTTTTAACACATAAAAGGTACGAGATATTTGGAATGAGCCAAACCAAAAATGAAGTTTTACTATGTAAATACTAGAACACAAGATGAGATACTAGAACAGAAGATGGAAAAAGAAAATGGATCTGGAAAATCCGAACTCTTTAACTTTTAAGCTTAAGTCAGACTTTTTTATGTCATATTAGTCAACTCATATAATATACAACCAAATATAGTATAACTGGTCGTGTAGTTTCTGAGTCGTTTATATAATAAAGGTTTTCGAATTGGAAAATGAGTTGACGTCACCAAACGACACTCAATCTCGGCGACACCCTCTCAAATGCAATAAGTGTGGGTCACCGCAATAATGAATGCATGTGAGAGGGTGACACCCAATCTCGGCGTCTCCCGGTGACGCCTGCTCATTTGCTAAAATGTCCATTTTTTCCCATATTACTCACGCAACTCATCTAATGATAGCTTATAGCTACTCCGTATAATAATTATATTGTGAGTGTAAATGAGTGTTAGAATTTCTTAAAAAGGATATATATAAAACTGGGTTGAAGTGTTGTGGAATGTGGATGCGCCTCAACCCGGCTTTAAATACAAGTATTAATTACACTGAACATTAAATATAAACATAATAAATATTGTATAAATCTCAGCAAAATATTAATTACAACTTAATAAATTTTATTATAAAATTACATTAAATAATTACGGTGATTTGATTTTAAATTTATTAAAAAATTATTTTGATAAAAATCCTAAAATGTAAATAATTACGTTTATTGCGGAAAATGCTTCAAATTGAGTATAATTTTCATTATATTTATTGAAATATGTTGATTTGTGCAGATGATTAAAGTGAGTGTCCCATAATATTTTATGTTTGCGTAAAAAGACATTTTGATAAAGTTATAAAACTTAGACCATTAAATCCTAAGAAAAATATATTTGGAAGAGTCATTGTATTTCTTAAAAACATAACTTAAATAAAACTACTAAGAGGTAAGTTTTTATATGGGAATGAAAAAAATTATATTGCGAGAAATTGAATACATATGAGACTAGATTTTGTGCCCGTGCGTTGCACGAGTTTCAAATGTGTCTTCCCTCTAATTTTTCTGGACCTTTCAATATCATTTTAAATGATACGTAACAGTTGTGTTTCAATTACTCAAATAAGGTACTTTGTACCGTTTTCCCAAATTTTCGAAATTAAATTTTAAACTAAATAAGTATGTCAAACAATAACACATGGGATTTGCATGATTATCTCATATATCGTAAAACTAAGATTCATGCTTGTTTACTTGCACATAGTCTTCAAATATATTTTGTAAAACTGAATAAATTACTGCGAAATATTGGAATACGATATCTTATTAAATTATACATTGATTCATAACGGCCAAATACTAACTAACCTATTTTTGTATACTAATAGTCTAATAGCTGTATAAATGATGGCTTTCTTAGTTGGATTATGTACTTTGCATAGTCTTGTCACACGAACCTTGATTTTCCCGTCGTTAATGCCGGAGTCTTCGTTGTCAGGCGGTGTTGGTCTTAGTTCATTGATCAGGGAATAAGATCTGTTGCAAAGAAAAATTCAAGTTAATATAAATTAACTTAATACTGATTAGATGCAGGAGCGAAAACTATACATGGAGAACATACCTTGGTGCCATGTTTGCTTAAAGAAGTTGCAAGATATTTTTTTCCACATGTAAGTTTAACATTGAAATTAGTTTCTTTATATAGTGTATTTAGAATCTATCTATTTCTCTAATATTAGGAATTTATGAGTTAAAAGATAAGAGTCCACAATTAACGATTTTCAATATTTATTAATTTTATATTATATTTTTACATAAGAAGAAATAAACACAACAGAAACATCATGACCTTCGGCTTTTCCTTAATTAAGGAGTACCTTAGTAATCTTGAAATAGAATTGCTGTATGAACTTGTTTCTTATATTGACTGCAGTATCCATGGGCAATGTGCTATTATCATGTTTGACGTCACAGCACGGCACCATGATATTTGCCGGTCAGTTTCTCATTCTTTGGACTCCTATTCTTTCTCTACCTTAACTTTGTTAAAACTATATCTGAAGGTGCTTGTTTTCTCGAACTTGTGTTTAACAGTGTGTGCGAAAATATCCCGATTGTTCTCTGTGGAAACAAGGTTGATGTGAAGAACAGGCAAGTGAAGGCGAAACAGGTTACATTCCACAGGAAGAAGAATCTGCAGTACTATGAGATCTCTGCAAAGAGCAACTACAACTATGAGAAACCTTTCTTGTACCTCGCCCGGAAGCTTGTTGGGTAATTTTAATAGCTAATTCTCTTGTACTATTTCTTTGTTAATTTATAATATATTGAATTTTTGATTTAATAATTGTTCCTGGTTCTTGCAGAGACCCTGCACTTAAATTTGAGTCAAACTATGCTCTTGTTCCACCAGAGGTTATTATTGACCCAGCAACTCAACAACAGTAAGTCTTCGCGCAACACTTTTATGCCTTACAAGTTACAACCAGCTTGTTTTGGAATCATTCATGTCAACGGACCCCAAATTTAGCCGTTGTATATGTCAATTCCCCGCATCTTTTTCATATATTCCGCACTTACGCCAACTGTACTTCCAATTGAGGTATTAATTTAATTGTTTGTTTCAGGCTTGAGAGAGAAGCCAATGAAGCAGCTATGATGCCCTTGCTAGACGAGGATGACGTATTCGAGGATTAATAAGCTAGCAGGATTTCATGTCTAGTTTTGAGAGGGGTGCCCATAGAAGAACACCAGTTATTACTACTTACTACTCGTAAGCAGTTCATCTGATAAAGAACTTACGTAGATACCAAAGTATTATAAACAATAATCATAAAAAAAGAAATCATCAAGTGCAAAAGTGGTAACCCTAAGCTGATGCATGGTGTATATATATACCTACTTTGTAATTAGTGTTTTAGTTCTTAACAAATTCAAATGGAAAATAGATCTTTTGTCAGTTGTGATTAATTATAATATAATTATTATATCTTTTGCATTATCTGTTTGGCTAAATTTATATCTTTTCGTACATATTAATATTTAAACTATATAGGTGTTTTACAAAAGTTGGAAACTCTAGAATTGCCTGAAAAAAGCCTCTTTTATATATATACTAGTTTGTATGCCCGTGCGTTGCAACGGGGTAATTAACTTAGTAAAAAAAATTAGTTATAAGGTCTTAATATTTACATCTTATGTCTAATCATTTATTTAGATATGATCAAAAGTCAAAACATCTTATTTAAGAGATGCAAAATATGTTAGGTTGATACCTAAGTTCCAAGGATGCCTCATATTTATAATCATAAGACCACTACATCTTATGTTAATCTTTCGATGTGGGACAATTCTATTATTTTTATATAATCCTACATTATTTTTCATTGTGGAACATATAACATACTAAGAAATACACAATTTTATATATATACAAATTATATGAAATCTATACGCTAATGATATCATTTTTACCACGAATCAAATTATGTTATTTTCATAATTTTCTTAACGATATTTTTTTGGCAAATGAATGTAAAATATTTAATATGAAAATTAGAAACATCACAGGAATATAATATAGGAAATAAATATTATAATAATTAAAAAATTCTTCACTTTATTTTTTACATCAAAAAATATTATTTATGATACTTTCCTAAATTAATTTTTAAGATCACCACACCTTATGATAATTTTCTGATGTGGGAATATTCAACTATTTATATGTAGTATATTTACCACACCTACATTATTTTTCAATGTGGGAAAATAACACACGAAAAAGTACACCATCTTTTTTGCATCTATTTCGATATCCAACCCGATTTAATAATGAGAAAATATTATACTATCTATTTATATTCGTACGTTTTTTTCCATTTTTTGTCATAATTAAAATATGTACAAATGATATGATTTAAATTACATTTTTTTTCCTAACACGACTTTTAAGATGTAATTGAAGGAGCAATTAAATGTATAAACAAATGCAAAATATTTCCTTTTTCTGGTGCGATTTTGATTAATGGTTAAAAATTATGATGTATTTTAGTTACTCAAATGTAATGAGGCATAATAATTACCAATATTTGAAAGTTAAAAAGATTTAATTCTACTATTTATCAAAGTAAAAAAGCTCATTATTGATTTGTTTGTGAATTCAAGATCTTTTTATTCAACACTTGATTGTATTATAATTCATAAATTTTCTATTTTAGTATAGAGATTATCATTATATGACACAAACAAATCTATGTATATATATTTAGCACCCATCTTATTTTTTAATTATGACTTTGTCTTAAATAAATTTATTATACTATTGATTGTCTTTAAATAAACATTATAATATCACTAATATAGTAATATATAATCGCTTTTATAAATATCTACGTGATTAATATTTGTATGGTTTTGTTGTAACTAAGGTTTGCCGTTAATACAAACTCTTATAAGAACTCTCTAAGATAATTTTTAAGCGATTCAAAAGATTTTGGGTTGATACCCCTACGTTTCAAATATGACTCATATTTATAATCATGTGATACCTCACCTCATGATAATCTTCTAATGTGGGACTCTAGTATGTTTACCACACCTACATTATTTTTTAATGTGGGACAAACAATATACTTAGAAATAAACCATCTTTTTCGCACCTAATTCGACATCTGACCCAGTTTAATAATAATAAGCAACTACTATACTATTTATTAATATTTAAAATATGTGCAAATAATATGATACTATGTATATTCTAATGCTAGCATTTATTTACCACGAATCTAATTATATAATTTTTCAAAAAAATTATGTTACTTTTTTGCTAAATGAGATGTATAAGTTTTTATATAAAAATTATAAACATCACTTGGACATAATATAAAAAATATATATATCATATCGTGGAGATAATGATATAAACTCCTAAGAGCTCTCCAAGACAATGCTTAAGAGACTCAGAAGGTTTTGGGTTGGTATTTAGGTTCTAAGGATGCCTTCTATTTATAATCATATGATCACCCACCTTATGCTAAATTTTCAGTGTGGGACAATTCTATTATTCATACGTAATATATTCACCACACCAACATATTTTTCAATGTGGAACAAATAACATACCTAGAAATACACCATCTTTTTCGCACATAATTCGACATCTAACCCGAGTTAATAATAATGAGCAAATACTATACTCCCTCGATTCAAGACCAAATACAACATTCCTTTTTTTACACTATTCATGAACGAATAGAATCTTTACGATTTCTTGCAATATATAAGACAAAATAAATGTGGGATCTTATTTGATTCACCTATAAAGTAGAATGAGAATATCAAACTTTAAATTTTTTATAATGTAAACTTAAAGATATTTACGTTGTAATTTGTGTCTTGACAAGTGTGTAAATGAAAATGTTGTATTTGGTCTGGAATGGATGGAGTACTATTTATTAATATTCGTACGTTTTTTTTATAATATTGTTTTTGGCATATGAGATGTATAAGTTTTTATATAAAGATTATAAACATCACTTGAGTATAATACATAATATAGAAAAAATATGTATATATTATACTGTGAAGATAATGATATAAACTCTTAAGAGCTCTCCAAAATAATACTTAAGAGACGCAAAAGGTTTTTGGTTGGTATATAGGTTCCAATGATAACTCATATTTATAATCATAGGATCACCACCTTATGTTAATCTTTCGATGTGGGACAATTATATAATTTATACGTATTATAATCACCACACTAACATTGTTTTTCAATGTGGGACATATAACATATTAAAAGAAGTACACCATCTTTAATACTCCTATATGTGCAAATCATATGAAATCTATACTCTAATTAAAGCATTTTTTACCACGAATCTAATTATATTATCTTCATAATTTTTATAACAACATTTTTTTTGCCAAATGAAATGTAAAGTTCTTATATAAAAATTAGAAACTTCTCATGAATATAAAATAGGAAATATAGATATTATAATAATTAAAAGATTCTCCACTTTATTTTTTATGTGGAAAATATTATTTATGAAACTTTCCTAAAATAATTTTTGATGATGTGGACGCTCTAGAATCGCTCGAAAAAACTCTCTTTTATATATATATATATATATATATATATATATATATATATATATATATATATATATATAGGAATGAGATCATGTGAGTATGACTCATATATTTGAGGATTGAGGATTAATACTAGCTGTCAGATCTAAGAGATCCAATGTCCATGATTTAGTGCGGATAAGTAAGGGTAATATGGTAATTTTGCGGGCGCACATATATACTCCTTATTCCATCGAAACAAACATAATTCATTCATTCTTACCCAAAGCCTTTCTCTCTCTACCTTCTAGCTTCTTCTACGCAATCCCTAATTTTCCTGTTTTCGTGATTTTTTTTGTTTCGAATTCAATCTCAGCTCAATCATTTGTCATTCTTCGATTTCTTATCAATGGTCATACTCTTTCAATCGAAATCACGATGTCAGGTACATCTACTTTATCTTTAGTTTTTAATTTCAGTTTTATTTTTATGTGATTGTTGTTTCGCTACATATATTTGCAATTACTACTCATCTTACTGCGTTTGTTATGATTTTGTAGCTACTCATCGTTATTTCAATGCTTTGTATCTCTTTTTCCAAAATTAGATTTAATTTGTGAGGATTTCATATGATTTATTGGTCTTCTTTCTCATATATCTAGGTTAATTTAATTCGAACAAGTTACGAATTTGTTATATATTTAGTACTTTTTTCTGATCTATGTTCAACTCACATGTTGTTATGATTTTTTTGTTCTCGATTTATAATTTTGATGAGATTGATTCATAGTCTTGTTATTTGATTGCGATTTTAAATTATTTCACTTTGTTTGAGTTTTGTTGTCATGTAAACCTAATTTACATGTGTAGTATCTTGTTTCAAATATTTTTAAATTTGTGTCAGATTGATTTACATCTGTTTTACATTGTTACTCTTTCTTCATTAGCTAGTAGTAGTATACATTTCGTCGATTTAGGTTCTAAATTGTTTGACATCTTATAAATATCACGTATTTGCTACTAAAGTATCCAGTGTGATATTCTTTAGAAGACTATGTGATATTATTTAGCAGACTGTGTGATATTGTTTTATTACATCCTTTTTACTTTGATTGTCAGAAATCAATTACTACTTGTTTGTTTACATTGTATTTTTTTGTGCTATTTTTTGTCAGATCGTGAAAGTTGTATAGCTTTGAGCGGCCTATTGGACAGAGATATGACTTGGTCCAAATTGGCCTAAGAAGCTTTGGGGTTAAGGCTTAATTTACCTGCCAAATAAGTCTCCAAGTTTGGTGTATGTTTGGTTTTGGTATAGATTTGATGTTGAGTTGTCATCATATGTTTCTAATTTACATTTTGCTTGTTTATTGAGTTGTGGTATTTTGTTTGACCATCACCATTTCATCTTGTTGAGCAGCAAGCACAACATAAATTTTAAGATATTGTTGTTGGTTCTTCTGATTCCATTGTTTTCATCAGGTATTGAAAAAAAATTAGATCGGATTTGTCTAATTTCAGTTTTGGCCTTGCTCATATTTTTTGTGAGTGCTCTTGATTCATTGGTGGATTCGAGTTTTGATTAACCCACTTTCTTCTATTGGTACAATAGGTTGGACTTTGTCCCACTAGATTGTTGAGTTGTCATCATATGTTTCTGATTTACATTCTGTTTGTTTATTGAGTTGCGGTATTTTGTTTGACCATCACCATTTCATCTTGTTGAGCAGCAAGCACAACATAAATTTTAAGATATTGTTGTTGGTTCTTCTGATTCCATTGTTTTCATTAGGTATTGAAAAAAATTAGATCGGATTTGTCTAATTTCAGTTGTGGCCTTGCTCATATTTTCTGTGAGTGCTCTTAATTCATTGGTGGATTCGAGTTTTGATTAATCCACTTTCTTCTATTGGTACAATAGGTTGGACTTTGTCCCACTAGATTGTTGGTTGCGTAAACCAGATTGTTTAAGCGGCTTAAAGGTGAAGAATCATGCGGAGTAAATGTGTCGGCCATGTTTTCTTTCTTTGAGATGGATCGTCGATGAAGTGGAAGTAGACGCCACGGCACAGTATGGTTCATTGCTCTTGACGAGCTTTACTTTGCATCCTTGTATATCTTTCACATGTTTGCTTATTGAGAATGGAAGATCCACTTTGAAGGGGATATGAAGTCTCATGATGCGTCCAGAGAAGCTAATTGATAAAACCAAGTCAGAAATAAAGCTAAGGATCAGTGTTACTTTCCAAGGGGATATGAAGTCTCCTGATATTCTTCATTAGTGTCGTACTAATGGTTTGATGTAATTGAGTTCCTAAAAGTTGAGTAGATAGTCAGGTGGCGGCATTAACTTGAGTCATGGTCATGAAATGGTTGTATAAAATTGTTGTACTGGTGTTTAAAACAAGATGAGGTTGAACAAACGTCAAGCAAGAAGTTGAAGATTGTGCTGGAAAAAGATGCCAAAAAGGATAATAAAAAGAAATCGGTAAAGGTAGAAGAAGGGAAAGGAACTAATCTGTGTACTCAGATTGTGTTGACAGAACTTTAATTGATTATGCACTTATTGATGTAATTTTGGAAGGATAGTAATCTGTTGTAGTCGTTATAAATTAATATTATTGTCGTTGTAATTTTGTGGTACTGTTTAGAATCAGCAATGATATTTTATCTTATATGCTGTGATATTGTTTCTCAATTGCAAAAAGTTTGAGTGTTTCAAGATTTCTTGTGAATGTGATATTGTTTCGGATAAAGTGTGATACCGGGATGTGTGAAATTTGATATTGTCCGGTAATGCTTCTAGAACAATATGACGTCATACTTATGAAGATATATATTGTTTCTTATAACTGTTTGTAAACTAGCAAATAAAGATAAATATATGATATTGTTAATAGCATAGTGTGATATTATTAGCACAATAACTTGATATTGTTTACCATAACATTTGATATTTTTTTTGAAAGAACTAAATCATTTGATATTATTAACACAATAATGGTGATATTGTTTTATGATATTCTTTACCACATCTTGTGATATTGTTAAGCCAGTAGTGTGATATTATTTACCACATCTTGTGATATTGTTAAACTAATAATATGATATTATTCTCAAAGTCATTTGATATTGTGTCATGAAAGGTGATATTTTTTATAATTAAATGTGATATTGTTTACTAAAACTTGTGATATTGTTAAAACAAACGTGTGATATTGTTTACCAAAAAAAATGAAATACTTTAAGAACCATATATTCTCTATTTAATAACATAAAAAAAGAGGCAAATCCTGATACAACTATAATATTGTTACCATTACTTTACATTCCAACTCCAAAATGCAAAAAAAAAAAAAAATACAAATTTATAATCGCTTGAAACAATATCTAAGAATACAGAATTTGTCTTTATAAGAGAAATGAATAAAAAAAAACATGATTTGTTTAGTTGATCATGCACTATAGACTTCACCAACATGCACACATACTCTTAAGTAACCTCCAAAAGCGAAGAAATCTGCAAAAAAAAGGAAAAAAATGTACAAAACATCATCTTTCAGACAAAAGAAAATACCAAATATAAAACACACACCATATTACAAAGATTTACAAAGAATATTTTACATTATTTTACCGCAAACCAAAGTGACATTTTACAAAGAAAAAACACCATACTATAGCATTTTAGTGCCTTGATGATATTTTACAACTTAATTATGTAGTAGTCAACTTGCCAAAATGTATGAAAATAGAGTACCACGAATATTCACATTCAAAGATCACATCATACAAACAACGAAGATCACACGTTTTCCGTTATCATAACCAACATGTAATTCGACATTACTCATTTCTATCAACACAAACGATTACTTCAATTCTATCATATGAAACTGTAATTTTGCACAATTAAACAATGTTAAACCCTAACTTTCGCGATTAAAACAATATGAAACCCTAATTTTCACAATTAAACAATGTTGAACCCTAATTTTCACAATCGATCAATATTTAACCCTAATTTTAGCGATTAAAACAAAAAAGACATCTTACAAACAACTAAAACTTCAATTGATGATAGTAATTGATTCAATGTGTCGATATTATGAACGAAAAACGTTTAAAATCATTTATAAGTAAGATATTTAGAAATTTACAGCAAGAACACGAAAGAACCCTAAATAACTCGATAATTAGTTCGATTTTGTTGATTTAATCCTATTAAATTCATCTAATTCAACATACATATAATAATTTCGAACAAAATCAAAATGTATAATCAATTTATTGCTTCAAAAGTTGAAAAAAATCGCAGAAATGGATAAAGATGAGAAACAAATGTACCTCAACGATTTTGGAGAGAATTATGGTAAGATTATTCAATCTAGTGAACGAATACATCTATAATGTTGAATTGAAGTTGAAATCGTCTTTGAATTTTAAGTTTTTGTGGATTTTCGGCGAGATTTTAGAGAGGATTTTGTTAAGTTTTCGTTTGAGATGTTTAATTGATTTTGGTAAAAATTTTAGAGAGAGAAATGACGATTGATTTTTTTAGTTTTAGGTGGTTTTGTTTGTCAATTTTCCTCGCGATATTGTTTTGTATATGGTGTGATACTTTATTCGTTACTCAATCCTCAAATATTTAGGAGTTCTCACCGGATCCCGACTCTATATATATATATATATATATATATATATATATATATATATATATATATATAGATTGATTGATTTTGATAGGTTTAAATAGTGTGATAACGAGTATGTGTACGAGTATGTATGTACACAGTGATCACGAATGCATTGGAATAATCAAAACAAAAGTAATGATTATTAAATAATATAGTAATATAAAAGACCTAAAAAAAGTAGAAAAAAACGTTACATTTTTCTTTAATATCTTCAATTAAAATACGTACACGTCAAGTATAAATATTGATTTTGACTAGATAAATATTACTTTTAGTTAAATATTTTGTATGTTATATTTTAAATACTTTGAAATTAAACTTCAAAAAATATTATTTGAGAAAAAGTTTAACCTATTTTATTTATATATAGTTGTTTAAAAATACAAAAGGTGCAATTTTTTATAGATATGTTTGACATATAACAGATGCAAACACAATCAAAATATTTGAATAAGTTGAGTTTGAACACTATATGTTTGATACATAAATATCACACGCTATACATAAAAAAAAATTAGAAATTACATAAAATTTTATTCACATCATTTTGAACAAATATTGATTGATTTGGAACCTAACGTATTGTGAAATGATATAATTTGAGAACTTAATGTTAATTGTTGCATTATTCGAATAAATTTTATTTTAATTAATATGATATTTGATTAGTTACAAAATAATTTATAAAACGTTGATCACATAATAAATTATCACTTATTAGTTTTAATTAAAATTGTATGTAGTTTATTTTAAAATATTGAAAATAAACCTAAAAATTTAAATTTGAGAAAGATTAATTTATTTTTATTTATAAGTAAAAATATTAAAGGTCATATATAAATTATGTTATTTTTCTTCAATTATAATAATTAAATTTTAAAACAGGTCGCGCGAAGCGCGGGATACTACCTAGTAAAAAATAAAATTGGGTTACTTAAATGTGCATCTTACATTGAAAATCTGCGTCCATTTTTTTTTTTTTTTTGATAGTCACGAGAGAGCGCTGATGCCATTGCAACCTTGCACCCTTTGTAAATTGTAATGGCATGAGCGATCATTTTGTTCACTATATTATTTACCATTTTACCTTGCCAAAATATTTCCACTTCCATCCCATTATCTCCACAGATCTACTATCTCCTGTTCAATTAAATCACTCATACCAGATGGAAAATGCCACTTACTATAATAAAAATGATTGGTAGAAAATAAGAAGGGAACGAGTCATTATTAATGTGATCCAATTTTTCTACGACGTTGTTAATTTGTGCCAGGTTATCTACATTGGTCATGCTCGCGCTACGACTACTATAGAATGAAAGTGTTTGGTGGCATAAAGACTAAAACAAATAGCAAATAACTGTAACAAGGAAGAAACAAGAGTTGGGTATTTAAAATGTTGGTACTTAGAATGAAAGTGTTTGGTGGCATAAAGACTAAAACAAACAGCAAATAACTGTAACATGCACAAAAACTAAGTACCAACATTTTAAATACCCAACTCTAGTTTCTTCCTTCCTACATAGGAGTATTATATTAACTAGATTTTACCCTTTTACACATATAAATAGAGAAAAATTCTACAGAACAATACAAAACAAGTACAAACAAAGTTTTAACGACGGACATTACGTCTTTTCACAAAATAAACGAAGCGACCAAATTTAACTCTTCGAGTCTTCACGTCTAACGGTCCCCGAGTCCTGAGATGATAATTATATATATACTCACTCCATAGTATATTTATTACATGAACCAGTAACGCACACAAATTTTGCCTCAGTACTTGGTATTAGGATAATATTGAGGATGTTGTCTCTCAAACATCTTCCAAGCTTCGTCCAGAAAGGGGGCCTTGTCCTGAAATCATCAAGGTCAAACACAGACAAAATTACCTATCATGACCGACTAGTGAAATATTAGTACTATCAGTAACGAGATACTTACAGGGTACCGAAACAGCTTCCATTTGCTTGAAGCAATACTCATAACCTGATCGAATATGATAACAATGTAAGTCAAGTTACTATACAAAAATTTCGCGAAAGATTCCCTATCCAGAGGAGAATAGAACTAACCTCAGCATCTGTCCACTGAGGGTTTTCCTTCTTAAGTTTCTCCCTGCAAAGAAAGATTTTACACGCGTTAGGAGAGAACATCTATGGAAACTATAAATCAGTGAAAGATATTAGTCCTCCAAGAAAGAGTTGCATACGCCAAAAGGTGGCAGCCATCTTTTTGAAGCTGTTCAGCACTTATTGTGATAGTCGGGTTCACAAACAATTCAACCGGCTTACTGAAAAAGAGTGATGTGTTACATGCATATAGTTTCATAAACTGCCTAAATTGAACAAACCAAAACTTGTCAAAAACCTACCGGAAATAGTCTCTTAAGTTGAACTTTATATGCTCTTTCTTTGCAGATGCTCTCTTCCCTCTGCCACGTACCATTTCGTCTGCCTTCCGTTTCACCGTTATGTCTTTTTTTCCCTCACTTCCGTCAAGAAAGAGAACTATTTCACACTCACACGTAACAGGTTTTCTCCAAACTTTGACTCTGTACGTTTTCTCCATCTGATCTTTAGTGATGGCGACGAAAGTGAGATAATACAGAATGCCTGCAACTGGCTGGATGTTGGCTTTAACGAGACGTACCAACTCAATGGGTATGCCCTTATGAACAAATCAACATATACATGAAAAATTGAAATATTAAATGCCATGGCATATGGATAAATGAGCTTCAGAGTCATATCATAGAAAAAGATATCGTGTAACAGAAGAAATGAAGATGATAAAATCTAAGTATTCAAACCAATGTCGCGAATTTGTGCATATGAGTGGGAATCTATAAACATTTAGATTAAAAGTTAACTACTAAACACGGCGTTAACTACTAAATCCATTCAAGCCAAACAGTTATTCAACTTTTCTAGCCTCTATAAAAAAAATCAACTTGGTTTACATTGTTCAGTATTCAGATAGCGATATAATAGCAAAATATGGGTCTCGATAATAATATCTTCACAAACAATAATATCTTCATAAAATAGCAAAATATATTGTACTCCCTCTGTCCCGGTCATTTGTTGTCCTTTTCCATTTTTGGGTGTCTCAGTCATTTGTTATCCTTTCTATTTTAAGAATGAATTTGATGAGTAATTTGATCATTCTTATTCAATTTGTTCCACTTGTCATTTAGTTATTGGTCCTCTACTCTTTCCTTGCTCTTTGTGCCAAAACCAAAGGACAACAATTGACCGGGACGGAGGGAGTAATTACCATTGCTTCTCCCTGTTTCTGGGCAGCATGCTTTGCAACTACCTCAGCCGCCTTCCATTCATTACAACCTTCACAAAGCTGGGAAATCCGTCCAGGCATACGGCCAGTGCAACCATCAACATCAAACCCCTTCAGCATGAACAAATGTGGGGAAAAAATTTAGGTACAAAGTTGCAACATAAAATTGTTAACAAGAGAATAAGAAAAAAAATGTATAATAATTAGGAAACCTCTGTCTCGTTAACTTTCTTTTCATAATTGTCATATTCCTCATAATTCATCCGGCGAAAGCGTTTCTGTTTTTCAGTCAGATACTCTTCAGGTCCGTACACTGTTCCCGGCAGATTGCCACATGCATACTTATCAATATCAGATTGTGATACCTCCATACCTAAGTTAATATGTAAAATTAATTACGATAGCAGTAGGCAAAATAAAACTAATTCAAGAACATACATACAGTTAAAGCAGCAAATCTCTTGTGCGACCGTTTTTCCGTGTGAGAGTTTACGAAAGTTAACTAGTTAACCTCTACAATGAACAAACCAAAATTATATAGCAATTACCAAGGCAGTGATGTAAATCAAAGTTGTCGATACGATTAATTACTTTGTAATTACGCTTAATTATCGATGGAAAGAAGTCAGTGAACCAAGAGAGACGGCAACAGATCACAAAGGCGATAACTAGAATTGAATTTACGCAATTAGATTATTTTAGGATACAAAATTTTGGGGATTTTAACAAAATAACTTGAATAGCAAGTAACGCAATTAGAATCTAGGGTTTAAAATTGGGGATTTTGATAGTTATACCATTGTTGTCAGAATCGCGATTCGATCCAACGATTCTACGATTTTACGATCCAAAAATGCTTGACCGATCCTGGATCCTACGATTCTATCATAGTTGTAGAATCTTACGATCCTATTAATTTGAAAATTTCTAGAGATGAGATCATAATACGATCCTACGATTTTACGATCCTACGATCCGATTCCATAATAAAAAAAATTAATATATATTTTTATATAATAACACCGTAAAACCCAAATTTCGTGTAAGTTGTTCATACAATGATACTAAAATCATTACTTACCAATATTTTATAAATAAATATTAATAAATAAGTGTTTTGATTTTCAATTATATGTCTTTACTAAATAAAAAATTATATTTAGTGAGTTTGTAGAATCTTGCGATTTTACGATCCGATTCTACTGATTCGATCCTACCCTCCCCATCGATCCAAAGTAGAATCCCGATCCTGACAACATTGAGTTATACACAAATTAACTTGATTAGAAATTAATGCAACTAGATTCTAGGGTTTCAGAATTGGGGATTTAAACAAAACAACTTCAGAGTAGGCGAGGAGATTGATTACCTGTCGTAAATTTAGGATGTTTTTGGCGGGTGAGATCAGGTTTGAGAGTTTGACCCTGGGAGGACTTTGAAAGTGTGTTTATATAGGTAGACCTGTATTCGGGTTGGGCTGGTCAGGGACGGGCTGGGCTCTCCTGATCAGACCTGGGCCAGGTCAGGTGCGGGCTTGGTCAGGCTGGGCTGGGATATGCTTGACTGGGACCAGAGCCTAATGCGGGCCTAGAACGGGCCGGGATGGCGCACCTTGCCATTTTTTATTTTTTTTGCAAAATGTTAGGCCAAGGGCAAGCCGGGCCAGAATTTTAGGCCCGTGCTAAAGCCGGGTCAGGTTAAGCTGTATAGAATAGCGGGTCGGGTAAGTCCATGCTGATGGCCAACTCTATATATAGGGCTGGCATAAATTCACATATCGGGTTACAGGTCGGGCGGGTCTTGACCCTAAATGTGCGGTTTATAGGGTCAGGTTATTTCCGACTTTCGGTTATTTCTGAGCGGATTTCCAGGGCCATTTTCAGCGGGTTACGGTCGCTTTTTCGGTCGGGTCACTATAGACATAGTGAAAATGGCCACGCCTTTGTGTTTTATTTAAAGGTATAGAGTTGATTCAAAAGACTTTCGAGCTCATATATAGATGCACGCGGGTTGGCAATTGGCATGCCTAAGTAATCACTCCTTTGTGTTTCGTTTAAATATTTGAGCTTTCATTCATTGGAGACATAACCATCCGAGCTAAAACAATCCAGTCACATATTTTAGCATCGACCACCACAGATAGATGCACGCTGGTTGCAAACTTGCAATTGACATGCCTAGGCCTTAAGTTTGTTTTCTACTTCTTATTAGTTAGGGCCCAAGACTAATGTTTAGCGATGTTATTATGGATCAGACTAATTAGGGGGCGTTTATTTCGCGCATGGGTATGAGTTTGAAATCAGGAATCATACCTGGGTGGTATCGGATTGGAACTTCATTCCTCATACCTTGCGTTTGTTTCAATTCTAAGCATTATGAGTTTGAAACTAGGTAAAAGTTAAAATATGTAAAATCCAAGCCTTTAAATAATAATTTTACCATATAAAATCATGAAAATAAAGATTTAATCAAATAATTATATAAAATATTTCATTTTCAATATGTTATACGGAGTAATATTTATTTTCACCCCTTTTGTTAATTATAATTTGATACATATGGATATCAATCTCATATCCACGCCCCTCCTTGGGTATGAGAAACCGATACCTCATGGGTTTAAGGTATGTGTATGAAATCCCGAATTTGCAAAACAAACACTTAGTATGAGTTTCGCTCATTCCAAACTCATACGAAATACCTTATATCTATAATGATTGAACCAAATTGCTCATCAAGTTCATTCTCAAAATAGAAAGGACAACAATTGACTGAGACACCCCAAAGTGGAAAAGAATAACAAATGGTCAGGACAGAGGGAGTAGTATACTATCACATGAACCTGGAGAGCCCGCAAACCTCCACCTCATTACTTGGTATCACCGTAATATTGAGGATGTTGTCTCTCAAACATCTTCCAAGCTTCGTCCAGAAAGCGGGCCTTTTCCTGAAATCAATAAGGTCAAACTCAGACAGAAATACCTAAACAGCACAAAAATAATCATTCTATCACGAACGGATGTGAGAACTAGAGAAATATTAGTACTAACGAGATACTTACAGGATACCTAAACAGCTTCCATTTGCTTGACGCACTACTCGTAGCCTGATTGAATATGATAGCAATATAAGTCAAGTTACCATAAAAGATTTTGCACAAGATTCTCTATACTGAGGAAAACAGAACTTACCTCAGCATCTGTCCACTGAGGGTTTTTACTCTTAAGTTCCTCCCTGCATACGAAAAATTCTACACACGTTGGGAAAAATTCTACGGAGACCATAGAGAAGTGAAAAATACTAGTCCTTCAAGAAGAGTTACATACGCCAAAAGGCGGCAGCCATCTATTTGAAGCTGTTTAGCATCTGGTGCGATAGTCGGGTTTACATCCAATACAACGGGCTCACTGAAAAAGAATATGTATGAAATAAGATATAACAATTAACAAAGGAAAAACACGTAACCGATTAAAAGGCCGATGTGTATAGTTTCCTAAAGGGCCCAAATTGAACTATACAAAACTTGTCAAATATCTACCTGAAATAGGTACTTAAGTTGAACTTTATATTCACTTTCTTTCTCCTCCTCCTGCCACGAACCATTTTGACCGACTTCTTTTTCACCGTTATGTCTTTTTTTCCCTCACTTCCGTCAAGAAAGAGAACTATTTCACAATCCCATGTAACAGGTTTTCTCCAGACTTTGACTCTGTACGTTTTCTCCATCTGATCTTTAGTGATGGCGAGAAAAGTAAGATAATACAGAATCCCTTCAACTGGCTGGATGTTGGCTTTAACGAGACGTACCAACTCAATGGGTATGCCCTTATTAAAAAAAATGAACATATACATCAAAAAGTGAATAAATGAGGTTCAAAGTCATGTCATAGAGAAAAAAATCGTGTAACAGAAGAAAGAAAGAAGATAAAATCTACGTATTCAAATCAAATCAAGGACAGACAACTTTTTAACGAATACGAACAAATCAACACTTCAAAAATCGCAGAAAAAGAAACTAGTAATGCATCTAAATATGACTTCAGGGCAGGGTTTTAAATCTCGGCCGAGACGTATCGTATCGCCCGAGATGTATCGGTATCGGAGGCCGCCGATACGAGATATCCTGAGATGTATCGGGTAAATTGAAAAGAAGAAAGTATCGGCCGAGACGACCGATTTATAACGTGTATCGGCCAACTCGGCCCGATACAGCCCGCGATGAACCCGATATGAACGAGTTATAACTTGTACCGGCCAAGTTTTTTAATGGAAAGCTCTTAGAAATTGTATAGCATTGATCAAATTAATTATCCTAAGTAGAATTAATCTTAACTTTATATGAAATAGTCAATAGATGATGAAATATCTACAAAAGCTTGTAAAATAAATATCACCGCGATAATAGCGATTCGGAGCGCGACGGCTGAGTCGGGGACGATTCCGCGACTCCGTTACCGCGACCGCGATCGCGACCGATACCGCTATTTAAAACCCTGCTTCAGGGTCAAGTCCATAACATACTTGGAGCCTCCCTTGCATTTCTACAAATATGACGAGAAATGAACAACATGGTAGACCAACTACCAAGCCATAAGTCATTCATTTTGATGAGGCAAAGGTTTTATTTGGCAAGGAGACACAGATCACAGATGTTACGAAATTGTGCATATGACTGGGTATCTACAAACATTTAGATTAAAAGTTAACTACGCAAGACAGCCATGGCCTACATCTATTAAAAGTCGAGGTAACATCTAATCTGTTCAAACCAAATAGTTGCTCAAATCTTCTAGCCTCTATAAAATAACCTCTTCTTCGTGACTTCTACTAATATCAGTTGCCTCGATATCCCAACTTCATCATCTATGTTTGTATAGGATACATAAAAGAGGATAATGTCCCTCTAGAGGACTAACTTAATAACTTCCTATTTTCACCGCCTTGTGTACTAAACAAGGGCATTCATAACCTACACGGCTACACCCGAACTTCCTCTGTAATATAGTCACTATTTTAGCCTCTAAAAACTACAAGCAGTGTAATATTAACAAATTTGCCAAGAAATTACATTTAAAACTTAAAATGGTTCAATGTCCTATACTTCAGTTGTAAGGTAATATTATAAAACCACAGCCCATAATCATACCAATTTATCAAATAGTATTGTATTTTAAAAGCTTGGTTTAGTCCTTCCTTCACATAATAATCTCTCCACACAAAATAAAACCTTCACAAAATGACAAAATATTTTAAAGTATATATTGTAATTACCATTGCTTCTCCCTGTTTCCAGCCAGCATGCCTTGCAACTACCACAGCCACCTCCCATTCATTACAATCTTCACAAAGCTGGGAAATCCGTCCAGGCATACGGCCAGTGCAACCATCAACATCAAACCCCTTTAACATGAACAAATGAGGGAAGAAAACTTGGGTACATAGGTGCAGCGTAAATTGTTAACAAGAGAATAGGAAAAGAATATATAACAATTAGAAAACCTCTGTCTCGTTAACTTTCTTCTCATAATTCAAAAATTCCTCATAATTCATCTTGCGAAAGCGTTTCTGTTCTGTAGTCAGATACTTTGCAGGTCCATACACTGTTCCCCGCAGATTACCACAGGCATACTTATCAATATCAGATTGCGAGATCTTCGACATATCAACGGCCATCTAGTAATACCTAAGTTATCGATACGTGACAATAATACGGATAGTCAGTGAGGAAAACAAAATTAATACAAGAATCTACCATTAACCTCTACAAAAAAAAAATCATTTGTGTACCATTGATAAAAAATACTCCTCCCAAAGAATATAAAAGTTAAATAAACGAAGGAAACAAAAAGAGTAACTGTACAACGATTCTGTCAAACAAAATAATGATGAACGGCTGTAATGAACAAAACAGTGAAGAAAAACAAATCGTTGACTAATTATACAGCAATTGCCAAGGTATTGATGTAAATCAAAGTAGATGATACAACTAATTACCCTTAATTACCTTTGGTGGCATCCATTTATAGCTAATAATCATTTAAATGACGAATTGCGTAGTAAAAGGGCATATACAAATGGCGGGGGGGAGGTTAAAATACGATCCTATAACGATTCTGCCAAACAAAATAATGATGAACACACTCGAACAAAACAGTGAAGAAAAACGATTAGACGACTGATTGTACACACCAATTACCAAGGTAGTGATGTAAATCAAAGTTGTCGATACGATTAATTAACCTAAATTACGCTTATTTATCGATGGAGAGAAGTCAGTGAACCAAGAGAGACGGCAACAGATAACAAAGTCCATAAATACGCAATTAGATTCGGGGGTTCAAATTTTTGGGGATTTAAACAAAATAACTTGAATATACTAACGCAATTAGATTCCGGGGTTCAAATTTTTGGGGATTTAAACAAAATAACTTGAATATACTAACGCAATTAAATTCTAGGGTTCAAAATTGGGGATTTTGCGTTAAACAAAACAATTTGATTAGAAATCAACGCAAGTAGATTCCAGGATGTCAGAATTTGGGATTTAAATTTAAACAAAATAACTTAAAAGAGTAGACGAGGAGATTACCTGTCGTCAGTCGGTTTCGATGGAAGGTGATCGGGTTTCTTCGGGGGAAACTTTGAATGTGTGTTAATATATAGAGGATTTGAGGTGACAGTTGGGTCAAGTCGGGTCATAACTCATAACTGGCTTGGTCTGCACTTTCAAGAGTTGAAGTGGACTTTCTGGTTTAGAATACATGGTTAAGTTGACCCGACTTGATAAGTTTGATCCAAAATTCGAAAATGACCGGATTTACTTGACAAGAAATTCGAATTTACCTGACTTGATCCAGACTCGACCCGATCCTGATTGACACAGTATTGATCCGACCTGAGATGACCCAACCCAAAAAGACCAATTCATAATTGACCTAATCTAAAATGATTTAAAGTGACCCAAAATTATCCGAAACAAAAAGTACTAGGTCATATCCATGTTATTTACATCAAAAATATAGTTTCATTAGTTATAACTATTCTTAATAAATACTCCCTCCGTCCCGGTCAATTGTTGTCCTTTCGTTTTGGCACAAAGACCAAGGAAAGAGGAGATGACCAATAACTAAATAGCAAGTAGAACAAATTGAATGCGAATGATCAAATTACTCTTCAAGTTCATTATTAAAATAGAAAGGATAACAAATGACTGAGACACCCCAATATGGAAAAGGACAACAAATGACCGGAACCGAGGGAGTACGAAGTAGTTAAATTTGCAAAATAGAGTAGAGTACTAACTAAAGTGTTTTAGCTATTAGCCCGGAAAGCGACCCAAATGACTCGTACCTGAAAGTGACTTCACAGAAAGTCACCCGAATTTGACCCGGGACACGAAATGACCCGACGGCGACCCAACCCGATCCAAAATGATGTGACAGACCATAAATGACCGGACTCAAACTAACTGACCCATACCCAACCCAAATTACCCTTTTTGTTACCTCTATTTGCAACTAGCGAAAAACTATGAGAAATAGGAACATACATCGGATGTACTACCTCAGACTTCATTAGTTTTTGAGCTTATATGTATTTTTTCTGAGCTTTTAAAGTTTATAAGTTACATTTTAATTTTTTGCCGTCAAACTCAAATTTAACTGAGCTTATATATAATGTTTTTGAGTTATATTGTAATTTTTTGAGCTTAATGTCTAATTGAATGATCTCATAAGCTTTATAGTAAAACTCAGAAACTTTAAAATAAAACTCAAAAACTTTATTGTAATGCTCAAAAACTAAGCAATTGGTGGTAATACATCGGATGTATAATCCACTTACTGAAAAACTATGTACGAGTATTTATCTAGCTATGCTTAGATTTTTGGATTTATTATATAAACTTTAGAAATTTATTTGAATAATAAATTTCACAAAAATATTTTGTGAGTTGATTATATTTTGTTCCAATTCAGTTTAGTTCAATTAAGAGTAAGTATCGGTCAAAATCGGATCGAACTGGAACCTAAAAAAATTGGTCTTCGATCAAACTGAACCCGTATTTTTCGGTCCGGTCTTGGACTGAAATTTATGATTTTTTTATTTTTAAGTATATATGATAATTAGAATTTATTTTTTATAAGTTAAATAAACTAGTTGATTAAAGTATTTTTAGTATAAATAACCAAAAATACTAAGGAATGTTAATATTAAGTTTATACGGAGTAATATTGTTTTGACGACAGAATACTTGGTTAGTTTATAAATTTGCGAAAATTTGTGTAAAACACCTAAACTTGTCCAATCGGTCTAGGCCAACATTAATCGAACTTGGACATACCAAACCAAAACTTAAAGAAATGTGGAGCTATGGACCTTTTGGTTGGAGCTTTTGGAATTGATCGAAATGGATTCAATCCATTTTAGTGATTGGTTGGAAGTTTTTGGAATGGAGTTATATACCCAATGGATTCTAACTCCATTCCAACCCCTTGGAATCTCATACCCATGTTTGCACTCAAGTTTCTAACTCTATTCCATCTTATTACTACCTCTATATCCATTTCAGGGTCGAACCAAACACTCATGAGCATGTATGGTGTTCTAACTCCATACCATTCCAATATTTCGAACCAAACGACCCTAAATATATCCAGTCCGAGTTTGGTCCGAAACAAATAGTCCAGTCGAGTTCAATCAAATTTTCTAGTCTGAACCTAAACTCACCCATGTCCTTAGCCGTTGCGTGTTGTGTTCAATTAGGTGTGCTTTTTGATCTGTAGTCCTAATTTCGCGCCTTTCCCTTCCTCATCTTTTCTATCCCCTTCCCTTTTCTTCATTTCCTCTTCAAGGTTCCTTCTGTTTTTCAAACCCTAATTTATTGCTCTGGTATCCGTCGAACTTTTGCACCAAAATGTGAACATTCCCACAATCTTGATTCTTAATGTTTGTTTTGTTAGGATTAGGGTTAGGGTTAGGCATTCTTCAATTTGATTCTGAATTGTTGCGATCCATTTGTTGGCTGTCTTTCTAATTCGCCTTAAAATTTGGGTTGTGTTGTGTTGTTGTACAATGAAATTATGGAGTTAGGAGGAAGTATATTGGATATTATTGATGAAGAAGCGAGCTTTGGAGTCAGTAAGGATGTGGATATGATGTACGTACCTCGAAAAAGGCGAGGTTGTAGACGGGCAGTTTTCTGGGAAAATTATTGAAGGGAATGTAAAGGAACTGGGAGCTCAACTCCAGAGTTTTAATACCCAAACTGCAAATGATGTAAATAAGAAGAAAAGAGTTAAGAAGTGAAAGAATTAGAAAGCGAAAGCCGTCCTTGGACCTACTGGTTTTGACCTTGATAGGTTTGCCTCTGCCTCTGATTTATCTTCTTAACAAGGGTTTCTTGAAATTTAACTGATTTTGATACGTCAATGAAATTTGCTTGGTTTCTTTGGATTTCTCATATAATGCTTGATTTGAGCTCTTTGTGCCGATTCACTCAAACCCACCAAATTGTGAAATGGTTCGTGTGCTTACATACTAAGTACGGAGTACTATACAAAATACATATTGCGTATAGGATGCAGCGTATTTATAACTGAAGGCTTTAGGCAACCTTAGTGTCAAGTATAAATGCTACTCCGTACTTGATAATTGCCAGTTCAAGCTTCTTTAGGCAATTAGAGCTCGTGCTCTTTGCCGTTTTTATGGCAATGGTTGCAATGTGGGTTTGGTGGGTGCTCAATTTGGGGTTCACTGTGATGTATATTCCTTATGTGTTCAAATGGTGTTCACGGTCTCCACGACTTCACGCTCAGTAATTTAAGAGGGGGTTTTCCCTTCAAGTTTTGGATTGATTTTTGATTGTTTGACGTTCTTGATGCTAAAAAAAAATGATTATATGCATTGGTGGTGTATGAATTTTGTAGTGGTAGATGTAGGAAAGTTGATTTTTGCTAATGAATGCGAAAAGGGGATGCAGATTAATTAAAGAAAGTTGATTTCGCCTTACATTTCTACATCTTCATGTTCTTGATCACTTCCAAATCCCATATTTTATTTATTTCTTCCTTCTGCATTCCTTTTTTTTATCCTGTTTTAAAGAAAATATTTTATTGAGTGCGTCATTTGAGACATGCTAGACTATCTCTTAACTTTTTGCGTACATCTATATATGGTTGTTTTGGCAAACAGAATGAAACAAATGTTGATACTCATGCTAAAATGAGGGAGACTTCTAGCAGAACAACCGCAACTCCGCAAGTAGTAATTTTAGATACAGCTCAATCAAAATAAACCAGTACAACCTCAAGTTCAATGCTTAATTCAGTGGTAAGTTGGGTTGATGGTCTAATTTTGAGTGTTTCGTTGATGGGTTCACAATTTTTTGACTGATTTAAGGCGTAGTTTGGATTTTCACTTTGGGAATGTTTTAAATGGCTTGAGGTTGGAGGAGAAGAAAGAGGTTGATATTGGAGGAGGATGTTGAAGGAGTAGGTGTAGCAGGAGGAGGTGGTGGTGGTGGTTGAGGTTGGAGGAGGTTAGGTTAGAAAAAGAGAAGGTTGGAGGAGAGGAGGAGAAGCATCATCGGTAGAAAAAATTACCTTCCCTTGTAATATTTAATCTTCCTGCTTTTTTGTCACTTTAAGCAAGAGACTAGTGTATCTTATGTTTTCATGTCGATTGTTTTAATCTGGATTTGTGAATTTGATGATTGTTTGGATGCTTATTATGAGATGATGTGTTGTGCAGAGTGACAAAATAAAAGTGAGCTACCTCAAAGAGAAGGTTGTACTACCGCATTGCAGGGTATGTCTTTGTATTCTACTTGATGCCCCATCACATTTTGTGTGCTTGGATTTTTTTTATTCTTACTTTAAACAATATCCATGTGAGAGGGTGTTGCAGCTTTTTTGTTGCTGTTGTGCTTGAAATTTGCTCATTATGTTGCCTCTCTTGCATACTTGGTCATCAACTGAAAATGAGGGTTTTTCGTGTTATTGTTTAGGGGTTGTGTTCGAGCTGAGTTAGTCAGTGCAAGCTCAGTGGGATGGATCACTAAAAACTGCTTACTGTCTGCTTACTGTTGCCTTTTTTTCTCGTCCTTTACTCAATTGAATATTTGAACTTTAGTGTCATGAATGAAAATTCAGAAAATTCCAAGCAATGAATTGATGGCGAAGGTTTATAAATATTAGACAGCTGATGCCATCATGCTGGGTCAACAACCTCCTATAGGCATGATCTCAAAGAGGTTGAAGTCATGAAAGTTTAATTAGAAAGGTTTATATTTTACACGACAACTTTGTTCAACCATTAACGGTTAATGTATGAAAGTTTATGGTCGTACAACAAAGATGTTATACTAGCTCGACAGTACAGTTGATCTCATTGATCTTTCGGTTTTCATTCTGTGATCTACATACAAGAATCGGTTCATTAATCATGTGTGTTGCTTTCTGTTTGTCAATGATGATCCCATTTTGCTGCCGCGATGTCTGTGTAAGATCAAGTCTGTTATAGTTTGTAAAGATGAATGTTAATTGAATAGAGCTGCTCAGTTTAGCATGGACTGTACTTGGAGTCTTGGACTGATACAAGCATACAAATCTAACTGCAGCGTTGCTTAGGTTTAGTCAATCTAAACATGAGATGACATTTTCTGAGAGTGCCCTCTGCCTGTGCGCTTTGAGACAAGTTCAATAGTTAGGGTGGCTCTGTTGCCACTCTAAAATACCCTATTCAATTTAAGCCTAGACAATATAAACACAAAGCGAGTGGCGTAGAACATTTTCTCTTTCATTATCACTAGCCTTAATAACGCCCATTGTGGAAGATATTGTCCTGGTAGCTGAGAATTATTTGCCTAAGTAAAGGCAAAGATGGGTTATAGGAACACTATTAAATATTTATTATTTTGGAGCTTTAATATTTGTTATAGTTTTAATCTTACATATCTGATGCAAGACATTTATCTTTTTAAAATCAAAGTTCTAATTTATGTTTTTTTTTTTTTTTTTTCAATTTTCCAATCTTTGGTCGGTTTGTTCAGCGACCAGCGGGTATAAGCTTCTCAAGAGTGCAGACTTTACCTGCGGAGAAGAGAAATTGTGCCAATCTAGAGCCTGAATTGAGCCAATCTAAGCTTGAAAGATCAAAAACTGAAAGGCAAAGAACCACAAACACACTTCCTTCTGAGTCTGTTCAAATTTTTGACAACAAAATCCCTGTCCAGCAGAAGGCACTGCTTAAACTGATCTGTCTGTCATCCACTTATGTATGTTTTCTTTTCCATTTAAGTATTTCTATTGGTTTTGCATAATTGTCCCTCTTGTGTGAGATTATAATGGGGTATGGTTGAGTCTGAATTGGAGTATGTTTCGCTAAAAAAATGATCTTTATGCTTTTTGTATTTATATACTCCTTCAGATTATTTGGAATTGTAGCAAAATACATTTTTGGCAGAATGAGGGAAATTGCAATGTATCTCTTCTTGGTAAAAATGGCAATGAAATGCCTATTGCAGTCTTTGTATTTGAATTGAAGTACCCATGTGAATATGGCATATTTCATTTAGCTATCATACCCTTAAATTCCACTTGTCGACTTGCTATTTCATCGAAAGTAGCCTCTTGTCTGTTATCCACCATTCTTTTCTACACTCTTGTGGCGTAAGTACACCACGCCATCGTCATTCCACCACTTTTTCGTACCCCACTTTTTCGTACTCCACCAACCTGATTTTATTACCCGACATTGTCTTTTGCTAGTGTTTAATATTTGTATCGTTGTGTTGTTTACTTATGAGTCTAATAAGGGCATTGCATGCCCGAACATTATGTAGGTATACCTTCCTTCATTGTTGAAAAAAAAAAGCCAAGTCATCAACAATGGTCAAATAGGTCACCCGCAATATACATTCACACCGATACATTGGAGTGAACAAGTGGTGGCATTTGTACCCTTGCTCAGATGGAATCCTGGAGACACTAAGCAAAGAGTGAACCAAATTAACGAGCCCAATTTCTCTCCATTTCCTAAAAAAAAATGGAGAGGCAAGTTCCTATGAATGGTCTGGATCATATTTTGGCAACATCTAACGGTTATAAATTTACGCATAAAAATAAAGAAGAAATGAGAATGAAGGGGTAATTATTATTTAAATAGATTGTGAGAGGAAATGGAGAGAAAGGAAATGGAGAGGATCCATTTCCCAAATTAACCAATGAATTTAACAGGACATAAAGCACGTTGGACGTTTAAACACCCCCAGACTCTTGTTTCGTGCAAACTATGTTCAGCATAATGTTAAATTCACAATCAAGGAAAGAAAAATGCACGAAAAACACAAGTGCAAACAATGTTTCGAAGATTAAAATTAGGTCTTTTCACAAAAGAAACCAAGCAAGCTAATTGTCCTCCTCAAGTCTTAACGTTATTGGCTCTATGTAACACATGAAAAGAGCACATATCGCTCCAACAGTCCTTAATTAAAGATAATATAATCTATATAATACATTATCACATGAAAACCTTCGCTTGATTACTTAATATCCTTCGCTTGATTACTTAGTATTAGGATAATATTGAGGATATTGTCTCTCAAACATCTTCCAAGCTTCATCCAAAAATTGAGCCTTTTCCTGAAATCATTAAGATCAAAATCAGCAGAATACCCTCATACACAAATACCACATGTAGGACCTAGAAATAAATCATTCCTAACAGAAACAGAAAAACCCATTCCATGGTGACATACAATATACGGTAAGAAGTAGAGATACTTACAGGGTACCTAAACAGACTCCATTTGCTTGACGCACTCCTCGCAGCCTGATAGAATATGATAACAATATAAGACGAGCTACAATAAATATTTCGGGGAAGATTCTCGATAACAAGATCAAGGAAAACAGATGTAACCTGGTCATCTGTCCAGTGAGGGTTTTGCTTCTTAAGCGCCTTCCTGCATTAGAAAAATTATACACGTTACGAGATAACATCTATGGAGAATCATAGAGAAGAGAAAAATACTAATTTTTGAAAAAGAGTTGCATACGCCAATAGACCGCAGCCATCTTTCTGAAGTTGTTCAGGGTCAGGTGCAATAGTCGGCGCCCGAGGCAATCTAACAGGCTCGCTGAAAATAAATATGATTAAAAAACTAATAAACTTTGATCTCTGAAATCATAGGGAAAGGTACAATAGGTATCAAGTTTCATGAATGGCCAAAGTTGACAGATACAAAACTTCTGAGATGCCTACCCGAAATAGCTTAGTAAACTGAACGTTATATACTCTTCCTCCTCAGTACCTCTCTTGCGTTTGCCACGTGCCATTTTATCTGCCTTGGTTCTCACCGTTATGTCTTTTTTCCCCTCACTTCCCTCAAGAAAGAGAAGTATTTTACACTCCCATGTAATAGGTCTACTCCAAACCTTGGCTCTGTAAGTTTTCTCTGTTTTATCTGTAGTGGTGGCCACAAAAATGAGATAATATATAGATCCTGCAACAGTCTGGATGTTGGCTTTCACGAGACGTACAAACTCAATGGTGATGCCCTATTAACAAGTCAGCATAAATACATTATTAGATGAAATACTATGTAGCATGGCACACGAATAAATGAGCTTCTAAGTCAGGTCATGGGAGAAACAAATAGTGCGACGAAATAAATAAAGGTGATAATATAAATATTCAAAAAAAAAAAAACAGAATAGGCAATTTATATCCAATACGAATATATCGAATACGAACAAATAATGATTGTTGTCAAATTATATTACTCTTTACAAACTTCAAACCACGTCTCGCTACTCATGTTTGGCCAATATCAGATCATCAAACTAATTTATATCATGA
This sequence comes from Silene latifolia, assembly GCF_048544455.1. NCBI lineage: Eukaryota > Viridiplantae > Streptophyta > Magnoliopsida > Caryophyllales > Caryophyllaceae > Silene > Silene latifolia. Next base: position 11,503,604 of record NC_133533.1, on the reverse strand, counting down.
AGTTTCCAGTTACAGAACCATAGCTGTTTGTCTGAAACAGTTACAAGTTACAACTAGAAACTCCTCAAGTAAAAAGACATTTTAAAGCATATGAAGTAGAGTATATGGTAATTACCATGGCTTCTCCTTGCTTCCATCCAGCATACTGTGCAACGACCTCAGCTATCTTCCACTCACGACCACGAGGAAGCGGGGTTATCCGCCCAGTCATAACACCAGTGCACCCATCAACATCAAACCCCTTTACCATGAATGAATACATGAGGAAAAAAATTAGGTTCAAAGTTGCAATTTAAATAGTTAACAAGGGAAAAGGGTAAATAATAAGTAGGGAACCTCTGACTCGTCCACTTTCTTCTCATATTTCAAGTATTCTTCATAATTCATCCGGCGGAAGGGTTTCTGCTTATCATCCAGATCCTTTTCCGGTCCATACAAAGTTCCCTTAAGATGACCAACGGCAAAATCATCAATATCAGACTGTCGGACCTTCTTCACCATATCATCCACCTTCTAACGATACCTATGTTATCAGTTCTTCAAAATTTATAAGGATGATCATAGCGCAAAATAAAACTGATTCAAGAATTTACAGCTAACCTCTACAAGTAAAACTCCGTGTATATCTATTAACACATTCATTTACTTGTGTAAAATAAACTTTAAGTGAGAAACATTCGTCATCAGATGATCGGGGCTCCATTTACAGCAAAAAAAAAATGAATTAAATGAAATCAAATACGGAGTAATTAATAAAATAGGACCATACAGAGATCGAGAACCGAAACAGAAACGAATATAATAATTGTTAGACATAGGCTCAATTACAAAAGAAATTGCAGGACAAACAAGTATTTTGGAAACCCTAATTAATTTGAATCATAAGAACAATGATTCTACCAAACAAAATTATGAACAAAAACGAACAATTCATTGAATGATTATACTAATTATTACTGTTAGTGACGTAAATTGAAGTTTAATTACCCTTAGTTCCGCTTCCTTCTCAATTGAGAGAAGTAAGAGAAGCAAAAGCAAACGGGAACAGATAGCGAAAGCGAGAAAGTAAATACAAAATTATGCAATTAAATTCTAGGGTTTCGGAATTTGGGGATTCTTTCTGGGTAAAAAAACGGAGTAAAATACACAATTTACTGGTAGTCAGAGGTCCATAGGAGTTTCGGAGATTACCTGTGTCGCTGGTCGGCGAGTTCGAGAGACAATCAACTAGCGATTAATTAAATAATAATAATAATAATAATCATTTAATATATTAAAGCGACAGCCACTACGCTGATGTGTCGCCCTGTTGTTAATCCAGCATAGAAATACCGTATACTATGTACAACAATGTACTCGCGAAATACGTAGTAGAAACTACCCAGCAGGCAGTAGCCCATTAACGGTTAACCCACTATCCTTTTCCTTCATATGATAATTGGTCCCTCATCTTTAACTACCCACTATCCAAAAAAGAAAAATAAAAAAACCTCCACCGTCATTACCATTTCATTATCCTTCATCAATTGGCCATCTTTTGTCTTCTCCATTATTCTAACTCACCACCATGACTCAAGTGCACCGCCCAACTATGGAGTTCCCTAACGTCTTCGTTAATTTTTAAATCGTTATCAAGAGTCCTTAGCCGGCGTCTCCCTCGCCGCCGTCGATCACTTTCGTTGTCATACTGCTAGAGACGATAGCATGAGCCCATCTTTTTTTTTCCCCCAATTTCATTGTTTAAAAAAAATGGTAATATCTTCTTCTCCTTTTACTTCCTTTATCATTTTAAATTTGATTTTAGTAGCAACAATACTACAGGTTACAAGTTAATTAGAATAGAAATTTGGATTTAATAATTGATTTGGGTTTTCAACTAATCTTAAATTTTGGTGAATTGATTTTATGACTAAATTTGCATGATGTTATTGAATATAAATTGTTGATAAGTTGAAGTTATTGTCAGATGCTAATTGTTTAAGACGAAATTATATTAGCAAAATTTAAGACAGAATCAGACTAGCAAAATTTGTAGCAGTGATATATTTGTTATTATCATTTCGCAGAGGTTTCACTAGAGTTTGTGCCAGTGTCAACTTTTAATGTTACGGAGTATATAAATTGTTATGTCAGGTATTTCCGAATCAATGAATAAGGGAGCTGAGCAAATTGTTTGATGATAACATTGATATGTATTTGTTATTATCAAATTGTTTCTTCTTCTTATTATTATTATTATCTAGCAACTTCATATATTTCTATTTGCGATGTAGTTTTTTTTTTTTTTTTTTTTTTTAATATGGTATTTTGTATTCGTTTTAGGAAGGTGAACTATCTGTCTAGATATTTGATTATTATGGGTGAAATCGATGTCTGTGATCAGAAGAAATCAAGTGTTATGGTCTGTTAATTTTATGAACTAAATTAATCACACTTTAATCATATTGTTTGCTTATTCTGTAAATTGCAGAATTTTGATTAGTTGGCTGTTACTGTTATTTTCACTATACTGTTGTTTAGATCATGGTCGCAACCAACTTCATAATTGCAAACTCCGACTTTGGAGGTAGCACCCCTTTTCCTCCCTATATATTTCTCTGTCATTATTTTCTTCATTTGATTTTATAGTTAATTATTTGTTTGATTTCGTGGGGCATTAGTACAATTTTCATCTGAAAACAAGAATCAGCGGGGCGTTACTTTTCCGCCTATAAATTGCATGCTGAGTTCATCCATGGAAATTGACGAATTACATTAGTATTGTAATTTGTTGCTAAACTTGATCCAAATTGGGGTTTGAATCTCTTACAGAGATCAGTAAATCAGTAATCAGTACTCTGTAATATGCATTGGTGGATATTCAAATAATCACCAGTTCACCACTACTGCTATATACAATAACTGTTTAGAGTGTTGACAATCTTTTGATCGATGCAAATACAACTACCATTTCACGCCATCAGACCCCAACTGCATCCAATGTGCCAGAACCATGACCCACAACTTTGCATTGCAATACTTTTTTGGGATTCGATGTTATCATCTACCTTTTTTGGGATTCGATGTTATCATCCACGAGTTACCAACCATCACCAGTTAGCTTACCATATAAGAGTAATTTACTTTTCCATATTCATTTCAGTAGTTTTTTTTTTGTTGTTGAGAAATATTCATTTCAGTAATTTGTTATCATAGCCCTTTTTTTTACGAATCCTTCCCAAATACTTTCATGTAATTGTAGACAAAAACTTTCTCTTTTTGGTTGAACCAAAGAGATATTTATTTTTTAAAGAATTTTTAGGAATTTGTCTCATCGGAATTAAGATTGATGGTACTCACTGTCAAGTCTCTTAAGTTGTACTCCCTCTGTCCCGGTCATTTGTTGTCCTTTTCCATTTTGGGGTGTCTCAGTCATTTGTTGTCCTTTCTATTTTAAGAATTAATTTGATGAGTAATTTGATCATTCACATTCAATTTATTCCACATGTCATTTAGTAATTGGCCCCTTCCCCCTTTCCTTGGTCTTTGTGCCAAAACCAAAGGACAACAAATGACCGGGACGGAGGGAGTACTTTATATCTTACTCCACTCTACCTGATTTGTTTGCATAATTTGTAGCCTTGCTATTAAATAAACCATTACGTGCTTATAAATTCATGCTATTTGGGCTGTCAATCGATGAATCATTTATATTTGCGGGATTTATATATAGCTTGATATTATCATCTTAGCTCTTTGCATTTTTTTGTTTGTGATCAAATATGTAGGCTACAGAAGAGGTCTTATATACTACGGAGCATATGCTTAACTTTGTGTTTTGATGAAACATGTATATATAACTTGGAGAAGATATAAAGAGGTATTCACCTAAATGATGAGCATCTATGTCTCTAAATCTATTCACTCTTCTATAATAAAAAGAGAAGTGTTTGCTATCAGATTGAAGGGATTAATTGGACATGCCTTCAATACAAGATTCTTAAACATACTACAAATCATGTTCTCTATTTTTATGAGACAGTAACTTACGGTGTTTGTTTATTTTCTGAAAAAAAGTATCTAGAAAGGTATATGAGTTCTTTGTTGAGGGATTAAGCACCGTCGTACGTCAATCTGTGCTTGATTTCAAAATCTAATAGTTCATTCTGAAGATTAGCTTCAACTCGATGTCTTTGTTGTGCTCGATTTCAGGTTTATGTTTCTTATTATAGGTTTTGTATTATGGTGATTCAAAGTGAAATATAAAGACCCTTTATTTAGTTGATACTGAAATTATTTGCAACAGAGAATATGTTTTTTTCCTAATTATTTTGTAATCCTCAATTTGTAGTTTGATTGAACCCAGGTTAATGACACTGAAGAGCAGCAACAAGTTTTGAGTAGGAGTGTAGGACGGTTTGATAGTAAAGTGGAATTTATCTAAAGACCATTAATTTACCATACAAGCATTGTAAACGCCGTTCAGCTTGAGGTAAACATAATTCAACTTTGATTTGTGCTATCATATAGCTTATCTTAGTTATTAGATAATGATATGTCCACACTCCGATCCTATAGTGGTAATTTTATTATATTTTGTTTCACCTAGCTTACATAACAACCTAATAGACATGCAAGTATATATTTTTCTTTAGTTTTAGGCTTTGCTTGACTTTTGATAAAACAAAGTTATTGATATTGAATAAAGAATTAAGGCATTACTGTACTTTCTAGGATGTTACTTTAATTTTTTTGCTATAATATTTGACAGTGATGGAGCAATTAATAATTTGGTCTTGATGGATTATGTTATCTTTTGTATATTTCTTGCTGCTCAAGCTTAATAAGTCACTCACTGCGTCTAATATTAGGTAAAGTACTACGATAACTCTATACACAAATATGTGTAGAGGATTGGGTGAGTTCAGAATTTAGCAGAGGAATTTGAGTGAATTCAGTCGCTTAACTATGGTGGCGTGGAGAGTATGGAATGACCGCAATAATGTGTTTCATGGGGGTGTTGCTAAAGACCCGTGAGTGGTAGTCGATCATGCAGCGAGGTGTGTAATGAGATGGGTAGTGGGGTAAAGAACAAGCGGGTTGAGGTTGCAGCTAAGTGGAACCCTCCACCGGAAGGTGTATGGAAGCTTAATACTGATGTTGCGTGAATGGATGACAAGGGGAATGGGCTCGACATCATTATCCGCAAGCACAATGGTGTGGTTGGAGGGCCGCGGTGCAGCATGTGAGAGATCAATGAAGCGCTGATGTTGCGAAAGCTAAGGCAATGCGCTAAAGATGGCGATGCATATGGGCATTCATTTTCTTATTGCGGAGTCGGACTCATTTGTGCTTATAACTCAAGGCTAATGAGACCCCGTCAAACTACTTCGGAGTTGTGGTAGAGGAAATATTAGGCTTAATGTTGTACTTTGAGTCATTAAGTTTTGTTTTTATTAAACGGGCATGTAATATAAGACGACACATTGTATGGCACACTACATGCTATTGGACTATTCTTCTCGGGTTTGGGTTGATCATTGTACCGATAGGATTGTCGAAATTGTTGCTACTGACATTATGTTTATGTAATTAATTATGCTCATATAATCTGTTTCTGTGAATTTTAAGTTCTATCTGGGTCACTTATCAAGCTCTTTAGAGAAGATAGTAGTAGTGACCTATTTCGTATGGTCATAAGCTTAAAAATGATCAAAAGTTGTATGTTAAAACAATGTCAATTTTAAGTACATTGAGGATAATCCCGTATTAGTTAAATGTTAATTTTGTGAAAATACCATGTTAAATTCACCTATTAGAATTGGAACAAACCAATTACCAAATCTACCTATCATTGTGGGCATAACTATAAAAAAAGATAATTAATTGTTAAAATAATTCTCCAAACATTTACTTTAATGATTTATTTATCCATTTTAACAAACTATTACGGAGTATAAAATTTATAATAGTTGTTAATTTACCATTTCCCTATTTGTTATACATAAACATTGATTATACCCGTGCATTTTGCACGGGTTACACACTAGTAAATAAAAGAAAAGGAGTAATCTAATGTATATATAGAGCATTAGAGATTTTCACGGGCAAGTGGGCAACCCGTTTCAGTGAACTCGGGTCGCCCCGTCCGTAGTTCGTAAATAAACGGATATGAACAACATACGTAAGTACATAGCCTTAGAAAATTACAAAGACCTGACTCGTACTTGTGTTTTGTGGCCCATCACTAGAGCTGTAAAGCTGACCCGGTCCGAAGAACCCGACATGATCCGCCTGAAACCCGATACAATCAAAAAATTGGGTGACCCGAAACCGAACCAACCCGACCCGATAACCGAGAACATCCTTACTTTTTCCAACCCGACCCGCGACCCGATATTGACCCGACCCAACTTGCCACCCGCTGATGACCCTACCCAAAGATGACCCGACATCAATCGTAACCGACCCGGCCCGCTGTTAACCCGAACCCGATATGACCCGACCCGCTTTGACCCGACCCGTAACCGACCCGAGTGACCCAATTGCCACCTCTACCCATCTCGGCACCAAAGACCTTTCTTTGATTCGTGATGATTTTCGAGACAGACTTAGCATTTAAAAACCTCTCATTTCCATTGCGGGGTATATTAAAAATCACAAAATCTCATTATAGACGGCATATATTCGTCTATAATTAAAGACGGGTCAGATACAATATCACATTTCTAATATGACAAGCAACAAGTGGAGTGGTGGGGACAAAAAGTGTTACAACTTTCAAGCCATTTGACCCGTCTTTAGCTATAGACGGATATATCTGTTTATAGCCAGATTAGCTGATTAAAAATTTAAAATATTATGTAGGGAGTATTCAAATTATCAGGAAATAGAAAATCACATTTTATAATCATTTTTCTCTCTTTTTCAACCCTGCAATAATATAGTATATCACTAATTTCTTTATCGAAATACTACCTCCTTGAACACTTGTAAGAATTAGCTCGGCTCAAATAATTCGTCTCAAAATAGCGTAAAGTCCATAAATGACTCTATCCCACTGGGGGGTGTGGTGGTGGTGGTTTAGTAGGGGCACTCGCCCCCAGTGGACATTGAAAAATTCGAATTTCTTAACTAAAATTTTTGATTTTTTTCGAGGTTTACTTTACGACATTACTTGTTCGCTCCCTTTGGAGGTTTTGGGTCATTTCTAGATTAGCAGGGTTCTTGCCAAGTTTAGCTGGGATTGGGTCAATTCGGCTCTTTGTCATATTCGAGTTACGTTGTTGAGTCGAATTATTTGAGCAGAGCCAATTCTTACAAGTGTTCAACGAGGTAGTATTCAGTAAGAAATGAGTGATATTATTGCATGGTTGAAAAAGAGAGAAAAATGATTACAAAATGTTATTCATATTTCTTTCGTCTTAATAATTTATTTACCTTTAATTAAAATATTTTTTAATCACAAAACATAAACAAATAATTGTTACGGAGGGAGTGACTTTTTTTATCAACAATCCTTCCGCTTATAAAAGTTTGAACTTCTTGCACTGTAGCTATGAATATTGTTCATCAAATAACATCCCTTGATCTCTACTTCAACATCTTATCCCTCCATTCTCACTTTCATCTCTTCTACACTACTCACTCATTCTTTCACTCATTGTCTCACAATTAGGAATGGCAATGGGCCGGATCTGGGTAGGGTCCGATAGGATCCATATCCATATTCGCCACACTAACGTTGGATCCATATCCGACCCATATCCGGTGGATCCAAATTTTCCAGAGCCATATCCAGATCCATTTCAAATAAGTGGATCCATATCCAACCCATATCCACGGGGTCCGAAAAATTAGGATCTATATCCTACCCATCAGGGTCCGGATCCGCGGATCTGGATAGGATCGGTTGCATCTCTAACTTACAACGTGTGTACTGTGTTTGTGTAATGTTAGTAGGGATGACAATAGACCGGATCTGGGTAGGGTCCGATAGGATCCAGATCCATATCCGCCACACCAACGTTGGATCCATATCCGACCCATATCCGGCGGATCCAAATTTTCCAGATCCATATCCAGATCCATTTTCAAATAAGTGGATCCATATCCTACCTATATCCACGGGGTCCGAAAAAATAGGATCTATATCCTACCCATAAGGGTCCGGATCTGGATAGGGTCCAGGATCCGTTGCCATCTCTACTCACAACTACTATAATAGTTTCTCCCTCACCTCCTCTTTCCACTCTCTACAACCACCAAAAACCACTATTCTCCTTCCATTTCTTCTTATTTTAGCTTATATTACTCCAGTAATAATTACTCTCATTCCAAGCATGCTCTTAAACTTGCTAGAGACATTATTCCCAACCCTCATGGGTCATTGTCTCACAACTACTATATTCAATGTTGTCAGGATCAGGATTCTACGTTGGATCGATGGAGTAGGTAGAATCGAATCGGTAGAATCAGATCGTAGGATCGATTGTAAGATTCTACAAACTAACTAAACATAATTTTTTATTTGGTAAAACATAAAATTGAAGATCAAACATATTTAATATTATTTATCTATAAATTATTGATGATTAATAATTTTTGTATCATTGTTATGAACATGTTTGTACAACTTATAGAACATTCGGATATTCCAATGTCATTATATAAAACATATATTTATTTTTTTATTATAAAACCGGATCGTAGGATCGTAAGATCGTATTATGATCATACCTTTAGAAATTTTCAAACGAATAAGATCGTAAGATTCTACAACCATGATAGAATCGTAAGATCTGGGATCGGCCAAGCGTCTTTAGATCGTAAAATCGTAGAATCATAGGATCGAATCGGAATTCTGACAACAATGACTATAATAGTTCCTCCTTCACCTCCTCTTTCCACTCTTCATAACCACCCCAAACCACCAATCTCCTTCAATTTTTTCTTATTTTAGCTTATATTACTCCAATAATAATTACTCTCATTTCAAGCCTGCTCTTAAACTTGCTAGAGACATTGTTCCCAACCCTCATGAGTCATGTTGCTAGTAAATTTATTAGTAAGGCGTCGGTACTAAATTTATTATCCTGGTTCATGGTTACTCTAAAGGCGTGTTTGTACCGTTTACAAGCCAAGATTGACTTCACACCCAGATTCTTAGAGATTCTTGGTAGGAAAAATCATACATTGGTAAATAAATGGAGAGTACTGATTGCCTAAATGGCAATTGTGCCAAATTTACTAGCTTGAGGAATTATTTGGAATCAAAGGCCACTGTTCTGGAACATCTAGCGTAGGCAGCCCATAGCAAAACAACGGATTTGGATCCTCTCCATTTTCTTTCTCTCAATTTCCTCTTACAATCTATTTTATTAATAATTATCCCTTCCACTCCCATTTTTCCCTTACTTTTATGCGTAAATTGAGAACCGTTAGATTTTGCCAAGATGCGATTCGGACCATTAATAAGAACTTGCCTCTCCATTTCTTTTTAGGAAATGGAGAGAAATTGTGCTCCAAAACAACCATGCTTTCTTACTAATAGCAGCCAAGTTGTCAACAGTGGTCAATTGGTCACCCGCAATAGATATTCACACCGGCATTTGTACCCTTGCTCAGATGGAATCCTGGAAACACTAAGCAAAGATTGAACTTACACAGTACCCATATCAACTTTTCCAAATTCCTAATTGAAGTTAAGAATTGGGTAATTGTGTTGACACCATCCGAATGCAAATGATGACATCATGCTTCAATGAAACGATGAAGTTCAGAGTAGCGCATATAGGAGTAAGTCGAAAAAACATCTATGCCGCTATGCATGGCGTTTCATTGACCAACTGGAGTACATCCAGCTTCTCATGGACTGAAATTTAAACTTGCCACTGAATCTGCATAGACTATGAAGCTGTGGTCGATAACGTAGACACTTAGATTTTGATGACGCTTGACCGTAAGAACAATCCAAGCATCCCTCTGGGAAATAGTCGAACCATGGTACAATATTTGGTGCGCTACCACCACATTGTTAACCACATCGTTACCAAGTTACCATTGAATCTAAACAATCACAAAATTGTAACAGAAGTGCACTACCCATCCCACCTCTGGCAAATCAAAAATTAAAGTCGACATATTGTACAAATATAAAGTAAACGAACTAAAAATTGTATATCATCAAAATTAAGTAATTCATATGTTAAAGTGATCCAGATGTAATCTAACTCATTAATACTAAGCTCAAATGTTACCCTCCTGCATCTAAAGCATAAAAAGGGAAAAAATCGCTCTTAACAAAAACCCTTTTACGCCAGACTATTGTTCCACCATCACCACCAATTGCTAAGTGCTATTGAAAATGGTGGCCATGACAGTAGTGCGACAACACGACGACAGATTCAGTGGATGACACAAGACCAACAGATACTTTAAGATCAATCTGACAATAATCGAAACATTTATACAAACCTTCGGAAACAAACCTAATGAAACAATGTCATAATCTATCCCATTTTTGCCACCAAACTTGTTTTGTTGCACACCTCCAAAATACCCGACAATACCACCAGATTTCACATCCTTCGGAAGCTTTGCATTAAGTCAATAAAAAATCCTGGCAGAATAAACATGGAAAACAGATTAAATTAGTAATAAATTCCATTCTATATTTAGGAACTAGGAATCACCCGGGGGTGATCAACAAATGTGTCAGTGATGATCAACAAATGTGCCGGTGAGGGTAAGGAAAGAGGAAGTAAGACCACATGGAAATCAGAATGACATTGCTTCACATCCAGTATTCAAGAAAGCAAAAAGTTTGCCATTTCGTGTGACATCGAATTCAGAAAATTCCAAGCACAAATATGTTACACCTGAAAAGGGCATGTATGGCTCCAACTGTACTTAACTAAAGGTTATAATTATCGATATAATATATTATCACATAAACCAGTACAACCTGAAAATCTTCTCGCTTCATTACTTAGTATCACGATAATATTGGGGATATTGTCTCTCAAACATCTTCCTAGCTTCCTTCAGAAAGGGAGCTTTATCCTGAAATCATTAAAATCAAACTCAGACAGAATGAATACCCTCGTACACAATGCCGACTCATACACAAAAACCACATGTCAGACATACAATATACAGTAAGAACTAGAGAAATATTAGTACTATCAGCAAAGAGAAACTTACACAGTACCCAAGCAGCTCCCATTTGCTTGACGCACTCATCGCAGCCTGATGGAATATGGTAACAATATAAGACGAGCTACAATAACATATTTCGAGGAAGATTCTCTATAACAAGATCAAGGAAAACAGATGTAACCTGGTCATCTGTCAAGTGAGGGTTTTGCTTCTTAAGCTCCTTCCTGCATTAGAAAAATTATACACGTTATGAGATAACCTCTATGGAGAATCATAGAGAAGAGAAAAATACTAATTTTTGAAAAAGAGTTGCATACGCAAAAAGATCACAGCCATCTTTCTGAAGTTGGTCAGGGTCGGGAGCAATAGTCGGGTTATCAGGCACTTCAACAGGCTCGCTAAAAAGAAATATAATGAAAAAAACAAAACAAAAACTTTGACCTCTGAAATCATAGAGAAAGGTATAATACGTATAATAGTTTCATGAATGGCCAAACTTGACGGATACAAAATTTCTGAGATACCTACCCGAAATAGCCTAGTAAACTAAACGTTATATACTCTTCCTCTGCAGTACCTCTCTTGCGTTTGCCACGTGCCATTTTATCTGCCTTGGTTCTCACTGTTAAGTCTTTTTTCCCATTATTTCCGTCAAGAAAGAGAAGTATTTTACACTCCCATGTAATAGGTCTACTCCAAACCTTAGCTCTGTAAGTTTTCTCTGTTTTATCTGTAGTGGTGGCGACGAAAGTGAGATAATATAGAAGTCCCGCAACAGTCTGGATGTTGGCTTTCGTGAGACGTACAAACTCGATGGTTATGCCCTATTAACAAGTCAACATATATACATAATTAGATGATATACAATGCAGCATGGCACACTAATAAGTCATGTCCTGGAGAAACAAATAGTGTGTTGTCTGTCATATACTCCGTATTTACTACTCTTTACAAAAATCAAACCGCGTCTGGCTACCATGTTTCGCCAGTATTGCAGCATCAAACTAATATCTATCAAATAGTTTCCAGTTACAAAACCACGGTAGCTGTATGTCTGAAACAGACAAGTAAAATTAACATTTTAAAGCATACATGGTAATTACCATTGCTTCTCCCTGTTTCCGTCCAGCAAACTGTGCAACGACCTCAGCCACCTTCCACTCACGACCACCTTGACCAAGCGGGGTAATCCGTCCAGTCATAACACCAGTGCACCCATCAACATCAAACCCCTTTAACATGAATACACGAGAAATAAAAAGTTAGGTTCGAAGTTGCAACATATATTAACTCCAGTTAACAGAAGTAAATAATAAGTAGGCTACCTCTGATTCGTCAACTTTCTTCTCGTAATTAAAGTATTCATCATAATTCATCCGGCGAAAGCGTTTCTGCCTTTCAGTAAGATACTCTTCAGGTCCATACAAAGTTCCCACAAGATTACCACAGGCAAAATCATCAATATCAGTCTGTCGATTCTTCGGCATATCATCCAACTTCTAACGATACCTAAGTTATCAGTCCATTAAATTAATTAAGGATAATTATTGAGCAAAATAAGAATCTACAGCTAACCTCTGTACTAGTTATTTCCGTAAATTGACCGAAAGGGGGAAATGTCTGAGACGATTAGATAACAAAATAAGTTGAATTGCAATTAGATTCTAGGGTTCAATATTTGGGGATTAAAAAAATAACTTGGAAGTAATTAACGCAATTAGATTTTAGGGTTCGAAATTGGGGGTTTTGCGTCAAACAAAAGAATTTGAATAGAAAAATACAACTACATTCTAGGGTTTCAGAATTGGGGAATTAAATTAAAACAAAATAACTTGACTAGAAATTAATGCAATTAGAACTGGGTATTGAAACAAAACAACTTCAAGAGTCGACGAGAAGATTACCTGTCGTCAGTTGTTTGATTCGATAAAGAGTTTGAATTTGTGTGATATATATATAGATTTTTTTTTTTTTTAAATTATTATTTTTCAAATGAGCCACAACTAAAGTTGGCATAGAAGCTGCGGGCTGGTGGCCTGGGGGGCGGCATGGCACGATACGGCCCGTCGAGAAAATCGAGGAAGCACGGGCACATCGTGACTGTGCCTGAGACGGGCTCCGACGAAAATTTATTCCAATATTCGTGCCGAGGCACGGTGGAGCCCGACATGCACCAGGCAGGCCCGACCCGAAGAATGGCCCGTTGAAGTAGAGCTGATCAAATGGCCCAAGCCCATTGACCCTACCCAGCCCGACCCGCTTTTTGGAAGGGCTTAAGCCTTTAGTTTTGGCCCAAAAAAGCCCATGAGCCGGCCTAAAAAGGCCCAAAATATCTTGGGGCCGGGTTTAGGCCAAGCGTTTGGCCCAAATTTTGGCCCGACCCGGCCCATATTTATTAATAATAATTTTTTTTTTCTAATAGAACCTATTAAAGTAGCGTTAAAGTTATACCCAACTCTTTACAAACTCAAGTATATTTTTTTAGATTTATAAAACAAAGTATGCATAACATAAATCATATCCACGAATGCATGATTAAGCATTCTAAAGTGGCGATGTTTGTTTTTATTTTATTATAGAGAGCAATTCATATGGATTTCATCATATTTTGTACAATTTTATACATTATGTATGTTATAAAAGTTGTAACTGAAGGTATTACGCTAATTATTTCCTAGGGTAAGTCGAAAATTTTAGGGCCCGAAAAAGCCTATTTATATTAGGCCTAAAAGCCCGCATTAGCCCATAAGGGTCGGGTTTAGGCTTGCTAAATAAGCCCACGTATTTGGCCCGACCCATACAAATGGGCCGCTTTTGTTAGAAAGGCCCGGCCCAAGCCCGCATTGGCCCGGCCCATGATCACCTCTACGTTGAAGTAGTCGTTGATGTTGAACTGTTGATGGTTCTGTCCGTCGAGACTTAAGCACTCATAGACGTCATAGTACTATTGTAGTTATTAATGGGCTAGGCACGGCTCGAGCACGAAAATGGTCGTGCCCCGGGCCGCGGCGTGGGTTTGGATCAATGGGTCTGGTACGACACGACCCGAGAAGCCCAATATCCGTGCCTGGACTGGGCCAATTTTGGGGGAAGGCACGACGGGCTGACACACGAGATTCATTGCAGTAGCTTATACAAATGATGTTTGATTGTCCGTAAATACAAAATGATCATAGTCACAGGATTCATCTAACAACGTTTAATCATATTTACTACGGTATTGAAGTCTAGCTAACCGATGTCCAATCTAACACGATACCATCCAAAGAAATCAAAATAAATTACTAAATATTATAATTAATCATTATTCACTAGTTTTACTATTGTTAAGATTTTTTAAATTTTAGTTAAATTATTTAGTATATTCTGACTTCGGGTTACTTTACCAAATTCTTGCTATAATGCATGACCGGTTGCATTCTCTAGCCAATCGACCATTTTTGTGAATTTCAATTCATCATTTTCTGGAAACTCCAAAGCATATTCAAGGGATCTTGTTTCGTTATCTTGTTTTCGTGGAAATGACACCAAAACTGGTTGACAACTCTTTTGTAATACCCAATCTCTCGCTTTCCCACTCTTTAAAGATCAGTATAACTCTTTTTTTTTAGGTGAATAAAAAAGCCAATATTATGGGATACTCTTATGTAAATATGTACAAAGCTAGGTTCACATTTGTTATGAGGATTTTTCTATAGTTAAAAACAATACAATATAATTACCTCATCAAATGAAATATATGGATTTGTTATTAATAATTAATTATTATACAAATAAAATATTTTGAAAAGAGATTTTACCCAATATATTAATATGTTTGGGACCCATCAATAAAATAATAGTAAAGAAAATTTTTAGGCAGGAAAAAAGTCACGAAGGATTGCCAAGTGTCAAGTGGTTTTCTTTTATGGTTGTATATGGATGGATAGATAGACTATTATTATTATTATTACTATTATTATTATTATTATTATTATTATTATTATTATTATAAAAACAGGAATTTTTATTAAGAATAAACAAAATGTGTACAAGAAATTAATGGGAGCTGAGATACAATTTGGGCTCTACTCCCAAGCTTTGGCATCGTATCTGCCAAAGAGGCAAAGAAAGATTGATGGCAAATTATATCCTACTCCCAGGAGTAGGGAGTAGGATACTCCCATAAAAGTTATAAAAAAAATTAAAAAAGAAAATAAAAAGAAAAATAGTTAACTACCCAATACATGAATAACTACCCACTACTTGTTCATTGTACGTTTCTTTTTCTTTTCCAAATTAATCAACTTATCAATTTTAAAATCATATAAAATTCATCAAATATATAGTTTCATTTGGTCGTACTCAAATTTACGAAGTTAATAATTCCTAGTCATTAAATTAAACCACCATATTCACTGAAATCAAAATGAATATAATAAGGTCATTGAGTGAATATGACAATAAATCTCTCATATTCATCAAATTATACTATCATATTCACCGAGCTCAAAGTGAATATGATAGTGTCATATTGTGAATATGACACCACATAATACATATTCATCAAATTACACTATCATATTCACTGAATTCAAAGTGAATATAATAGTGTCATATTGTGAATATGACATTCCATAATACATCATACTATATATTAATCTTCCAAAAAACTGCTGATATGGCCATCTAAAATTTAAGCATTGATGATGTGGCAAGCTCTCAATACTTCACTTCATACAGTATTAAGAACCCAAAATACAAAATAAAAATAAATATGCCGTATTGTCATTGGCTGAAAACGACAACCTACAGGCTACAACCACCACTTACCGCCGAGTCCACCAACCGCCGACGATAACCACGCAGTAACCAATCATCCCACCCCATTGAAATCAACACCGGGAACTCGATGCAAGAACACGTTACCATTACCAAAACCCGCAACCGAAATAATACAATCAAAATTTTTGTTCAAAATGTTTGAAATAATATTAATTAATGGATCTATTGCCGGAATTAAACCGACTGTTGATGGTATTGCCACCAGTGTAATTGAATATCGTTCCGTATAACTTTATAGTGTTCAGGCGGTGGTATCGCACGAAACCGTAATGACATTCTCAGTCTTCTTATAATAGGTCGTAGGCGGGCTGCTAAGCTCCATTCTTTTACTTAGATAAAGCTTAAATAATGAGGTTTTAGTATTAAGGAAGAGGTAGAGATGGGTAGAAGAAATTCAATTAGGGACTTTTCAGGGGTTATTTTGACATATATGGTGCAATTAACATGAATTTAGTCATACGGGTATATAAAATTGGAGTATTTTCTACCTTTTTTTCAGTTTTCCCTTTTGTGTTTTTTTTTGCCGGGAGCCTGATTTGTACCTCCTATTCATAATAACTCTCCCCATTTCTTTTTTCGTCTATTCATATAACTCTCCCCTTTCCTTATTTAGTAAAATTTTATTCTTATTTTAATCACCTCACCCCACAACAATAGCCCACAATACTCATACTTTATCTTATTTTAATCACCTGTAACATTCCGTTTTGACGGTTGATCTTCTTTTGTGGATTGAGTGCTATTGAGTGTTATGGAAGTGAGACAAGGTTGGCAACATTATATTGTGGTTATTTGGTAATGTTATGGAGTCAGTATTGGGAGCCTATGCTATAGTTGAGACGATATCCTGAGCCATGTTGTGGAAGGAAGAGTGGTTTGTGGAGTTAGTGTTAAATGTCCACGTTTTATAGGTTGGGTTGGAACTTCGGGGACGAAGTTCTTTTAAGGGGGGAAGATTGTAATACTACGGATTTTATTAAGCTAAGTACTCGACCGAGTAGAGCCTACTCGGCCGAGTAGTGCTAAGTGCATGTTATGTTTGGCTTGAAAGCCGAGGAATACTCGGTCGAGTATGATGAATACTCGACCGAGTAGAGGATACTCGGCCGAGTATGCTCTATACTCGACCGAGTATCCGGTTCGTCGAGTGTTATTTCAGCGGTTTGATGCGGGAGTAGTTAGGGGTTATTTATTCGATAAACAGTTTCTAAAACATCATTTTACAAAATCTAATCAAACGTACGACGCTCTAATCACTCCCAATCTCTCCTTTGTGTATGTATGGACAATCTTAGCAATCGCATTCAATCATTCATCCTTTCGTTGGTAAGTCTTTATTCCCATGATTGTTGGTGTTTAATTCTAGGGTTTGCCTTTAATCATGAATTGGGGGAAATGGGGTTTTGCAGTTAGTGATTGGAACTATGTGATTGTTGTTGTAGGTGACGATGTTGTATTTGTTATGCATTTGTATGGTTGATTGCGGCGTAAGCGGATTGCGAAAAGGTAGGGTTTCCTACTCGGTTCTTGTTCTTTGTAAGACATGTTTGTTGTGATTATTGTTATCTGTTGATCATCGGAGTATGGAGATTGTTGTGACGATGTTGGTGTGAGGGGATTGAGATGGTCGTAATGTCATGTGATTGTGATTGTGGTGGAGTCACTTGCGGGAGTGGCTTCACACCCTAGTTCGCCCTCCGTGGAACCCGCCACGGGAGGGGATGTGCACATTAAGGGACAGGGATTGTTAGTCGCTCGTTGATGAGCCGGACTAGGTGGGGATGGGCTGCGGTCACCCACGGCGGCGAGGATTACTGTTGCGATGGGTAATCCGGCGGGCTACACATTTCGGTGTGTAGTCGATTCTTGTGTGAGATCGATGGTCACCGGTTGTCTTGTTGTTGTCTTATATTGATTGAGTAGAACCGACCCCGTGTTGTTGTTTTGTAAAACTGCGGTGATCCATTCGGGATGGTGAGCGGATTGTGACAGTGTCTGCGGATGTTTAGCTATGGGACAGTCATGGGGAGTCATCACGTCAAGTCTAGCTTCCGTTGTTATGAGTTTAGATGTCTTGGATTTCATTTGTATTGAGACATTGTACGTTTATTTTGAGTTGGTCCGAGATAATGTAATCTTTAACTTTTATACTTTAATAAATGTTGTTTGGAATTTGTAACTTTGATATACTAACCTCGGGAAACCGAGATGGTAATGACCTTTCATGCTAGGGTAGTCCTTGGCAAGGTACCTTGGTATGAGGGGGTGTTACAAAGTGGTATCAGAGCCGACGATTCCGGCACCTAAAACTAATGAACTCAATGAACTTAGAGAGTCTAAATAAAATGAACCCGGGAGAGTTGTTTGGAGCTACCGCAAAGACTTGGGAGACGTCCCGAAGTCGCACTATGGCCCTCACAATCTCAAGCCGGTCACCGGGGGGAATTTGTTGTGAGTCTTTTCGATGCGTGTGTGTGGCATGTGGAACTTGAATGGTTGAATCATGTGAAAGGAAGTGAGATGTGTGGAAACATGTGTAAGACGTGGTGAAACTTGTTGAAACGGATTTGGTATGAAATATGTTGGCATGTTAAATGTTTATTATGTGGCTTTCAAAAGGGTAGTGATACATGCGTATATAATCATGATGATGTTAATGTTGGTTGTTGGTAGTAGCATGTGATTAAGGTCTTCCGTCTATGCATATGAATATTGTGTTTAATTTTGATGTGGGTATGGTAAACGTTCACATATGTACTGGTTTTTAGAAGTATTGGGTCGTTATTATTTGTTTTATGCATGTTTAAGTTGTTTTGTTAAGGAATTTTGAGTTGTATACAAACCGATGTTTGGAAGGGTTGTCTTAAAACTGTCATAAGTCGAGTTCTAGAAATGATATTGCTGTGATTCCAAGTTGAGGTGATAGCTTGTCCACTTACGATTCTAACGATAGGTCACACGCCCAGATTGACCAAGTAACGAGTGAGATATGACTGTTTTACGAAAACTGGACGGTCTTGAGAATCGCTGCGATACTCGACCGAGTAGTCCCTACTCGGCCGAGTATCTTTTATACTCGACCGAGTGTTCCATATTCGGCCGAGTAATCTCTCTGTGATAATACTTGTTTAGCGTGCGGAGTCGTGAACTCGGCCGAGTAGTCTCATACTCGACCGAGTAAGGTCTACTCGGCCGAGTATTCTCAATACTCGACCGAGTAATCCTTCTCGCGACAATTGAGTTTGCTTCCGGTCGAAACTCGACCGAGTAATATAGTTACTCGACCGAGTACCTTGTACTCGACCGAGTACCTCATTGGGCGGCCACTTTGAGTCGGTGGCTATGTTCTTACTTTTGTTTTGAGCCTAGGTGGCTATGTTTTTCTGATGTTTTGAGTCGTAGGGTATATACACATGTATGTTTTGAGTCTTAATGCATTCTTTTATATGTGAGACGGTCTTGATACGTAAGTTACCTAAGTTATGACATGGAGAATGATGGCTTATGAGGGACATGTGTTGGGTAAGGAAGACATGTGTTAATGTGGTTGTGAAGGATAGTGGAAAAAGAAAAGGGAAGAATGATGAGCTAATCGAGGTAAAGAGCATGTTTTGTGAGATAGGATGAGTGATATAGTTGTGTGTTGAGTAGTATAAAAGTAAGTGTATATGGGCAAGGGTGATGTAAGTGTAAAGAAGCATGGGAATGAAAGATTGAGATAAGGGATACGAATAGTGGCATATTTGGATGTGTAAGGATTTATTGAGGAAAACAGCTATGATAGAGTTGCTTAAGGATGTATGTAATGGAAGGTTGTTGTAAGAAGATAGGAAAGAGAGGTATATAGTGAACTTAAAGGAAGTTATGTCGCGATGTGGATTTGTAGATAGTGGCTAAGTTTGGGAAGTTGGAATATCAAGAGGTGAGCCTAGTGTGTAATTCTTTGGACAAACGGTATGAAGTGAATTTTGGTTTCTAGGGATGCGAAAGGGAGATAAGACTAATTGAAGAGTAACCGTTAGTGTGGGGACTTGTTGGTGACAAGGGTGTGTGAGAAGTAAGATGAGAGATGATAAATGATAAGAAGAATGATAAGATATTGATATGAATTAATGGAATTAGAATTGTGGAGCTATGGGAAAATAAACAGATTACTAAAGAGTTAGGTAGAGAGAGGAAGGCGATGAATTATTAATTGGTATTATTGAGTAAAAAGGGGGAATAAGGATGGAAGTAAGTTGAGAGAATGTTGACCGGAGTTAAGGAGCATGAAGGTAGGAAATTATGGAAATGTACGATAGCCTCACTAGAGGGTGTGAGTTAATGGTTATATAGGAGAACATGACGACATGTTAGCCGTGAGTTTTGAGGTATTAAGGGAATAAGAAGCTTGTAAAGTGTTTGTACGATCTGAGAATTTGGTGGAGAGTTAGGTAACGATATGATTAAAAATAGAATTGGGAATAATGTTGAGGTAGATCTTGTTGATGGATTGGATGTTCGTTATTTGGGATGATAACCAAAGAGAGAAAACGGATTGTGATATTAAGAAGTGATAGTCAGAGAGTAGTCACATGAAGGATGTTGGTGCCATAGTATTGTCACTAGTGGTTGAGGATGATGTTACTTTAGGGAAGCTAGTTGATCTAATGAGGTTGATTTTGTAGAGACCAGATAAATATGTATGGTTGTGAGAGAGTATAAGATGTGGTTATATGAGGCGGTTGTTAGTAGTTGAGTATTAATGGTATGGTTACATTTGGCAGGGGGTGATGGTTATGCGGATGGGAGAATATGTTATGAGGGGTGTACGAGTTAAGCTCGGGTGAGAGGTAACTTTTAACAGGTGGTAACTTACGTGATCAGGATTGACTAGTTGAATGTGATTACGGGTCTATGATATGTGTAAATGTTTGTGTGAGGTTCTGACCTCACAAGAAGTGGTATGGTGTGATAATTATAAAGTTGTTATATGAATGTTTTGTAATTTATGTTGGGTACGGTATACTAATGGAATGAGGTTCAAAAGGTAATAATTTGATTGATCCGGCATGGATAGTTAAAATTGTATGTGTATTGATGATACATGTTTATTCCGTGGAATGGTAAGGATGATGTTCATGAGATTCTTGTCAGTTTATTCCGTATAATATGTTGTGTTATAATCTAGTAAAACGGTTTTGAATGAGTTTTCTTGCTCGAAATGTCATACTGAGTAAGTGTTTATGGGAATTATATGTGGTTGTGATGTTTATCGATGTGGTTGTTGTGCCTCGGGTGGTGATCCGGGCATGGTACTTCGTATTGTGATGCGGGCATTTTCGCGGCTATGCGTGCGGTTGTTGGTTGCGGTGTTGCGATGCCGTCACCGGTTGTGGTTGAGTATACGGGGTGGTTACGATTTGAGTTTCAAAGTACTGCACCGATTATGCACAGATTGTTGTTTTGTTGCTGTTGTTCCTTGTGAATTTTGGTTGAACATAAAGACTGTTGTTTTGTTTGTTGATGTTTCTTACCAGTTTCAGTTTGGGAATGAGGGTAGAGTATGATATGAAAGAGAGTTGTATATGTTTTCGTTGTTGTCATGGTATAGTGATATTCTGTTGATGGGACACTTTTTGTGAGAAGTTATTACTGATAATGTTGATCTTGTTTTAAGATGAGGCATCGGTAGTCATAGTCATGGCAAGTGATTCGTGGAATATGTGTTGTAATGATCTGAAAGCGGCAGGTGGTTCATAACCTTTTGTTGAGATAGTGAGTGTAGGATATTGGGAATTGATGTCATGTTAAGTTATGTATGAGTTTTGCGGTAATGCAAGAAAAGAACTTGAGGATCTAGTGTGAGTGTACGTAACAAGTGTGGAGTGCGAGTTATGCTTTTGGTGATATGAGTTTTATATAGTTTATATAGAGAGGTGTGTCATGTTGCGGTAATGTGGAAGATTTGAAGTTTTGGGTTAAATTAAAGATTTTGAGGTATAGGTTAGGGAGTGTGAGAGTGAATTGAAGGATGAGAGTTGTTTAAGTAAGAGAGCCTAAGATATATGCATGGCGACTGCTCGATTATAAGTGGTCATTTTTGACATGCGGTGGTGATGGGGATAATGAGAAAATATAGCTAGGATTTAGTATTAATGAGTTACGAGGACGTAACATTTATCTTAAGAGGAGTAGGATGCGATAAAAGAGATTTTGATGGTTGTGCATATGGTAGTATAATTGGAAGTAGAGTGTTGGTGTAGCATAAAAGACGGATATTTGTTTTGATTTTATTAAAGGTCATGACCGTGCTTGTAGTAGTTCGATGTTTAGGAATGAGAGAATATTTCAATAGTGTTGACAGTTGAATGATGATGATTATGAGTCCGATAGTTTTGACAGTTGGAAGATGATGTTTATGGGTTTGAGTAAACTTCGAGGACGAAGTTCGTTTTAAGGATGGTAGAATGTAACATTCCGTTTTGACGGTTGATCTTCTTTTGTGGATTGAGTGCTATTGAGTGTTATGGAAGTGAGACAAGGTTGACAACATTATATTGTGGTTATTTGGTAATGTTATGGAGTCGGTATTGGGAGCCTATGCTATAGTTGAGACGATATCCTGAGCCATGTTGTGGAAGGAAGAGTGGTTTGTGGAGTTAGTGTTAAATGTCCACGTTTTATAGGTTGGGTTGGAACTTCGGGGACGAAGTTCTTTTAAGGGGGGAAGATTGTAATACTACGGATTTTATTAAGCTAAGTACTCGACCGAGTAGAGCCTACTCGGCCGAGTAGTGCTAAGTGCATGTTATGTTTGGCTTCTGCGAGGAATACTCGGCGAGTATGATGAATACTCGACCGAGTAGAGGATACTCGGCCGAGTATGCTCTATACTCGACCGAGTATCCGGTTCGTCGAGTGTTATTTCAGCGGTTTGATGCGGGAGTAGTTAGGGGTTATTTATTCGATAAACAGTTTCTAAAACATCATTTTACAAAATCTAATCAAACGTACGACGCTCTAATCACTCCCAATCTCTCCTTTGTGTATGTATGGACAATCTTAGCAATCGCATTCAATCATTCATCCTTTCGTTGGTAAGTCTTTATTCCCATGATTGTTGGTGTTTAATTCTAGGGTTTGCCTTTAATCATGAATTGGGGGAAATGGGGTTTTGCAGTTAGTGATTGGAACTATGTGATTGTTGTTGTAGGTGACGATGTGGTATTTGTTATGCATTTGTATGGTTGATTGCAGCGTAAGCGGATTGCGAAAAGGTAGGGTTTCCCTACTCGGTTCTTCGTTCTTTGTAAGACATGTTTGTTGTGATTATTGTTATCTGTTGATCATCGGAGTATGGAGATTGTTGTGACGATGTTGGTGTGAGGGGATTGAGATGGTCGTAATGTCATGTGATTGTGATTGTGGTGGAGTCACTTGCGGGAGTGGCTTCACACCCTAGTTCGCCCTCCGTGGAACCCGCCACGGGAGGGGATGTGCACATTAAGGGACCGGGATTGTTAGTCGCTCGTTGATGAGCTGGACTAGGTGGGGATGGGCTGCGGTCACCCACCGGCGGCGAGGATTACCTGTTGCGATGGGTAATCGCGGGGCTACACACTTCGGTGTGTAGTCGATTCTTGTGTGAGATCGATGGTCACCGGTTGTCTTGTTGTTGTCTTATATTGATTGAGTAGAACCGACCCCGTGTTGTTGTTTTGTAAAACTGCGGTGATCCATTCGGGGATGGTGAGCAGATTGTGACAGGTAATGCAGATGTTTAGCTATGGGACAGTCATGGGGAGTCATCACGTCAAGTCTAGCTTCCGTTGTTATGAGTTTAGATGTCTTGGATTTCATTTGTATTGAGACATTGTACGTTTATGTTGAGTTGGTCTGAGATAATGTAATCTTTAACTTTTATACTTTAATAAATGTTGTTTGGAATTTGTAACTTTGATATACTAACCTCGGGAAACCGAGATGGTAACAGCCTTTCATGCTAGGGTAGTCCTTGGCAAGGTACCTTGGTATGAGGGGGTGTTACATCACCTTACCTCACAATAATACTTATTTTAATCATCTTACCCCACAATAATACCTCTCTTCTCTCCAATTACCTTACACCACCGCAATACTTTACAATAAAATAACTCTCCCTTTAATTTGCGTGCCATTTTGAAAGGGGAGAGCCGGAGAGTTATTATGAATAGGAGGGAGTATTACCCTCAATTCCCCCACTCATGTGTTCTTCCAATTTCGCCAACTGTCATTGTAGTTTTATTTTAATCATCTTACCCCACAATAATACCTCTCTTCTCTCCAATTACCTTACATTACCACAATACTTTACAATAAAATAACTCTCCCCTTAATTTGCATGCCCTTTTGAAAGGGGAGAGTTATTATGAATAGGAGGGAGTATTACCCCCAATTCCCCCACTCATGTGTTCTTCCAATTTCGCCAACCGTCATTGTAGTATTTCCGTCAAATGGTTCGGTTAGTTGTTATGTTGACGACCTTAATTAAGGATGGCTATGAATTGGGTTTAAATTAGGTGAACTTACATTCATCATCCATTTGTCGCTATAATTGCTCATCCAATCCATCCGTCATACGTGAAAGTTATCACCCGTAATCCATCTATCTGCCATTCGTAGGTGAAATAGGTGGATTGGGAGAATAACGGGTGATTACATATGAATATGTTTAAAGCTAAACAATCGACGACGATTCCAAATTCTAACAAAAATAAAGTTAGATAATTATTTAGGTTTTTAATGTATATTTTTACTAAATATTTGTTTGAGAGTGGAAAAATAAATAAAAATGAATATTTTTTTTATCTCGACACTATATTATATATATGTTTTTTAAAAGAAAATTTATTAATATTTGGTAATGGATGGATGACGGGTGATATTAATTTATTTATCCAATGCACCGTCATCCATTTAAGTCGGGTTTTCGTAAGTCTTTTAGGATTGGCTTTTGATCAGGTGCGGGTGAAATTAACGTCCCTAACTTAATGATGATAGCTAAGACTTTCAGCTGAGGGGTTGAAAACTTACCTGGGGTTGTAAAGTATTATTTTAATGCGATATATTAGGGGGAACTCAAAATATTTTAATTAAATATGTTAATTTTTCATCATTAGGAGTGGAAAACTACCCTATTATGCTTATTTGATTACGGTAATGATCCCTTACTATATACGGAGTATTATAAAATGGTGGTATAAATATTTTTATTTTTTCCTATATCACAACTTAATATTACATGCCCGTGAATTTCACGGGTTTAAAACTAGTATTCATTAAATTATACTATCATATTCACTAAACTCTAATTGAATATAGTAGTGTCATATAATGAATATTACACTAGATGACATGTATTCATCAAACTAAATTATCATATTCACTAAATTAAAAGTGAGTATGATACTGTCGTATGATGAATCCCTCCCCCCAAATCACAAAGCTAACCATGAATAATGAGAGACAAAATATAAAAATTTTATTCAATTAATACACTTACCTGAGAAGTTAGAAGATAATCAATCAAAATCCAAATCTAAGATTACAAAACTAATAGGTTTGGAAGAAAAATTAAATTTTATGCATAATTTTTTTTGTAAGTTTGAAAAATCTAGGTATGAAAGGGGAGGAAAAAGGGTTTATGGTAAGCGTTGTTAACTGCTTAATATTGTGAGTGAATTTTTTATCTTTTAATTTTATTTATTTTAATTTTAATAGTGAGAGTAGGAAGTACCATACACCTGGGTGTATGGTATAAGAATTGAAGATTGATATTCTTCCTTCTAATAATAATTCAATTTCACGGGTGATTACATATTTCGAACACCAAAGCTCTACAATCAAAATTTCATGAAGAGAAATTGATAGAGAAAATGGTTAATAAAATTCGTGCGTTGGGTTTAGAAACCTCTCTTATATAGACAAACTTTCTCTAATTAAAGTTATTATGGGTGTGTTCAAAGCTATTGGTCGAGAATCTTCATTCTTCTTAATGTAATCATTAATAAGTTCGATAATATGTGTCAGAATTTCCTAATGGCTATTAAGGGCATAATCTACACCCCTTACTAAAATGTGAGTAAGGCAAACTACTATTCACAATGAACAGTAACTGAGTGTCTCACTTTGCCTAATTTTCAACAAAAACGCACCGTATTGGACTTAGCCCAATTATATTCACAAATTCTTGCTTTCCTTGCTTCTTTCCGTCTCTCACCTCAATCATCCACAACTACTGTAAAAACTCTCACTCTATTCACCCTAAAAAAAGCCCCAATGCCATTGAAATATTGAACTCAACCCCTAACCCTAATTTCAACGAAATCTGCAACAGCAACGGAAAGGAGCCAGCACCGGAAACAACCCCATACCTGATCAAAGTGTACGTCTAAGAGCACTTACTGTTTAAATGAACAGTAATTGAGTTATGCGTTTGAGGTACTTTAATTCTGGATATTTTTCATTAAATGTTTGGATATTTGTTCGTTTATTTGATGCTATTGTTTTCTATATTGTGTTTGATGGAAAATTAATTTATTGGTAATCATCCAAATAGAAAGTACTCTAAATGGGTATGTCACTGTCATGTGGTGGATCTATTATTTTTTGATTGAGGTAATTGAGGACTACCCTTTTACACATTAAGAGATTTATCATAGTTTGAGTTTTTTTGACGATTAGTTAATGCAATGAGGACAATTGTAGTTACTAATGTCTCTGTGTATTCAAGTTGCTTCCCAGACCAGTTTAGTAATGGTATTCACCTTTCCTAACTCTAACTTGTGTAACTATTCGATCTCGATCAACATCGTATGCGCTCCATCACAATCATAGCAATGTAAATTTATGCTTGTAGAGATTTGGCATGAGCACTACACGAAATTGATAAGTCGTTAATATCGAGCCGCTAATTAGAAAATCGGAGCTCTAATTCAATGAACAATAATTTACAATAAGCACTGCACGGTGGAATGAACCTTTTACTTATGTTTGTTCTGTTTTCATTGCTTCGTGCTTCGATAATCATCTGCACGACTGCACAGTTGGGAATTTTCAATCATTCGCTGCTTGATCATCAGCGATCCTGACCTCGACTTTGACATTGGCAAAAAAGGCAAGGGTGTGTTGTGGGTTTCTCCATTTCCCTTTTCTTTTGATGAGTGATGACTTTTAAAGCTTGTAGATGGAATCCTGATCATTTATTGAGTGGAGGAGTTTTCTTGTGTAGTGTGTGATTCTTGTTAAATCATGGGTTGAAACAATATAGAACAGTGCATTATTGTTTGATTATTTGATGTGGGTGTGCATATTCTAGGCGAGCTGCAACTGTGTATCATGAGGTTAAACAATATAGAGGGCTCTTTAAAATCAACATCGAAAGAGATATCTCCTGCCAATCTTATGCTCCCTTTAATTTTTGACTTACGGTTAAATGACAAAGGTATCATCAGCTTAGTTGAAGATGACCTAGATGTAGGTTAAATGGCAAGGCTAAATGGCAAGGCTCAAAGTTGAAGATGACTTACGGTTAAATGGCAAGGCTCAAAGTTTATTGTTAATCTATTTATAAATTCTTGGGATATTCTACATGGTACCCCTCAATTTTTCGACTTTCTACATGGTACCCCTACATTTTTTAAAATATACATGGTACCCCTAATTGTTGTCATTATCACTAAGCGTACCCCTAAACTTTATTTTCTGTCAATTAAACTCAGTTTTAAGCGTTAAATGATGACCTGGACGGGTAACCAAGCTTCTCAGTTATTATCCCATGACATAAGAACTCTATTAGGCTCAATATCCATCTCGATCCTAATATTTATTGATATATATGGGCTAAAACATTTTTGACGGCAAATTTATTGATCCCTTGCCAAATTATCACGTCCAAAGATGGATATTGAGCTTAATAGAGTCCTTATGTCATGAGATGATAACTGATAAGCTTGATTACGCGTCCAAGTAATTACTTAACGCTTAAAACTGATTTTAATTGACGGAAAATAAAGTTTAGGGGTAGACTTAGTGATAATGACAACAATTAGGGGTTCCATGTATGTTTTAAAAAGTGTAGGGGTACCATGTAGAAAGTTGAAAAATTGAGGGTACCATGTAGAATATCCATAAATTCTTTTTTACCTTCGGTATATTATGTTCACTAAAGAAAGTCATTTTTAGCTCCATATGAGCAATTCAACGGATGATGTTAATTTGCTCGTCAGTCTCTTGTGCATTAGATCTGTGTAACTATTGCTGCTAATTTCACTTTGAAACCCAATATTTATGACAGTTTCATCATACTTATTTTTTCTTTCCTGTAACTTAAATTGTCGATGCCTTGTGTTTTGAATATAAAAATAGTCAATAAATAATCAATCTGTGGCGGCCTTAATAAGTTTGGAGCTGATTAAGTTTATTGATCAATTAATCAATAATCAATTTGAAGCTAATTTTGGTTTTCTTTTGATTACATATATCAGGATAGGGTTTCAGGATGTTTGCTGACTTTTCGAGATAGTTGATGTGGAGAGATCAGGGACAGTCTGTTGATTAATATTATGTAAGCATGGAATGTGCCATGTTCTGTTATTTGTAGATGTTTTTTTAATGCTTATTATGTGCTCCTATTTTTAATGGCCTAGATTTCTTTAAGGGTGTTCCTGATATTCTTTACTTGAAAGAATTAAAGAATCATAAGTAGTATACATATTCATAATTTGGTCGCATAGTCTTGTCTTGGTAACAGATGTGTTAAAAGTACATGATACAGGCCCTATAGCCTTTTATTCATCTATGATATGCGCAACTTAAAAACTTTTAATTGCTTTTAAGAGATAATCGTATCTGGGTTTTAAACTCATAAGGTTCTGTTCTTGTTGTGTTTTTTAGGGGTTTATGAGTATAGATATTAGTTGGGCGGTATGCAGTAGTGTTTTGGGGGAAATAATTACCATGATGTGTATTTGTTGAATTAAAAAATAATTTGGCAAGGTTAGGGTAGACGAGGCTTGGACTTTTAGATGTTTACAACAAGAAATCAGATCGATGTTTGATTGGAACTTACGGTAGTTCTTTATTGCACGCGCACCTGAGATTGTTTAGGTGTGTTCTGAAACTTGACGATGAGAAAGTCGCCGTAATGACTCTTGAGTTTGTAATGGGTCTCAAAATGGATAAAAGGTTATACAAACCGGAATTGGATGTCGCTTTGTTTAGATTAGCTTTCTATTTTTGGCTTTACTGTCTTAACGGAGGAATTGAATTTGGTTGTAAGAGCCCATTGAATTAAGCAAAAGGTAAACAAATGATCGAGACATCGGGATTATGTATTTGGTCTAATATTTAAAACAGGGTTGATCATGGCTAATCTTAGTTGGAGACTTATATGATTAGCAGAATCACGTATTTGTTTAGCGATATACTCCTCTAAGTTACTTTAGAGCAAATATTTGAAGTTTGATTACGTGTTCTTTATTCTCGGCAGTTGAAGTATGCTTGTTCTTCAGCTAGCTCTTCTATGAATATCTCTCTGACAATCATTACGAAAAAACCATGAATATCTCTTCTATGAATATCTCTCTGTTTGTCGATGATCTTCTTTATGTTTTCGCCCTTTGTCGGTCAGGGTGCACAAGTGGAGGCTTTCTTAGATGATCTTTACGGGAAAGCTTTCTTGAGGAAATGTGGAATGAATGATACACCAAAGGTCACTTACAATCCTACAAATTAATTACTTACTAGATCTGATTTGGTTTATCCCTTCAAAAAAACTGTTTTTTTTATTGTTAAGGAAGGTGTTTTCCGCTTAAATTATGTACAATACTATCACTGTGTTGGGGGTATGAAATTTAGCTCATTTGTCTTTTCATTTCAAATGTTACTTTGTTATTTCCATGAATCAAGAAAATAAATCTGTAAGTGATGAAAAAATCTTATTATTATGGAACCTGAATGAACATGTATAAGATCACAAGATCACATATACTCGTACAAAAAAACTAAGTTTGGTTTCTTCCTTTAGTTATTGCCGAGCATCTTGAAATTTGAAATACTATAGGCGAATAATATGTGGGTTTTGAAAAATGTATAAACTCCCTCCTACCCATTCCCCCTTTCCGTTACTGTTTCCTACTTCTTTCTCATTTCATTTGCTTAGTGAATCCTAACGGCTGGTTATTGTTAATGTTTGGGATTTTTGTAGGTGTGATTGCAATTAACTTCACCTGCAGCAAATCAAGCAACAATGACAGGTACATTTCAATCTTGTTAAATCTTTATCCTCTATGTCAAGCAGGTTTAGCGAGTGAGTGAGGTATTTTTAACAACTAATAGGTGATTTGTACGGAATCGATAACTTATTCCAACTTTAGGCATGATTGCAATTGTTTTGACTTATTCTCTTATCTGAATTTGCCTATGGTTAAGTAATTAAATTGCACTTAGGAGAGGAGTTTTCGACTACGTATCCTTATTTGAGGTTTTGTCCTTTTTTTTTCCCTATGCCATGGTGAATGGTGTGATAATAAACCATGGTGAAACCACCTCTCTATTGAAAGATACACCCTGTCTTGAAAAGGGATTTGGCCCAAGCTCTCAAGTGAAAAGACTTAGTCATAGACCATTTGTAATGATGAACAGAAACAGGCGGTCTTCAACCTAGGACAGTATCTTCAAATGTGAATACAGAAATAGGTGATCAAGTGCATAATAATTTGCCTACAACACCCAATTCTTCTTCTATTTCTTCTGTATCTAATGCTCATCTAATGCTTATTTGCAGAGCACATCCACTCTTCTAATGAACATGACCAAGAACAACAACAAACTTTAGAGAAACTGTAAGTTTTCCACTCCTTTTTTTTTTCTGAAACCGTTGAAAATAGGTTTTGCTTGAGACCGTCTTAACTTAAGACCTCTCCCAACCTCCTTTTATTTCCACCTCTATTTTAATCGGTTGCATGAGCCATAGTAAGTTAAACGAGAATTGATGAGATGTTAGAACTTAGAAGTTAGAAGTTAAAGAATCAAACTTTTGGGGTTATTTGATGGCTCAGTAAGAGATACCCATTTGAATAGAGTTTGAATGCTAAAATGGGTACTTTTTATTTTGTGAGTTAAAGCCATTTTTCCTTGTTGATTTGGGATTATGAGTTATGACTGATATGAGCGTCATAAAATGTTGTAGTTGTAAAATGGGGGTGTGATTATATTCTAAGTTGTTCTCTGACAGAAGTACCTTCTATTTTGGTTTTAAAAAGGATGGACAAAACCCAAAGAGACAACTCAGAAAAGGCAGAGAGGTCAAGAGCTGCCTTCATGACATGAAATGAGGTTTTAATCATTTTGAGGATGACTATCGTTGGAGAAAGTATGGCAAAAAAACTGTCAAAAACAACCCTTTTCCGAGGTATCCGCTGTTTAATTTCTTGTACCAAGTACTAGATCATTACTAATATGTTTTACTCCAATGAAAATCTATTTATCTTGAACCCACCTGATTAAATACTCCCTCCTATTTCATTTGTTGTTCCCCTTTCTCTTTGCCACAAGAATTAAGGGAATCAATTTGGACCACAATACACATGACCCCACATCAAATTGATTTTGGACTACAAAGTTGTCCAAAAAAGGAAAGAGGGAACAAAACTGGAATTAGATGTAAAAGGAAGGGGAACAACAAATAAAATAGGAGGGAGTAATTATTACTATAGCCTGCTGATATGAAATTTCAAGATCTTTGCCGTCCAAAAGATATAATAAGATTGAACTATATTTTGATTAATAGAAGTGCTTATTGCCTGTTAGGTTAACGACGTTGAAGGGATCATAGCTGCCTATGCTTATTACCTCAATATGTTGTGCTAGATGGACCTGCCTTGGTTGGCAAAGTGGTCAACAGAGCTTCAAAAATTACTGCAAAATCTGTTTCTCAGAACGGCTACAAATGTCTTTCTTCTAATCACGGTAGGTTAATCTTGCACACTTCAGTATTTAGTTTATGAGATGGGAAAATTTGCTTTCTAGCAAACTATCCTCTATGGCGACTATGGAAAATTTGCGTTCTAGCAAACTTTCCTATATGGCGACTATTTTGTAGAGGTATGTTTTGAATGAGATCTTTGATTCGATTTAAGCTGGTCTATTTTGTATCGAGGCTTGATTTATGTTAATTTCATATGGTTACTTACAGTTTGACAGATTCATCCCATTGGGTAAACAAACAATGACATGAGTAATCTGTGAAAGACCTAGACGGTTCTAAATGATATGATAGCTGTCTGAATTTTTTTAGCAAGTATTGGGCAGAACCGGCTTACAACAAGATTAGCAATACACGATGAGGTTTTAGGATTTTAGAGTGAGTATTAATCTTACAATAAAAAGAATATAATGTTGTGGCAATCAAAGTTGTGTAGAGCATTTCAAGATATCCTTGCTAGGCAGTGATTAAAATTAAAATTCTTATGCTAGCTGAGCATAATAAAGTTGGAACTCAAATACTCAATACGTAGTTCTGGCTTCTTGCAGCTAAATCTTTGATTCTGAAACCATGCATTGCTAAGCTAAAAGTTGGTCGATACCTGACTTCAAAATGCCACCTCCTTTGTGTGCGATATGATGTGTATTCTGGTGTTTGAGAAGCTTGTGCGATGATGTGTATTCTGGTGTTTTGAGAAGCTTGGGCCAAGTTTATATGATGTCTTATAGGCAATTATCTTTCAGAGGGGAGGGCGTTGTTCTTGGTAGATTTCTTATTGTTGTATGTTCTTGCTGCTAATAAGCGTAGTGAGTAGTGATTAGCGATTAGCGATTAGCGGTTAGCGAGCCATCGTGATGGAGAGGAGAAATTTAAAATAGAAACCTCGTAAACTCAAGGTAACTTTTTGACGGACTAAGAAATCGCCATTACTGTTTAATAACTAAGAAATATTTTGTTTTAAGGATTCGGTTTGCTTGGATGTTAGTATCATCATTTACTTTCCCATCAAAGAACTTCTCATAACTTCTGGAGTTCAAAAGCGAAAATCAGTGCATTAACTTCATTTCTAGAGTACTAATAATTTCAAAGAGTGCGAAATCAACTCTCTCCTGTTCTGTTTATCACCTCTTATCCAACGGGAGCCTTTTTTACATATTAAGTTAATAGTAAAGATATTCAAAGTAGAAGATGAAGGAGAAGGAGAAGGAGAAGGAGATGGAGGAGGATAGGAGGGAGATTTCATTTTAACCCATTCACTTCATTCAGATGATGTTGATGTTTTGATTATTAGAGTTAGATACGGTGTATTTCGTTTTCTTTAGAATCCTTTTGGTGGATTATTCTTCTTCGGAAATTTATTTTGGTGGGTTGAGATTAGTAGTTAGTAGTCGCTTGAAATGATGTTTTGCCACGACGTTAGCTATTAATTGAAGTAAATGGAAAGAACTTGAGATTATTGAATGTTATAAAACCTTGTCGGCATGTTTGTTCAAGTGCTTTTGTGAGTTTCACATCAATTGTGTTAACCTTAGATTATTGATATAATGATATTGTAACTGATATGTCGAAGTGGCAAAGGTAAATTCCAAGTTACCCGTAGTACGTAAGAGCGACTAGGATGCTGAAGTTAAGAAGTCATGAAGAAGATGGGAGAAAGAGATTCATGGATGGAGTCAACAAATTTTACTGTCTTTAAGTTGGATGTTTAATTGGTTTGTATTGTAACTATAACATATGAACTACAACTTTTATGTAATTCAAACTTAATTTTTTATCTTGGACTGGAATTGGGGCATGTGTAGCACGTTCACATAAGGTTGTTGATATTGAACGCCAGTTTGTTTTTGCAAACCATAATAAAAATAAGGGTTGGCTTTTCTTTGCTTTTATTCAAATTACATCACTCAAAAAGGTCACTCTGGTCTTGATTAATCATTTCACCATGGAATGAACATTGTTGGTCCACTGCCTAGGGTTCTGGGAAATAGGCTATATGTAACACCCTTATTTACCAAAATTAACGAAATTAAATTAAAACTTGTAAGAAGATAACATCAAACCTTCAGACCAAGAGTAAAAACCCTAACACAAAACCAAAACAATATGAATGGACACATAAATTGATCGTTGTCGCTAGAGCATTGTCCTCAGGCCGTCTATGACTACGGCGACTACACAATCACTATAATGTACCAACTCAAATTGAAATCAGATAATTTGGGTCTAACCTCTCACAGAGAAGCATCTATATTCTATAACAAATTGCGTTTTGACCCCCCTTTTCTAGAGACGGTGGCCAAAAAAAGTGGTCTTATTTGCTCGTTTTTTTTAGTGATTTTCATGACTTTGACATGTCCAAGATATAAAATCACGTCTGTATAACTATCTTGGGGTACGGTGCGCGAAGCGCGCCGTACAACAACTAGTAGTCACAAAAGATAGATTGATCGTAAGTACATGTGACAATAGTGGTAAGATCACAAGCACTTACTAATTGTATGTGAATTTAACAGGAAATGTTCGGACTTGCTTTCAAAATGGCTTCAAAATATATATTTCAAAACTAATGGATCAAATGAAGTTCAGATCATTGTTTTATAAGTAAGTCTTAGGAAACATATGTGATATATAAGTCTTGGTGGTTGTTAGCTATAACTGCTTTGATATACAAGGTTTGACATGCTAAAAATGAGTGCAGATGTGCGATCAACTTGTGACATGTCCTAGCGTAATTCAATCAAAGATAAAATTTGATTTCTGACTAAATCAGAGGCTAACGACTATAAGTATAGGACGTGCATCTCATCTCTTAAAACTTAAACATATAGTGTTTTTATTGTGAAAAGATTGGGGAAATGATAATCGTTTTAATAAAAAGCCGGTGTTCTTGTTGACAAATATAAAGATGATATTGCACACACAAAAATGAGAAATACATACATCTACTTGCATAGAACATACTTACTTTTTAGCAGCATTTGGATGTTCTACAAGATCGATTTTGGTTAGGACATCGTTTGTGTGATACTCGTACATAACACTAATCAACTTAAATTCTTCTAACACTTGTTAATCTTCTTCAATATGGTTGATTTGAATATAGTAAAACAAAAAACAATTAGTCATATAAAATTTATATGATTTTTTATTTGAAAAAGAAAAAGTATAAGAGTTAGTTTTTTACCTTGTACAATGGTAAAAAAGAACAATAAAAACAATATCCGGTTTTTTTCTACATACTTTTCCAACTCATTTGAATTCAAATCAATGCAAACTTTGTTCACATGATATATTTTTTCATCATAATCATTAAAAGATGATCATAAAAAACATGTTTGTGAAAACTAATAATTATATAAAGAGAAAAGATTTGATTGATAAAAACTTCATAAAGTGCAAACCTTTGAAATTTTCACAAATGGTACAAACGATGTACAAAACCAATCAGAGTCATTTTCGTCAAGACCCAGTTTTTGTTTGATTTTAATAAGTGAATGATGACCGGTTTTTGCCGTCACTTCCGGTACCAAAAACTATTTGTAAAGTAACCCAATTTAAGTAGTATAAATCGGGGTCGAACCACAAGGATGGTGGGGTTAGGCTACAAGTCTCTATTTTAGTTTTAGTTTAGTCGGATGCAAAACATGTGAATGAATACTATGCTAACAAAATAATCTAAGAACTAGTTTTGGAGCCCGTGAAAATCACGGGATCGTTAATAATTGATTGTGTTTAAGTGTTTAATTTGTGAATAACTTATATGGAGTAGTCCCCTCTCAATCATTTGTTTAATTCTAATTAAAAAAACCACTCACAAATAATTAAAAAAAAAAGTAAATAAATAAACACGACTGGGGGAACGGTATTTTAAAACAAAAGTTTAATACACCAAATTTTTGATTCTGGATGGTACGCAAACCAAAATGTGAATAGCTTGGTTGTTTTGAAGTGAGGACACAATCCGTCAAATTGAATTTTCGGGTACTTCTGGTCTTATGGACAATCTTGACGCCATAGAAGTATTGGAACATGAAATTGCGCTCCATTGTCGTCCCTTGTTTTCAAAGGACGGGTAATGTTGGTTTCGACAACCTGGTATCAAATAAGACAATATGAATTGGTATTTTGATGAGATTTTATAGAAAGAAAATCAATGACTTAATTTTCTCGTTTGAGTTGCTAATGATTCTTCAATTGCCTGTTCAATTAATGGTTCTTTAATTAGCGGTTCTTCAATTGTCTCTTTATTATTTAACCATTGCTTTGACCGACTTAAAGATTATAGAATATGAATGGTTTTTTTCACCAACAAACATTGCATTTTGCCTCTTTATTGCTTGAATGAAGATACTGTTTTTATTGTCGTTTTGGTGCATTTTAAAGTACTTGACCCTATGTTTATCTTGCAAAGAAACGGTCGTTAACTTTTATGTGAGCAACTTTAACAACTATTCCAAATAATTCCAAGGAAAGATTACATATATTTAAAATATCACATTTTGTGTTATAATAATATACTCCGTAGTATATATAAGATTAGATATGGGACAAAAAGTAAGAGAGTAAAGTAAGGATCAAAACTTTATAGGTGAACTCTAATAATTATTATTATTAGTATAAGATGAGCAAAACTAATTACACATTGGAATTGAAACAATGAATTGGAGAATAAGAATCGTTTTCTAACTAATTAATATTTATGCATATTATAACACTATGATAAGATCAAATTGACATGTGTATCGTAATTTGGCTAAACAATTTGATTTGTAACCTGTTTGACAAAGTAAAAATAAAACATAAGTGTTACAAAGGAGACTAAAGTGTATGAAAGAGCGAAGGACAATAATGCAACAACATGTCAACAACTTATTAAAGATTTTTGCTACCATCCGATATTTCTAATACACCATTGTAGAAAAATGAAAAACTGACAAAAATGAAAGAGTCATCCAAACCAAGAAAAAAATCTGTAAAGAAGATCCATAGCCATTATTTCGAATCTCGTGCATTGTTATTGATATGTGAGTATGCCATCCTCTTATAATATTAATACAAACACACACAAAAAAATAACTAATAAAATTCTAATTAATTCAAAACATAATAAAAAATAAAAAGTGCAACAATTAATTTAGTTCTCATTGTATAGTTTACCTACCAATTTTTTGAATAAAGTTGAAAATTCATTCTCCTGCAATATTAATATAAACACAAAAAAGTAACTAATAAGATTCTAATTAATTCAAAACATAATAAAAATAAAAAGTGAAATAATTAATTTAGTTCTTTAGCTATACCTTACCTACCAATTTTTTGAATAAAGTTGGAAATTCATTCTCCTGCAATATTAATACAAACACAAAAAATAATAACAAATTAATACAAAACATAAGAAAAATGAAAAATGAAACAATTAGTTTACTTTTCTATGTATACTTTAGGTGCT
This sequence comes from Silene latifolia, assembly GCF_048544455.1. Classification (NCBI taxonomy): domain Eukaryota; kingdom Viridiplantae; phylum Streptophyta; class Magnoliopsida; order Caryophyllales; family Caryophyllaceae; genus Silene; species Silene latifolia. The sequence continues at coordinate 11,466,186 of NC_133533.1, read as the reverse complement.
ATTTTTTGAATAAAATTGAAAATTAGGGTGAATATAATAGTTATATATATGAAAAATTCTCTCAAAATTTTATGAATGAAAGAAAAATAAAACAATATGGTACATAAATAGGAGTATATATAGTAATGATGAAGGGAAAGTTAAAAGGTCATTTCATTAAATAAAGGAAATAATGGTTATTAAATAAATAAGGTAAATAAATAAATAATAATTATGAGAGGAGATCAATGGTTTACAATTTTTTTTTTTTTTTTTTTTTGTGTTTATCCCTTATATTTTTTTAACTTTTTTTACCTTATATTTTTTAATTTTCTTAAATTGGTAATCTATATCACTTTTTTTTTACCATGTCACATTACAAGTTGTCACATCACAATTAAACTTGCAATGTCACATTTTTTTGTTAGCCTTTTAATAAGATTTTATAGATAGAAACTATTATAGGTTTTATAGCCATTATACAACCATAAAATACAATATTTTAATTTTATTTTTAATTTATTTTGTGGTATTATTTAATTAGATAATTGATTGCCGAGAAACTCAAGAGGTGGATTAAATAGGAAAAAATATTAATGAAAATTATTGGTGTTAACTGTTAAGTAATATAAAGAATTTTAATCAATTTGTTAACATATTATATTATAAAAATTGATTAAATAGAAAAAAATTTAATTAATTTGGTGGGTGTTAAGTATTATGAAGAGTTTTAATCAATTTATTTCCGTGTTTAATTAAAAAAAATGAATTAAATAGGAAAAAATGTTAATAAAAATGGTGGGTGGTAAGTAATATGAAGAGTTTTAATTAATTTATTATCATATTTTATTATAAAAATTTCAATTTTAATTATAAATTATAAATTTTATTAACATGTTTTATCACAAAAATTTCAATTAAAATGTCAATATTAACTATAAATTATGAAATTTTGATGTAATTTCTAAGGTTACATAAATTTGGGAAAACAATATATTTAATATACAAAAATCATTTAAGAATATAGATAATATCTTTTAATATTATAGATAAGTGAACTAAATTAATTTATAGATAAATGAATTAAATTAATGTCATGTAATAATAAATTAATGCCGGTAAACAAAATGAGCGGAAAAAGGGGGATTGTCGTTGTCGGTAGGAACAGTGATGATAAGAGACGGGGTAATTGGGTATGAATGTGTATGTGGCATTTGGGTTATGGGGCTGAGGTGGGCTTCAAATGTCTGCGTGGCTTTTTTAATCCTACGTGGCATTGTCTACGTGGACTTAATTGAACATTTTAGGGTAGCCTTTTAATAGTATTTATAGATATCAATTAAACAAACAAACAAGCACGAAGACAAAGAGAGTAAATGCTAGGGTTTCGGGTTCATTTAGGTAGGGAGAAGGAGATGCAAAAGTCTACGAGAATTGGGTCACGATTTCGGTCAAGGAATCGAAGCTAGTTTCCTAGTCACCTTAAGCTCACCATAAAACTTTCATATTATGTCAAACTCATCACATACATGCTATCAAACATTCTTATTCACTCTTATGTAAAGAAATGTTAAGCAAAATTCAAAGAAAGGTAAGAACTTTCATTCACCCATTTCATCGAACACCTTCAATGCAAGTATGTAAAGACTCGATTTTTAACCCATATTCAAATGTAAACAACTCATTATCATCCCTCATGTTTACCCAAACTCCCCCTTTAACCCTAGACTAATTCTACTCAAACATAGTTAACACAAGAAATACACATACACCAATACTAACCATGCCAAACATGGTTAGCAACAAGATTAAACAAACAATATAAGATGAAATGAAAAACATGTAAACAATTGAAATAGAGTGAAATTAAGATGAGAAATATACCAAATTAAATTAAAGGAGCAAACTTGGATTGAAAAATGGAGGGTGAATGTCTTCTTGTCTTCCAAAATTACAACCCAATACTAATTGTAGACTAATAAAAGGAGAGAAATTTGGATACTAAGAACAAAAGAAATATTACAAATTTAATTAGGGAGAAATTGAGAGGAAAAATAAGAGAGTTTTTCTAGATCTAAAACTACTCCTCATAATTTCTAACTACTGTTTTCTATTCTAATTCCTACAGTGTGCGTCTAAAACTATGTATCCTCTTTTTTCTAAAATTCTAAGGGTTTCTCTTATACAGAGTGGGTTTTTCTTCTTTTTGTCTTTTTCTACTAACCAAAACGCATCACTCTACAACCAAAATAAGAGGAGTAAGGACAAAATGAAAGTCAAATTTGACCCCGATACAATGAAACAAAACAGCCCAAACTTCTTCTAATTTATATGAAATCCATCAAGCTCACTTGAATACTGGCGTATGAGTTATGACGTTGGAAGCTTAGGCTTTGCTGCTGATCGGTGTCGGGTTTCGGCATCAATTGAATGACGATGAAGCATGTCGATGAACCGACAAGAGGGGCTCGGTGTTGGATGGCTGCCATGGAGACCTGGACTCAGCACAGGGAGGGTGAAGACGCATTGGACCGGTCTTAATGACTGTGTTGCGCGTCGATGGTGTCTAACTGTTGGTCACAGTTATGACAAGAAGCAAGAAGGAGATGAATGGCGGTAGAAACTCCAGCATAGCTGCTCCGGTTGTCGAGCAGTGGCGCTAGCAATGGTGTTGGAGCCATGGTTGAAGAGGTCGCTGCTGCTGTTGATTGTTGATGGTGCAGGTGATGGAGGAAATGCGGGTGGTGTTGGCAAGGTGAAGCAGATGTGGCGCGGTGGTGTATGGTAATGCGTGAATGGAGCAGGGATGAGCACGGGTTCATAGTTGCCGAACCGGGTTTTGATTCCAGGTACATGATTTAAGATGGGGATCACTACTACAGATACAGGCTATAACAACGGTTAAAAACCGTTGTTATATAAAAAAGCGGACGTTGTTAAAGCGTCCGTTGTAAAAGGTTTTAACAACATTTGGTTTTCTTAAGGCAACCGTTGTTAAAAATATTAACAACGGTTTTAAGTATAAAAACCCGTTGTGGAAAGTGTGACTCAATTTTGGGGGGAAAGTTATAACAACGGGTTGTAATATACAAAACCGTTGTTATAACTAAAGACAACGGGTTGTTTGTAAATAACCGTTGTTGTTTGTTCTTAAAAAATAAAATAAAAATTAAATTAAATATTACTAGATGCATGTATAATTACGGCCCGTTAGAATTCCGATGCATGCAGAATATCCCTTAAATTAATTACCAACGGTTTTGAAAAAACTTATAAATGTGACTAGCTATAAATATTAAAGCATCCTTTAGTATCTAACATTCATTAACTGAAACAACATGGCAATGAACCCTAATTTTATCAACAACGAAGAATGGCTTACACAAACGATTGAAGATGATGGGAAGGTTCTCGCCGGGCTTTCCGCCGATCAACACCCATTAATCAAAGCATCCCTTGAACATCAACGGAATTATTGGATTAAGAGGCGTGAAGCGCAAACCGGCTTGTCAACAAAGCCTCATCATCATCATCATCATCTTCATACCCTCGTCGGCTGTTACTTTCAAACTTGGTCAAACCAGAGATATGTTGAGTTGTACTCTTCCAACCTTATCTCCACATGCAAGTCGTGTCCTTGCATATATTCAATCTGTTATTGCAAAATATGAAGCCAATGACACGGAAGTTAGCGGTATACCGAGTGGCGTGATTGGTGGCCGGTTGAGAAGCGCTTTTTACGCTTAACCGGGGTTGTTCCGGCTTATTATACATCTTTTGATTTCTGATAATTTTTGTAATGTATTTGGTTTAAAATTAAATGAAATGATCATTTTGAAAGTGTTGAGTTATGCTTGTTTGATTTGCTTCCATTTTTTCAACTCCATAGATCGTCATCATCAAGATCCAGTTATTATTATTCGCCATTACCGTCAATAAGATTTGAAGCGAAAGATTGAGAGATATGATGATGTTGATTATGGCACAACTTCCTAACATATATATTAATTAAAAAACAACTCAACCCACACATTGCTTAGTATAAATACATTGCATTATCTCAACTAACATGCATTTCCATTATCTCAATATATTCTCCAAACCCTAACTGCTAAAACAAACTCCAAATAAATTAACCCTCTCCTTAATCTTTCAAAACAAACTCCAAACTCCAACAAAATGAATGATATCATCCTTAAGACTCTTACTATGCTGCTCGATCCGTCAAGGACGCCAAAGAAGATGGAAATGAAATAATTAGCAGATCTTTGAACGGAACCTAATGGTCGATAAAAACACATACATGGAAATGAAATAATTAGAAAAATAAAATAATGACGATGAAACAAACCTGATAATTACAGAACGTACGTAAAGAGACGATGAAATCAACAGTGACGGCGAGAAGATAAAGCGACGATGAGAAAGAGAGAAAGAGACGATGAGAAAGTGTGTGTTTTGTGTTTGTGTTTGGTTTTTCTGCTGGTTTGTGTTTGTGTATGTATTAAGGTTTGTGTTTTGTGGCTGCAGCAGACTTGTGTTTGTGTGGTTTAGAGTATGGAAGGTATTGACAACGGTTATTAAACAACAATCGTTGTGAAATATGTTTTAACAACGGTTGTAAAAAACACCCGTTGTTAAATAAGTTTTAACAACGGGTTTCAAAAATAACCGTTGTGATTACTTTTCACTAACTTTGCGCCAATTTTGCGCCAAATTATTAACAACGGTTGTTCATGTGTGACCCGTTATTAAAACGAATAACAACGGTTTTTATAACCATACCCGTTGTAATTGATTTTAGTAAAATTCGCGCCATACATTCTACAACGTCTATTGTGATTTTCGTAAATAATCGTTGTTAAAGGGGCGTTGTAGTTGCCTGGATTTGTAGTAGTGGATGGCCGCTGCCATGGTGATGTGAGTGAATGAAGGGGATGATGGTTGAAGCTTTGATAAATGATGGCGATGACAAATATGGATGGTAATGATAAATGGATGGTGATGATGATGATACTTCCTCTCATCCAGACCAAAGGTTACAGTTGCTTTTTGGCACTATTCATCGTCGTAGGGAATCTTTGATATTATTCTTAATCTATAAGACAAAATATAGTCATGTGAGATCTTGTTTGATTTATCGTCATGAATGCTATAAGAATATCAAATTTTTATAATTTTTAATAATGTGTAACTAAAGATATGCATGTTACAAAACGTGCCTCGACAAGTGTGATAAAGCAACTGTAACCTTTGGTCTGGATGGGAGGGAGTATTATTTAGTGAATGAATGAAGTAAATAAGGGGTAGATGGCAATCCAATAAAGCAGGGAAACGATTTTGGTAAATTTGATTTTTATGGCCTGGGGTTGACTTTTGACTTTGCTTCATTATTTGATTACACAAATTCTCATTGAAGACATGACATATCCGTCACAAGCTGAAGACGGATACCATTTTACCTCACAATGTACCCACTTTTTCTCTCTCTGCAACACTATTCATGTGGTCCCCTTTCTCCACTAACCCATTTTGTTATCATTTTATCTCACAAAATATCCGTCACAAATGGTAACCCGTCACAAGGGAGACCAATTGATTTGATTATTATAATCCCATCTCGATCCATTTTATTACAAGATCTTTCTCTTATTCACGAGCTCGTATCTACAAAGCCAACATAACAACCACAATAACTAATTCTACAAGAACATCAATTATTTGTAATAAATATAATAAAATTAACAACTTCTAATTAATTAATAAAATGAACTATTAATCATTTAAGCACGCAAAATCGAGTTGGAATAAAGAATAAATGCGGGTAAAAAGCGACCAAAATATTACTCATCAAATCTCCCCACACTTAAACTTTACTCGTCCTCGAGTAAGCTCATTAAAAAAAACTAAGACTCGTAATATAAAAGGAATAGCTAAACTAATAATATCCGATGAAAGACAATTAACGGGCCATCTCCGTCCCTTCAACTCACAACGAAACAAAATGAGGTATGTGCTTCCTTGCAAGGCAAGTGGGGGCTTGCGAAAAATTGGACACATCTTGACATGAAGCACGTAATCAATCATAAGATGCATCAATCAAAAAGTCAAACCGCTTTCCTCATCTAAGCGGCCGTTTTGCTTCAAACAATTAAAGGTTTTGGTCGGGAGATACCGTCTCATAGTCTTGGCGGGGTATCAATGCCCTAGTGGTGGCTCAAGCAACCTCAATATGACAACCAAATGCCTAGGAAACAGATTCAAAGGCGGGAAAGGGGGAAGCAAAGCCTAACCTTCGAGATTTACATAACTCACACAAGATTCGACCAAATTGACCCATGACTAAGGGGGCCAAGACTACCGACTTCCTCACGGTTTTCACTAGTCTCTCATTTTCTTTTTAGAACGGGTGATTTTTGTGCAAAAAGTAACCAAAATCACCCAACTACTCGACTCGTGAGGCATGCCCGCAATCTAACATGGAATCCTCTCCTACAAGACCATTTATGAGATGCAAAAAAAAGGAAAATATGCATAAAGAGAAACAAGGGTTGTAACGGGGTTCGGTGATGGGTCGAAACGGGGTTGGTGCAAGCACCATTTTGGAAAAATGTGGAGGTACACATCAAGAAGTTGCCAAAATTCCATTTCTTCCACTTTATTACAACAAATGAGTAACGTCTACACCCTAACAAAAATTGGTTTCCCGAATTTATGCAAACATTATGCAAACCCGACTCACTTTGGAAAAACACGAAATTATCACCTTATTGCAACCAATGAGCAACGTCTACACCCTAACAAGAAATTGGCTTGCCAAAATCAAGCAAAAATTGTGTAAACCCGACTCATTTAGGAAAAATATCAAATGCCCTTTTATTCTTGGAACGCCTTTTTATACTCCATTGATGAAGGAGTGTTGCTTGGCTTTTTTCTCATCAAACAAAGTAATTGTGCAAATTTTTTTCTTTTTCCTTACATTTTTCTCCTTTTCTATTTTATTTTCTCTTCTTTTTCAAAACCTCTTTATTCAACCCAACCAAATGAAGGCAATTATTCCGACTCAAATCATCAACTAGGACTCAAAACACCCTTCTTCATACAACCAACAACATGTAAGCAACTTTCTTGATAAGGGAAGGTTGTTTATGGTATGTAGCTAGTTTTGTAGGTGCCAAAAGAGAGGTTCAAGCTCAAAAGGGGTTAGCAAAATAGGACCTAGTCTAAAGGGTCGAAAAATAGGATTATTTGGCAATGTGAGGCTAAAAGTGAAATGCAACTAATTGTTTCAAAATATGCACATAAATGAACATCTCATGGTCTAAAAAGGAAAGGACGTCATGCTTGTGCGTCGTGATGTAACATGCCACGCAAGGAGCCTACTCACACCTAAGGCATACCGGGTATGGATGTACCGGTCTCAAGGAGGCTCTAAACCTCACATGAAAGTAGCTACGTCGAAATCCAGGCCTAGTCTACGGTCTATGGTCTCACAAGGTGGTCAATACTCTCCGGTCTAGCCTCATTTCCCGGGTATTTGCAAGCAAACACCCTAACAAGGAAGTCTCCAAGGTGCAAGCCACTAAGAGGGGAAAGACACGACCTAGACAATATCATCATAGAGGGTATCATATTCCCTTCCTAGACCAAATTTTGTTCAAAAATTTATATACAAACTCAATGCAACAAGAAGGGAGCACAACACATATATACATGTGAAACATATGCATGCGAGAAATGGAAACGAACATAAGGTAAACATGCAACAATTTTGACTAATCCTAGCAACACATCAACACCAACAATCCACAAGTTCCCCAAGGGAACATCCAAGGCACAAAATCCCATTCTCCTTCAAATATGCAAGATATATATAAAGAAAGAACGGTAAAGGAGTAAGAGATTAGAACGAGTTTACCAAGCGACTTCTAGCTCCTTTTTGCCTCAAATGGTCAATACATATGCCAAAGGTTAGCCAAACATATATATACAATGCAATATTTTTGGAATTTTTGAATTGTTTTTCGATTTTTAGGCATTTTCTTAAATTTACAATTATATAATGATATGAACAAATATAGACAATATTCACAAAGTGGATATTTCCCTCCCCACACTTGAAATTTACATTGTCCTCAATGGAACAAAGTATAGGGAGATAATAGGAAAAATAAACAACATATTTCTGGTGGTTTTTGAATTTTTCGAAATTAAAGAACATGTTTTTGGAATTTTTTTTTTTTAATATTTGAAAGTAAATAACATGTTTTTGTATTTTTAAAATGATGGAATTTCCTCCCCACACTTATTTATTTACATATTTCCAATGGAAATAAATGTGTGGAGGAAATTCGGAAATGAAATACATGTTTTTGGTTTTTTAATTTTTTTTCAAAGAAAAAAAAAACATGTTTTTGGGTTTTAGAAAAATTTATCAAAAAGAAAAAGAACATAAAAGAAAACTTGGGTTGCCTCCCAAGAAGCGCGGTTTTGAGGAAACCGTCAAACCTAAGTTTGGTCCCAAAACTAACCGGGATCCCACATCCTAGGGCCAAGGCCACTCATCGCCTTGCCCTTATCAAGATAGCTCTCATCTTTGAGCTCATTCCTTTCATTGAGAGTTTGATCATTCTCCACCTCATTTTCAAATTCAATGGTGTAAGACATGTCCTCCCTTGTGGGAGGAGGATGATCAAACTCCAAACCACTTAGGCAATCAAGAACATTGGAGACTTCACTAGTCTCCTTACCTTTCACTCCATCTTTCTCCACTTCAATTTCAAACATGAATTTCTCAAAAACGGAAGGGAAGACATCACCATTATCCAATTTAAAAGGGAGGGGGATTTCAAACAAGTCACCCATACAAGCATTATCAAGTAAAGGAGCATCATACTCCTCATCAACATACATGACTTCCAACAAAGGGTCAAGAGAAATGAGGTCCATGGAATCTATGGGTTTAAGGTATTCATCAATAACAAGAACGGGAGCATCAAATCTCTCAAAAATGGGCTCCTCAATCAAATTAACCTCAAAATCCCACTCTTCCAACAAGACTTCCTCACAAAGAGACTCATCATCCCATTTGACCTTCAAGTCTTCAATCATGATGCTCTCTTCATCACTCTTACTATCATAATCCTCAAAGAGAGCATCCTCCTCGTTGGTGGGTGTGGCTAAGGGAATGGTGGAGGTAGTATGTATATCCTCAAAAGGGGTATAAGGCTCATCCTCAAGAAAGGGGGTGTTAACCTCAACTTGTTCAAAAGGTCTTTCCTCCTCAATCTCAAGCCTCTCCTCCAAGACATCCTCACTATCCTCAATCTCCACAACACTCTCACCAACATCCAAGAGAGACAAATGATTAGCTTTATGACTCTCAAGGGCTAACAACTCAAATAGGTCAAATTTTTCATCAACCGACTTAGAAGCAAAATTACCTTCACAAAGTAGGTCAAACAAAGTCCTAGTATAGTCATTCATGCCCTTGGTAATGGTCAAGCATAATGCCTCTCCACTAAAGTAATTGCGATTCAAAGTGGCGAGGTATTGTTTAAACCTAGTCATGTAAGCTTCAAAGTGTTCATTCTCTCCTTGAGGGAAAGCAAGACAAATAGAAATTCTACCAACATAACACCTCAAACTTTTAGTGGTATTAGAAAGTTCATGATAAGTTGAGTCTTGTTGTTGGGGGAAGTCACGAGAGTCGGGCAAACAAGAGTCAAGGGGTTGCACATCATACATATTATATCTAGGAGAGGGTGCATATGAAGGGCAACGAGTGAAATCATGTCCATAGCCACCACAAGACTCACAACAAGTAGAATAATCATCCATACCATAAGAATAGTCCATTTTTTTTTTTTTGTATTTTCAATGTTTTTTCAAAAGAAATAAAAGAGACTAATCCTAAAACTCAACAAAGACTTATATCTAACAAAGCACCATCCCCGGCAACGGCGCCATTTTGATGACCGATTTTTGCCGTCACTTCCGGTACCAAAAACTATTTGTAAAGTAACCCAATTTAAGTAGTATAAATCGGGGTCGAACCACAAGGATGGTGGGGTTAGGCTACAAGTCTCTATTTTAGTTTTAGTTTAGTCGGATGCAAAACATGTGAATGAATACTATGCTAACAAAATAATCTAAGAATATCAATTAAACAAACAAACAAGCACGAAGACAAAGAGAGTAAATGCTAGGGTTTCGGGTTCATTTAGGTAGGGAGAAGGAGATGCAAAAGTCTACGAGAATTGGGTCACGATTTCGGTCAAGGAATCGAAGCTAGTTTCCTAGTCACCTTAAGCTCACCATAAAACTTTCATATTATGTCAAACTCATCACATACATGCTATCAAACATTCTTATTCACTCTTATGTAAAGAAATGTTAAGCAAAATTCAAAGAAAGGTAAGAACTTTCATTCACCCATTTCATCGAACACCTTCAATGCAAGTATGTAAAGACTCGATTTTTAACCCATATTCAAATGTAAACAACTCATTATCATCCCTCATGTTTACCCAAACTCCCCCTTTAACCCTAGACTAATTCTACTCAAACATAGTTAACACAAGAAATACACATACACCAATACTAACCATGCCAAACATGGTTAGCAACAAGATTAAACAAACAATATAAGATGAAATGAAAAACATGTAAACAATTGAAATAGAGTGAAATTAAGATGAGAAATATACCAAATTAAATTAAAGGAGCAAACTTGGATTAAAAAATGGAGGGTGAATGTCTTCTTGTCTTCCAAAATTACAACCCAATACTAATTGTAGACTAATAAAATGAGAGAAATTTGGATACTAAGAACAAAAGAAATATTACAAATTTAATTAGGGAGAAATTGAGAGGAAAAATAAGAGAGTTTTTCTAGATCTAAAACTACTCCTCATAATTTCTAACTACTGTTTTCTATTCTAATTCCTACAGTGTGCGTCTAAAACTATGTATCCTCTTTTTTCTAAAATTATAAGGGTTTCTCTTATATAGAGTGGGTTTTTCTTCTTTTTGTCTTTTTCTACTAACCAAAACGCATCACTCTACAACCAAAATAAGAGGAGTAAGGACAAAATGAAAGTCAAATTTAACCCCGATACAATGAAACAAAACAGCCCAAACTTCTTCTAATTTATATGAAATCCATCAAGCTCACTTGAATACTGGCGTATGAGTTATGACGTTGGAAGCTTAGGCTTTGCTGCTGATCCGTTTAAAGTTGTAGACGGAAACTATCCGTTTAAAGTTTTAGACGGATCAAATAATATGTGACCACTTACATAATAAAACAAACAACAAGTGAGATGATAAGGGTTAGTTTTCATGCAAAAATGAGATTATTTGACACATTTATATCTTTAGACATTATATACCCGTCTACAATGAGACTAATTGATGGTCTTGGTCGGGATGATCTTGATTTGACATTTGCTTAGGGTCATGCAAAGTATCGGGCCTGTTAAGAATGAAAGAAGAAGAAGAAAAAAAAAACGGCGACGACAACAATAGTAACAATAATCGTGACAAAATACGAATAAACGTACCAATAGTTGTGGCGAATACTAATAAAATATGGCAAAATACTAATAAACTATGACAATACGAATTGATTAATGAATTTTTTTTCTCTTATGGGGTATTTTTGTCCCAGGAGCCTAGTGCAATCGCACTTGTTGCAGTGGATCAGATCCGCCATTGGTAATAAAAAAATATTTATAAACATACTTACATATTAGCAGCTCTGGGATGTTTTGCCAAATCAACGTTTGCAATTGTAAAGTAAAGTAAAAAATTTAAATTAAATCACATAGAGTTTTTGATATATGAATGTAAAATTTAAAAATATTAGGTTTTACCTTTTATTGTATAGAAGAATGATGAGGGTAATCTGTCTACTTTATCTTTCAAGTCCATAAGACTCAAATGAGTTTGAGTTTTATCAACATGATGAAACTCTGTATTGTGCTTATTAATAAAAACATAAGAAATAAGAAAATAAATTTGTCTTCAAAATTTTACAAAAAAAAAAGTTGTCAGAATCAATAATTACTCAACTGTATTTAACTGCCGAATCGAACACACATTTAAATGATGTCAGGAAGAAAATTGAGTACGGATCTTCCAATTGTTTTAGAAATTGTATTAAAGAATCGTAAAACCAATCTAAGTCATTGACATTAATATTAGGAAGGTTTTTGACACATTACCAAATCCATTATTTTCTTATTTCTCCCTTCACTGATTCTTGATCACCCAAAAATCAACCTTAAAATCCGACCAACCATCCGGAGCAATATCTCCATTACGAGAACCAAGTGTGGTTTTGCGACAAAATTCTTATTTGTTGTTTGCCTCAAACAAGTCATCAGCTCAACCAAGAACCATTAGTACCTAAAATAAAACAGTCAAAAATAGAATTTCATGCCCACTCCCACTCCCACTCCCACTCCCACTCCCACTTTTCTTACTTCTCACCTCAAATCGTCGTCGCGAATTTCATGCGTTCTCCATTAAAGTAAAGCGGATGCAGCCAAGAGAAAAGAAAGACACAGACTTGAAAAAAAGGGGAAACGGATATGGAGACGACGATGTCCACAAAAGTATATACTTTTTTCTTGGAATAATTTGTAAATTTGTTTTATTACCGTGTCAGAATAATTTAGAGTATATAAATATATATATATTTTTCTTTGAATAATTTGTTTTATTACCGTGTTGAGACATTATGACCCATTTTCTTGGAAATTGGCTTGACATTAACAAGAAGAAAATTAAATGGGTCCGATTAGGTTGGAGTGTTACGACACAAACAACCAATTTAATTTAAATCTTTGGTGAGTAATTTTTATAGGTTTGAGGTATAAAGTTTGAGGCTCAGATTCAAGCATAAGTTGAGTCTTAAAAATAAAAAAGCATTTTGGATATACATAGGATATTTAGAAACCCGCTCTGATTAGTTCTTTTAGGGTCGTTAATCTATAAATTTTTACTCATGATTTGAGATGATTAGTACTCAACGTAAATTTAAGGTTAAGACTCATAGCACCTACGTGATCGGGCTTATTCGTAATTTTTTCATTCGTTACAATGAATCAATGATGATGATGATTCAGTTGGGAATTACCTTTATGTTAGATGGATTATTTTAGTAAAATATTGTATAAAAGTTAATTTAGATAGAGTTCAATTTCAATTTAATTTATACTAATTTACATATCACCTGGTGGGTTTGACGTGAAAACGAAAATTATTTTTCCAAATTTTTATTTTTTCTGTTTTAAAACCATGGTGGTATTGAATTTCACCGAGTGCCGCCCTGTCACTACCCTTTTAAAAAATTGATGTGCATATTATCCTTCTGTTGTATGTTACAATGTTATAAGTGAGACTTACTCTCTCTTTTTATACATGTTCCTCTCAATTACCTTTAGCAAGGTCAAAGTTTTAGAATTTGACCATGTATAAAATACAAATTACGGAGTGCATTTTTTTATAATATGATTTTTACATAGTTACATTTATTATGAAAATATACATTTCATAAAGAGTTATTTTAAACCGGTATTATAATATATGCGGAAACAATGAATATCAAAGTAACGTCTAGAAGACTATGTATAAAAGTAATACCCTTCGATCCACACCAAAGGTAACATTCACTTTTTGGTAGTCAAACTTCAAAAACATTGTTAAAAGTATGAAACTTTGAAAGACGAAGCTTACATATAAAGATTTGTTATGAAAAAGTTTTTCATAATTTTCAGAGAAATTTAAGCTCTGTTTGGTAGCGCATTTCAGGTACCTTTTTTCATTGAAGTAGCTTTTTTGACAAATTTTAGGTAGCTTGTTTTCTTGAACGCGTTTGGCAAGTAGCATTTTATAGCAAAAAATGTACCTGAAATGAAATGCTACCTAGGGTAGCATTTGGTATTTCAGGTACTTGATTATATTTTGCTTTCCTTTTTTACCCTTCAACTTTTTATATATTACTCCAATATTATTATTTTTTATATTATGATCTCAAATAAACCCATTTAAAAAGTTTCTACGGAAATGAAAAGCGTCCGTGATAATATCAATACTTTAATTCATGGTGCAATTTAATTACCTATTTTATGTATGGTTTAATAGAAAACTTACTTCGTATGCATAAAATACATTTTTTGATGATATACTGCTTGATATTTTTTTTAACGTTATCGCGATATTTTAATTATTGTTTCTGTCATTTTGAAACATGTTGAAGACTTGTGCAATTATAGTGAAAAAAATTACATTTTCTTCTAATTTCTAACAATGCCCACGACAATAACACAACAACAATAATAAAAAACATAAATGATAATAATAATAAAAATAATAAGCCATGTCTTTTTACGTCATTTGACCAAATATCAGCTACCTTTTCAGCTAATCTTCCAAACAGTTTTAATAAAAATAAGGTACATTTTCAGGTCTTAATTTTCAGCTACCTATTCAGTTATCTTTTCAGGTTTCAGCTACCTTTTCAGGTTTCAGGTAGCTTTTCAGTTAGTTTTACCAAACGGAGCCTTAGCATTTAAAATTTTAAATTCAATGTTGTAGTTTCCAATTTTTATTGTCTAGTAATAAGCGACCCCAAAAATGAAAATATATGGTAATCCGAAAGATTTTGGTAAAATATACTCCCTATTCCTCTATAGATGTAAAATATACCGCGAAAGTGGTAATTAGGCCTCTTAACTCTGTTCAATTGTGAAATTAGGCCCCATAAGTTTTATTTGGAGCAATCAAACCCCTTAAGTTTCACCAAAAGTGAAATTCAACCCCATTTTCATAATTTTCACCAAATTCTTATATTAATATCACTTTTAATACAATTTATCAAATATAAAATATATTTTTTATAATTTTAGAACTTTTATATTTATATTAAATATTGAGAATTATTTTATTTTGAATTTTATAATATATAGACAATTTATTATATATGTATGAATGTTATATAAATTATAAATAATTTACTAAATATGTATGTAAAAGTGTTCTTCAATGATTAATAAATTATGTAAAAATTCGTAAAGTTGCAATTAGTAATTTTTAGTTATTTAATAAATTATTTAATACCAATATAAATTGTTTTTAATTAAAATTCTTGTGTAAATTTAAAAAATGGGGTTGAATTTCACTTTTGATGAAACTTAAGGGACTTGATTGCTCCAAATAAAAGTTATGAGGCCTAATTTCACAACTGATCAGAGTTAGGGGGCCTAATTACCACTTTCGCGTAAAATATACTCACTATTCCTCTATAGATAGTAATACCAAATAAGAATTGAGAATTATGTTGGGCCCAATTTTTATATACACAAAAAGTTTAAGCCCAACATTCAAGAATAACATAATATGTTAAGCCCAGTTTTTATATCTAACTCATTTTATTCTTTGTCAATGTAGAGATTGATGAGGTCTCAGATGCACTGGTTGATAGTGATCCGAGTATAAGTGTCTTTGGGATTAGGGTGCTCCCAAACAACCCCCAAAAGAAGTTAGTAATACTAATTTTAAAGGTAAAACTGAGGGATAAAATAGGAATGGTGAAATTGAGAATTTACAGGAATAATTTATACTGTTATGATTTTGCTCAAGAAATAAATGGGGTTTGGATTGCACTTACTCCTAAATAAGGGATTTCAGGGAGTTTAGGTATTTCCTATGGTAATAAGCTTACAGATCTTGGGGGGTAGTTGCTTTTACTATGAGTGTTATTACTAATTACTATGAGTGTTTAAAAAATCAGGACACTTTAATCTCGATTAAAACCCCAACACTTAATAAGTCCATCAGAATTTGTTTATATCTGGTACAATTCGTTTTGCACCCAACCTCAACTTAACTAATACTAAGGTGTCTCATTCTTGCTCAAGTATTTCTACCATTATTACGGATTTACACTATATTAGTTGCTTTTCATAATTAAGTAGAGCATAATATACAAAAATAAGATATTTTCTGCGCGTTTCTTGAGTGCCAAAGTATCAATGTGCCAAAGTAAGTTATTGTCCTAGGGGCCTTCGAATAAAAAACGCTGATGCCGTTGCCCTTGCAATTTGATCTCTTTACTGTATTAGATGTTGAAACACGATCTAAAATACATACCATTAGACCAACTGGCCAATATATAAACTATATACATATGACTTATGAGGCGTGAGTGTGATTATATGGACATACGAAAGCCACAATAGAATTACTGTAATAATAAAACCAACATATTAGACTACAACATTATACGCTTAATAAAAATTTGTGGTTCTTGAGCGTCATAAACTACAATTTCCTTGTATTGAGTGCAGATACTTTGATTGTTGAGCGAGAATAATTGTCGATCTCAAAGACCTGTAATAAGGAAAAAAAAAACATTAAGTAAAAATTTGGTAAATATCTTGACAACGCTTACAATATCCTCCTACATAAGTAAGGGTATAAGAGATGAGACGGAAAGGGAGATACAACAATGAGGTAAAAAAAAAGTATGTAAACTATGCTGCAAAAAAAAACATACGTAAAAACAATAGGTGGTTGAATGAATGGTCAAGCAAGGAATTAAAATGTATATATAGTATCAAGGTACACGTATAATAAGGAGTCGTTTGGTTGCATGTAGGAATTCGTATTGCCTAGGAAGTTATAAAACACGTGATTTTAGAATTCATGTGAATTAGAAAATATTGTTTGGTTGTCATGTAGGAAGTGTAATTCATGTAGGCATTCCACTTACTTAGGGGGACCTAGGTAAGCCACTTCCTCCATTATGGAGGAACACAAATTCTTGTTTCAGACCGTCACTATCCGTCTTAAGCTTAAGACGGATAGTGGCCTCTCACACAAATGCAAGTGGGAGGCAAGTGGGTGGGAAATGGATATACCCACTTGCCTCCCACTTGCATTTGTGTGAGAGGCCACTATCCGTCTTAAGCTTAAGACGGATAGTGACGGTCTTAAGCAAGACGGACTGATGGAGGAATTGGAATTCATGGGAACTCCCAATTCATGTGAATTGGGGTAACCAAACAATAGGCCAATTTTGCAATTCACGTGAATTTAAATTCCTGTGTTGTTTAGTGGGTAACCAAACGACCCCTAAAATTGTTTATGAGAGATATTTCAGTTATATTAGACTTCTATAAAGAAATAGATGGCTATTATTATTTTTATTATTACTCATAAACTCTATCTTTTCGTTTTTAGGAACATAAACTCTATCTTTTAGTTTTATTTGAATATGTTTATTATTATATTATTTTATTTTATCTTTTGTATGCGAAATTGTATATATTATCTTTTGCTTCATGTTGTTCAAATGAGTTGGACTCTCTATAATCGCTCGAAAAAAGCTTCCTTTAATAATATAGATAAATATTGATTGATTGATTTACTAAAATTACTCGTAAAACACCTAAATTTGTCCTATCGGCCCGGATCGAAATTAACCGCTCTTGGACGGACCAGTCCGAAAACCCAATCTAAAAGAAATGTGGACCGAAGATCGAACCTAACTGCATGCCGGTTCGAGTTTGATCCAATCTAAATAGTCCAGTTCGATCAATTTTTTCTTGACTGAACCTAAACTTGACATAGTCCATACTATGGATGGTCAAACGGTCAGGTCGGGTCGGGTCGGACTTGGCATGGGGACCTGGAACCAGCCCGAGATAGGGGTGGATCGGGCTGGGCAAAAGGTTAGCAGTGGGTGGGTTTTGGGCGGGCCTAGTACGGGTCAGACTTAACATTGGAGACCCGGATTCGACCTAGATAGAGGGCGAGTCGAGCTGGGCCGAACCTTTTGACTGCCCCTAGTCCAGGCCAATAATCTTACCCTTAACTGCTGCATTTTGTGTTCAAATTAGGGTTGAGCATCAGTTCAATACCAGATCGAACCGGTCCGAAGATCAAAATTATATTTTTATGGACTGAAGACGAGACCTAAAACTTTCGATCTTGGACCGGACTGAACTCGAAATATTCGGTCCGGTTGATATTTGACCAAAATGGACCTAAAACTATTTATTTCACTATTCATATATGAAAAACAAATTCAGTGGATGGCACAAGACCAACAGATACTTTAAGATCAATCTGACAATAATCGAAATATTTACACAAACCTTTACAAGCCTAATGAAACAATGTCATAATCTATCCCATTTTTGCGACCAAACTTGTTTTGTCGCACACCTCCAAAATACCTGACAATACCACCATATTTCACCTCCTTCAGAAGCTTTGCATTAAATCAATCCAAAATCCTGGCAGAACAAACATAGAAAAACAGATTAAATTAGTAATAAATTCCATTCTATATTTAGTAACTAGGAACCACCCGGTGGTGATCAACAAATGTGCCGGTGATGATCAACAAATGTGCTGGTGACGGTAAGGGAAGATGAAGTAAGACCACATGGAAATCAGAATGACATTGCTTCACATCCAGTATTCAAGAAAGCAAAAAGTTTGCCATTTCGTGTGACATCGAATTCAGAAAATTCCAAGCACAAATATGTTACACCTGAAAAGGGCATGTATGGCTCCAACTGTACTTAACTAAAGGTTATAATTATCGATATAATATATTATCACATAAACCAGTACAACCTGAAAATCTTCTCGCTTCATTACTTAGTATCACGATAATATTGGGGATATTGTCTCTCAAACATCTTCCTAGCTTCCTTCAGAAAGGGAGCTTTATCCTGAAATCATTAAAATCAAACTCAGACAGAATACCCTCGTACACAATGCCCACTCATACACAAAAACCACATGTCAGACATACAATATACAGTAAGAACTAGAGAAATATTAGTACTATCAGCAAAGAGAAACTTACACAGTACCCAAGCAGCTCCCATTTGCTTGACGCACTCATCGCAGCCTGATGGAATATGATAACAATATAAGACGAGCTACAATAAAATACTTCGAGGAAGATTCTCTATAACAAGATCAAGGAAAACAGATGTAACCTGGTCATCTGTCAAGTGAGGGTTTTGCTTCTTAAGCTCCTTTCTGCATTAGAAAAATTATACACGTTACGAGATAATCTCTATGGAGAATCATAGAGAAGAGAAAAATACTAATTTTAAAAAGAGTTGCATACGCAAAAAGATCACAGCCATCTTTCTGAAGTTGGTCAGGGTCGGGAGCAATAGTCGGGTTATCAGGCACTTCAACAGGCTCGCTGAAAAGAAATATAATGAAAAAAACAAAATAAAAACTTTGACCTCTGAAATCATAGGCCAAAGTTGAAAGATACAAAACTTGTCAGAACCTTACCCGAAATATCCACGTAAACTGAACGTTATATACTCTTCCTCTGCAGTACCTCTCTTGCGTTTGCCACGTGCCATTTTATCTGCCTTGGTCCTCTCTGTTAAGTCTTTTTTCCCATGACTTCCGTCAAGAAAGAGAAGTATTTTACACTCCCATGTAATAGGTCTACTCCAAACCTTGGCTCTGTAAGTTTTCTCTGTTTTATCTGTAGTGGTGGCCACGAAAGTAAGATAATATAGAAGTCCCGCAACAGTCTGGATGTTGGCTTTCGTGAGACGTACAAACTCGATGGGTATGCCCTATTAACAAGTCAACATATATACATTATTAGATGAAATACTATGTAGCATGGCACACGAATAAATGAGCTTCTAAGTCATGTCATGGAGAAACAAATAGTTTGTTGTCTGTCATATAATCTTTCTGTCCCGGTCATTTGTTGTCCTTTTCCATTTTTGGGTGTCTCAATCAATTGTTGTCCTTTCTATTTTAAGAATGAAATTGATGAGAGATTTAATCATTCACACTCAATTTGTTCCACTTGTCATTTAGTAATTGGCTCATTCCTCAACAATTGACCGGGATAGAGGGAGTATTTACTATTCACAAAAATCAAACCGCGTCTGGCTACCATGTTTCGCCAGTATTGCAGCATCAAACTAATATCTATCAAATAGTTTCCAGTTACAGAACCACCGTAGCTGTATGTCTGAAACAGACAAGTAAAATTAACATTTTAAAGCATACATGGTAATTACCATTGCTTCTCCCTGTTTCCGTCCAGCAAACTGTGCAACGACCTCAGCCACCTTCCACTCACGACCACCTTGACCAAGCGGGGTAATCCGTCCAGTCATAACACCAGTGCACCCATCAACATCAAACCCCTTTAACATGAATACACGAGAAATAAAAAATTAGGTTCAAAGGTGCAACATATATTAACTCCAGTTAACAGAAGTAAATAATAACAAGGCAACCTCTGACTCGTCAACTTTCTTCTCGTAATTGTCATATTCTTCATAATTCATCCGGCGAAAGCGTTTCTGCCTTTCAGTAAGATACTCTTCAGGTCCATACAAAGTTCCCACAAGGTTACCACAGGCAAAATCATCAATCTCAGTCTGTCGATTCTTCGGCATATCATCCAACTTCTAACGATACCTAAGTTATCAGTCCATTAAATTAATTAAGGATAATTATTGAGCAAAATAAGAAACTACAGCTAACCTCTGTACTAATTATTTCCGTAAATTGACCGAAAGGGGTAAATGTCTGAGCCGATTAGAAAAAACAATAACTTGAATTGCAATTAGGTTCTAGGGTTCACAATTTGGCGATTTAAAAATAATAATTTGCAAGTAATTAACGCAATTAGATTTTAGGGTTCGAAATTGGGGGTTTTGCGTCAAACAAAAGAATTTGAATAGAAAAAAACAACTAGATTCTAGGGTTTCAGAATTGGGGAATTAAATTGAATCAAAATAACTCGAATAGAAATTAATGCAATTAGAACTGGGTATTGAAACAAAACAACTTCAAGAGTCGACGAGAAGATTACCTGTCGTCAGTTGTTTGATTCGATAGAGAGTTTGAATTTGTGTGATATATATATATATAGAATATTTTTTTTTTTTTAAAATTATTATTTTTCAAATGAGCCACAACTAAAGTTGGCATAGAGGCCGCGGGCTGGTGGGCGGCACGACCCACTGCACGGCACGATACGGCCCGTCGAGAAAATCGAGGAAGCACGGGCACGGCATGACTGCGCCTGAGACGGGCTCCGACGAAATTTTATTCCAATATTCGTGCCGAGGCACGGTGGAGCCCGTCACGCACCAGGCAGACCCGACTCGAAGAATGGCCCGTTGAAATAGCCGTTGATGTTGAACGGTTGATGCTTCTGTCCGTCGAGTCTTAAGCACTCATAGACGTCATAGTACTATTGTAGCTATTAATGGGCTAGGCACGGCTCGAGCACGAAAATGGTCGTGCCCCGGGCCACGGCGTGGGTTTGGATCAATGGGTCTGGTACGACACGTCGACACGACCCGAAAAGCCCAATATCTGTGCCTGGACTGGGCCAATTTTGGGGGAAGGCAAGACGGACTGGCACGCGGGCCAGTCCAACACGGCCCATTGCCTACTCTAGCCACAACTCACCAGTATGGGCGTGCATAGTTTTGGTTCGGTGTCAGGTCCAAGTTTTTTAAAGATTTTTGTCAGGATTCGGTTTTTTAATTTAACGATTTTTTGTTTTTAATTAAAAATGCTTAATTTGTCATTATTAGACTTAATAATATAAATATTCTTTATTTTTATAAATATAACATTATTATAATGTGCTTTAAGGGCCCAATTAATGAAGATGCATAATGCATCATACACCGAACATCCCCTATTTACTAAAAGAATAGAAAAAATTTCCAGTTTTCCCCGCCTAAACTACATTTTCTATTTTGATAAAATCTCTTATTTAGTTTCCTAATGTTGATATAATCTCTTATTTAAAATTTGTCTCTAAGATTTTTGTGATAAAAATTTCGTTCTTTATATGCTAAATCATAACTAAATGATATGCTAATAAAAAATTATAAACAATTTCATTAATTTTGTTTATAAATATATACATTTCATGACATTACTCAATTTTTTGAATAGTTTTATAGTATTTTTTTTTTCTAAAAATAAAAAAACTACAATTACCGTGCATTTATTGCGCGAGATCTAAACTAGTGAAGCATTACTCCATCTAGTCATCCTGGGTGACCTATATATACATTGATAAAATTATTTATACAAGTATGAACTTAAAAGTCTTAGAAACTCAAGTAACCGTTCGAGAAAAAAATTAAAATAACATATATTAATTGGTAGATGGAAATGATATTCTTGACGTACAATTCTTTTAAGGTCAAACTGTAACACCCCTCATAATGTATAAGATCCTTTGTGTGCACCTATTGTGGTATTGGGCTATGAAAGATTATTAGAGGAGCTTGAACAGATGTGTCATAAAACTCTGGAAAAATAATCGTTTGTAGTAGGGTCAACTTCAAACTGTAATATCTAGAGTTGTAGAGCTCCGATGGAGGTGATTCGAATTGGGGGTGAAAGCTTATTGTCCTAGCTTTTCAACGTATGGTCACAAATTTTATTCCGATGAGTAACAATTACTTTAATTAAAGATGATATTAATATAATACATTATCACTTGAAAACCTTCGCTTGATTACTTAGTATTAGGATAATATTGAGGATATTGTCTCTCAAACATCTTCCAAGCTTCGTCCAAAAAGTGAGCCTTTTCCTGAAAACAATTAAGATCAAAATCAAACAGCAAACCCCCATACCCAATATTAGTACTATCAGGCATCAGCAACCAGATACTTACAGGGTACCTAAACAGCTTCCATTTGCTTGACGCGCTCCTCGTAGCCTGATGGAATATGATAACAATATAAGACGGGCTATAATAAAATATTTCGAGGAAGATTCTCTATAACAAGATCAAGGAATTGAAAACAGATGTAACCTGGGCATCTGCCCACTGAGGGTTTTGCCTCTTAAGCTCCTTCCTGCATTAGAAAAATCATACACGTTACGAGATAACATCTACGGAGAATCATAAAGAAGAGAAAAATACTAATTTTTGAAAAAGAGTTGCATACGCCAATAGACCGCAGCCATCTTTCTGAAGTTGTTCAGGGTCGGGTGCAATAGTCGGCTCCTGAGGCAATCTAACAGGCTCGCTGAAAATAAATATGATTAAAAAACTAAAACTTTTGATCTCTGAAATCATAGGGAAAGGTACAAAACTTCTGAGATACCTACCCGAAATAGCTTAGTAAACTGAATGTTATATACTCTTCCTCCGCAGTACCTCTCTTGCGTTTGCCACGTGCCATTTTATCTGCCTTGGTTCTCACCGTTATGTCTTTTTTCCCATCACTTCCGTCAAAAAAGAGAAGTATTTTACACTCCCATGTAATAGGTCTACTCCAAACCTTGGCTCTGTAAGTTTTCTCTGTTTTATCTGTAGTGGTGGCCGCAAAAGTGAGATAATATAGAGATCCTGCAACAGTCTGGATGTTGGCTTTCACGAGACGTACAAACTCAATGGTGATGCCCTATTAACAAGTCAGCATATATATATTATTAGATGAAATACTATGTAGCATGGCACACGAATAAATGAGCTTCTAAGTCAGGTCATGGGAGAAACAACGAAAGAAATAAAGGTGAAAAAATAAATAACCAAAACAACAACAAAAAATCCTAAATCCCAGCATACAAATTTGGGGTCAGCTAACATGAATCGTCATTCGAATCCGTTTAGGCTTGCATCGAGCAATACAGTCAAAGATAGGTAAACAAAAGTAAGATAGAATAAAACAAAGACGAACAAAACAAGTCTAGGTAGCACCTAATCCGTTCAAACCCAAGCAGTTGCTCGACTTCTTTAGCCTCTATACAAAAACTCTTCTTCTTGACTTTTACTCATATAACTTGCCAGGACGTCTCAACTTCATCATCTATGTTTGTAAAGGATACATAAAATCGGATGAGGTCCCTTTAGAACACTAATGACTAATCTGATAATTTCATCTCCTACCTCTAGTTTTCACCGTGCAATGTACTAAACGCGAGCAATCGTGATCTACATCTGATGTTCCTCCATAATATGTTTACAACTCCTTGATACTAAACTTCTCAGTTTCACATCGTTCAAATAGCAATCCATTGTTAAATAAGAGTGTCAACAACATGCCAACGCTTAATAGAATGACCTATACGGCTACACCAACTTGACTACTACTGTTTCTACTTCATACCTCTGTAGTCTGTACTACTTTGACAGCCCACAACCAGACCCAAATTTATGATCAACGGCCCCATAAATAATGATTGTTGTCCAATCATTGTACTCTTTACAAAAATCAAACCACGTCTCGCTACTGATGTTTAGCCAATATCGTATTATCAAACTAATTCACATCAAGATGTTTCCAGTTACAGTACCATAGCTGTATGTCTGAAACAGACGAAACTTAAAACTCCTCAAGCAAAATAAACATTTTAAAGCATACATGGTAATTACCATTGCTTCTCCCTGTTTCCGTCCAGCATACTGTGCAACTACCTCAGCTATCTTCCACTCACGACCACGTTCAGGAAGCGGGGTAATCCGTCCAGTCATAACACCAGTGCACCCATCAACATCAAACCCCTTTAGCATGAATACACGAGAAATAAAAAGTTAGGTTCGAAGTTGCAACATAAATAGTTAAAGTAGTAAAAATAAGGCAACCTCAGACTCGTCAACTTTCTTCTCGTAATTCAAGTATTCCTCATAATTCATCCGGCGAAAGGGTTTCTGCTTTTCACTCAGATACTTTTCAGGTCCATACAAAGTTCCCACAAGATTACCACACGCAAAATCATCAATATCAGTCTGTCGGACCTTCGTCATATCATCCACCGGCTAACAATACCTAAGTTATCAGTCCGTTAAATTAATTAAGGATAATTATTGAGCAAAATAAGAATCTACAGCTAACCTAGCTCCGTACCAGTTACTTCTGTAAATTGACTGAAGGGGGAAATGACCGAGACGATTAGAAAACAAAATAACTTGAACTGCAATTAGATTCTAGGGTTCAAAATTTGGGGATTTAAACAGAATAACTTGAAAGTAATTATAGCAATTAGATTTTAGGGTTCGAAATTGGGGGTTTTACGTCAAACAAAAGAATTTGAACAGAAAAATACAACTAGATTCTAGGGTTTCAGAATTGGGGGATTAAATTGAAACAAAATAACTTGATTAAAACTAATGCAATTAGGTTCTAGGGTTTCAGAACTGGGTATTGAAACAAAATAACTTCAAGAGTAGACGAGAAGATTACCTGTCGTCAGTTGTTTGATTCGAGGGAGAGTTTGAATGTCTGTGATATATATAGCATGTTCAAAGTTAATTTTTTTTTTTTTTCAAATGAGCCACAACTCGCCAGTATGGGCGTGCATAATTTCGGTTCGATGTCGGGTCCAAGTTTTGTAAAGCTTTCGGTATGGATTTGGTTTTTTCCGGTTCAACCGGACTGGATTGAAAAGACTATAATTAACAATTTTTGTTTCATATAAAATTCTTTGTTAATGATAATTAAAAATACTTAATTTGTCTCCTTAAAAAAAATGCTTAATTTGTCATTCTTAAACCTAAATAATATATGGGATTTTCTAAAATGTGCGTTTAGGGAATATGATAATAAGCTAATTAGGGAAATATTGTTGAGAATTTATCATGATATATTTCTTCATTTTTGTAACTATAACGTTAATGATATGCTGTAACATAAAAGCCAAATGGTCAATTAATAAAGATGCACGATGCATCTTGCACCGGGTATAAAACATCACCTCCATCTTGTGTGACCTAACTCCAATAAAATTATTTGTATAAGTATCAATTGAAAGTCTTGTAAACTAAAGGGAAAAAAAATTAAAATAACACACAATAACAAATATTAATTGGGAGATTGAGAGGATATTCTTGATTTATACAATTCTTCTAATGTCAAACTGGATGTAATGAAAAAGGGTTGTATTGTACATTGTTACCATTAAATGAGATATTTTACTAGTCTTTACATATTAGTCTTAATTACAGAATATTTATTAAATTTCTTTGGACTTGTTTGGTTGCCAAAATATGGAACTTAAGTTCCTCTATTATTGAGGAAGTCACTTACCTAGTCCCCCTAGGTAAGTGGCAATTCCCACGTCGGCCACATGAATTTAATGTCCATATGTCAACCAAACACTTTTTGGGCAATTCAGTTCATGTGAATTTATCCACAAATAGGATCCTACGTCCTGTTGTACAGTAGCATTGTACAACAGACCCATATATTATATATATCTATCTAAGCCCAATAAAAATAAAAATAAATTCTACGCATCTTCTTTTTCCCTAATTCTGATTTCTCTTCAGTCGACAAACCCTCTTCTTTCCCTTCTCTAAATTTCTGTTAAACACAGTCGACAAATCTCTCTTCTCCATAATTTTGATTCTAAAATGGTAAAAGGGAAGCAATTTACATCATCACATCAAGGAGGAAAAACGCATCTAACCCAATATTTCGTGAACGAGAAACAATTTATATCATCATCGGGAAGGAAAAATGCATCTAACAATACTTTGAGGTAAATTTCTACACCAATCATACGAATTATTATTAAAAGAATACGAACTAAAAAAATATGAGCACCTAAGAATACGAGCTATTAAAATAAGAATACGAGCTAATTAATGTAAAAAGTATAAGATAATTGTTTTGATGTTAATATTATTGATGAATAAAAGGTATGCGTACAAGAGTATATATATAACTATACAAGAGGTGTTGTTGGTCAATAGGATACTAGAAAATAGGAACAACTAAGACTAGTATTGTGGGTATACATCCGTATAATACCCTTTAAATTTAGGACTATAACGTAAATTTAAACATGTGATTATGGTCATAAAACATAAATACAATAGAAACGATAAGGAACAAGAAATAACCTCGGGTCCTTTGATGTACGGCGTAAAGAACAGAAATCAAACGAGATTCCCTCCTAATTGTTGCACCCAAGACTTGTCCGAGATATGCCCTTGTGCTAGAACGTGTTCTCCGATTGCCTTGCAATATTGGGAGAACTTGTTCTGAGGTTTTCGAGATGTGAGATCTGAGTTTCAGAGAGAAAGTGTCTCCAAAACCCTAGTTTTCTGTAAAATGAAATGTCTAGGTCAAAAGGAGAGGGAGTCTCTCCTTTTGTTAACCTCGGCCAGCCGTGGGTTTGCATGGGGAAGTGGGCTTCCACTTCCTCTTAATTTTACCTCGTGGTCCTACTCATAAATTGCTAAATGTATATGACGCGGTTTATTATAAACTCATTATCGGTTATCGGAAATTAAGGCATCGGCTAATAATACGGGTTAGTCAATTATTAATACGTGTCCGACAAAGACAATATTGTATAATTATATTCAATATACATTAATTAAATATAAATCGCTTATATTTAATTTTACGAATTAACTCGTTAATTCGCCTTAGCCCATGATATTTAATCCGTATTAAATATAATATCTCAACATCACATATTTGACTAATTACTAGTCAAATAACTCGGACTAACCGGTTAGTCGATTTGGCATCTACATGACCGTATTTTCATACCGTCATATCTCTCAAACGTATCCTATAGGTGTGACTTTTAGGGACCAGTTGATCACCGCCATCCGTATGACAATAACGTCAAACTTATCTAGCAAGCCAACCGTTATTGATAAACGTGGATCAACCGATAATAATACCAAAAGTATGCCCTTTGATCCTTTTAGAGGTTTATAAGTCCTTGCACTAATCGTTAGGACACCAACCCCAACAAGCTCCCACTTGTCCGTACAAGTGTATGTGCAATGACGTTATCCGCACTAACCGGAGGACACAAGCTCCAACAAACTCCCACTTGTCCGTACAAGTGTATGTGCGATAACCGATTCTCATATTCATTTAAAATTTCTCCCACACAATGTAAAACAATTTGCGATCCGGATCCACAAAGGTCGTATTTTACAATCGATCTCGTATCAAGAGTGGTTTCCCCGACTAGAGAGTAACTTAACCGATAAAACGAATCCGTATCCGAGCATGGCCATGCATTTCGATTCTGACTCCTCGAGTGGCCCTGAGAAATATCGATTACCTGATAAAGGCTGAATATTTCCTTCAACTCGACTCCATCCGATCTAAGCACAAAGATGAAATGACCCGAAAAAAATCTACTTGGCCCCCCGTTACGGATGACCGTGAGAAAGAAACCAAAGTCACCCAAAATCTGCCTTAGTCTCAAGAGACAACGATAGTCAAAAAGAATCGACTCTTAGGATCACCATGGAGGTCCTATCCACGACCGGGCACCGAATGTTATAAAACATTTAGGACTCCACGTCGATGTCACAAAAGTGTCCTACGAAATATCCGTATAAATCGCCTCTGTGATTGGTCAGTCAACCGGTTGACTTATGGCTCGTTGAACCCACCATCAACCAACGTCACAAAATAATTGCCAGAGTTATCAGCTCATGTGGGCAATTAAGGACTGAAAAGATATAATGTTCGTTCAGTTCACTTTGTGGTGTTCAAAATTTGTCGTACAAATCCACATGACAAACAAAATATATATATAAAGTATCAAAACGATGATGTCGTATAGAGTACAAGAGAGAATGAATCTGATCCATAAAAGAGTACTACAACTTAGGAACACGTTTAATTCCCATGGAATTAACATGCCCTTCATGCTTATCTTGTCGTAATGCTTTAGTGAGAGGATCTGCTATGTTATCATCTGTAGCAATCTTTTCTATCACTACTTCCTTTTGCTCCACGTAATCCCGGATTAGATGAGCTTTCCGTTGTACATGTCTAGACTTGTTGCTAGACTTTGGCTCTTTAGCTTGGAAGATGGCACCACTATTGTCGCAATAGATGGTGATCGGGTCATTCGAACTAGGCACTACAGAGAGCCCATGTAAGAATTGACGCATCCATATCGCTTCCTTTGTAGCTTCGTACGCGGCATAGTACTCGGACTCGATCGTAGAATCTGCTGTAACTTTGTTTCGAACTCTTCCACCGATCATAGCGCCATTAAGAGTAAAAACGAATCCAGACCGAGATTTCGAGTCATCTCGATCCGTTTGGAAGCTAGCATCTGCGTAACCGGTTGCGCATAGCTTTTGAGAGCCTCCATAAGTCAATGCCCAATCTTTAGTCCTCCGTAGGTACTTAAGAATGTTCTTGACAGCTAACCAATGTGGTTCACCTGGTTGCTGTTGGAATCGACTTGTCATACTCAATGCATATGCCACGTCCGGACGTGTGCATATCATGGCATACATGATTGATCCTATTGCCGAAGCATAAGGGATCCGTGTCATGCGCTCTTTCTCTTCCGGTGTCTCTGGTGCCTGAGACTTGCTCAAATGCACCCCTGGAGCCATAGGAAGGAACCCCTTCTTGGAGTTAGTCATGCTGAATTTCTCTAGGACTTTGTCTATGTAAGACTCCCCGATCGAGAGATAACATCCGTCGTGATCTATCTCGATAGATACGGATGCCTAGAAT
The DNA here is from genome assembly GCF_048544455.1 of Silene latifolia. NCBI lineage: Eukaryota > Viridiplantae > Streptophyta > Magnoliopsida > Caryophyllales > Caryophyllaceae > Silene > Silene latifolia. The sequence continues at coordinate 11,436,691 of NC_133533.1, read as the reverse complement.
TCTCTGTGCCTCTCCCAGATCTTTCATCTGGAAATGGTTTTTCAACCATACTTTCACCGAAGTTAAGAGAGATATGTCATTCCCAATCAGGAGTATGTCGTCAACATACAATATTAGGAAGACAATCTTGCTCCCACTCGACTTGATATATAAACATGGTTCCTCGACCGATCGAGTAAATCCATTTTCTTTTATCACTTGGTCGAAGCGATGATTCCAACTCCTTGATGCTTGCTTAAGTCCATAAATGGAACGCTTAAGCTTGCACACTTTCTTAGGATGTACTGGATCGATGAAACCTTCGGGTTGTACCATGTACAACACTTCCTCCAAAAAGCCGTTTAAGAAGGCGGTCTTCACGTCCATTTGCCAAATTTCATAGTCATGAAAAGCGGCAATCGCTAAGATAATCCGAATGGAACGCAGCATAACTACGGGTGCAAAAATCTCATCGTAGTGCAAACCTGGCACTTGGGTGAAACCTTTAGCAACTAGTCGTGCTTTGTAGATATCTTGTTGACCTTCCACTGAATGCTTTATCTTGTAAAGCCATTTGCATTGAAGGGGACGAACCTTAGCAGGTAAGTCAACAAGATCCCACACGTTGTTCTCATACATGGAGTCCATCTCGGATTGCATGGCCTCAAGCCATAGCTTTGAGTCAGAACTAGTCATGGCACCTTTATAGGTTGCGGGTTCACTACTCGTTAAGAGTAGAACGTCATCTATGTAATACCCCGTATTTTTATATAATAAATTAATCGGAGATTATTGAATTAAACGGATATTATTATATATTAACTATTATACATTTTATATTACTAATTAAGGCGGGATAATTGCTGAGCCGATAATTACGTAAATTATTTTAATTAAACCGCGTTGTATCGATATAAATTAATTGTGACGGGTTTATATGGAATTCTAATTGTGAGTCTAATCTTTCTCGAACTATCATATTTTGACGACACATCGCACCTACCTACTTTTATTAAAATATATCTTTATTATTATATATTATTATTATTCTAATATTGTTATTATATTACTACTACCATACCTACCTTTCCTTTTGTTTGTTTCCTTTACTTTTCTTACAAAAGCTTTCACGCATGCTTTCTTGTCACTACTCCATACCTACATGTGCTTGCTTGTCACTACTCCATCTTCACGCCTACCATACTTCACGCCTACCATACTTCTTTTCCTTTCTTTATTTTCTTCTTTATTCTTCTTACAAAAGCAACCGTCCATACTCCTTTCATCATCTCCAACTTCGATCTTCACGCATTTCGAGGGAGAGAGAGAGAGAGCCTGGGTGGGGACCGTGCAGCAGGGAAGAGATAGAGACGAGTGTCGACGTTCTTTGGTGGCCCTGGTGGCCGTGGTGGCGGCAGGGAAAGGTAAGCACAACTCCCTCCTCCTCTGTTTTCGAATTGCAGTCGGGTTTTTTTGGGGGTTTTCGTGTCTTGATTGGGGCATTTCTGGTGGTTGTGGGAAGAGTAAGGGAGTAGGGTGGTAAGGGACGAGGGTTATGGTGGTGTTTAGGGTGGTTGTTGGTGGTAGTAGTGACTGTTAAAGGCAGCAGCGTCGTGGGAGTTGAAACGGGTTTAAGCTGTGGTTTTCAGAGGAGTTTGAGACGACTAGGTTGGGGTGGCGCCACCGTGGACTCGGGGGAGGTCGAAACGGCGGCGCCACGTTGGGTGGATGCGATGTGTGACGGCGAGCAGGAGGGTGGTGGTAGGAGATGCTATTGATAACGTCAGGGGTGGTTGTGGGGTTGAGATAAGGGAGCTGCTGGGGTGGTTAACACCGCCTTGACAACGAACCAGGTGGGTTCTTGCCGGCAGTTCGCCTCACCGGCGGGGGTCGAACCCATTGAGGGTGTTGGTGGGTGCCCAGGTCAGAACCGGTGACTGACCTGGTGGTTGATACGGTGGTGTGGTGGTGCGTGGGGGTGTGTGAGTGAGTGCGAAGGGGGTGATGTTGTTGACGGGTTATTCTTAGTTTTGAAACGGGTTTCGTCGTAGATTAATTGTTATATTTTGTTAAACGGTCATATGCTTAATTAATTAATATTCCGAGTTATTCAAAATAAAATAATAATTAATAATGATTAATTAATTTAAAGACGGGTTTTTGGAGTCGGGTTTGTTAAAAGAGGAAAGTTACTATATCGGGAAAGTTTCCAATTTAAGAGATTATACTTTAATAACTTGCTATTTTGGGGAAGTTAGGTCAAGTACTAAGCGGGTTATTTTAATTATCAGTCGGGCATAAGTTGGTGTCGGGATGGTATTTCGGGAGGACTTATATTTGAGAGATCTCTGTATTTAGTAGTTAGTAATTATAAATATTATAATTGTTTTAGGTGGCGGATTCGTGAAGGATCGATAATCAAATTCATTACTTTATTTCTGGACTGCTTAATTGGATTTGGCGGCACTTGAGGTAGGGGAACTACACTTGTCTTATTATCGTTATTGATCGAATTGTGTTGACTGGATTTCTGGTTGTCGAGTTATATTATCATTTATATTCGGAAAGGTGATTGACCGATTTGATCGTATTGAGTATGATATCACAACATCGGGTAACTGGCATGATTTTATGATTCATCAGTTCATTGATTTATATATATTGTGTTGCATCAATTTCTTTTGATCATTCATATGCATTGGAGGATGGTGTGGAGATTAATCGGTGTCCGATATGGTGTGGAAGTTATTCAGTATGTGATACGGCGTGGAAGTTATTCAGGGTCTGTGAATATGTGATATGGTGTGGAAGATATTCAGGGTCTGTGAATATGTGATATGGTGTGGAAGTTATTCAGGGTCTGTGAATCTGTGATATGGTGTGGAAGTTATTCAGGGTCTGTGAAACTGTGATATGGTGTGGAAGTTATTCAGGGACTGTGATACGGTGCGGAGATTATTCAGAGTCTGTCTGTGATATGGTGAGGTGGAGGATGTGACTAATTGGAAATGGAGTTATGTATTTTGCTGTCGTACTTATTTTGTTTTCCTACTCAACCTCGTGGTTGACCCTGTGTATTCGTGAACACCTGTGATGATCCGTTTTATGGGGAGCAGACTTGACAGGTTTAAGAGATAGGACGGGAGCTTGATGGGCGTGAGACACTAGATCGATTTACCTAGTAGCTAGACCATCATCTAGAAGACTTCACTTTTAATTACGCGATTATTGTAATTTAATTTGAAAAGAGGTTTTGTAATAATAAGTTAAAGTATTATATAAATTGCCTTGGAGTTTAATTTGTTATTCACTACCTCGGGAAACCGAGATGGTAACAGTCCGTTTTATTAGAGAATGTCTTGACGAGGACTTCTTTTATAAACCGGGGTGTTACAAAGTGGTATCAGAGCGAACGATCATCAGGCCTAAACCAATGAGCCCAATGAACCTAGGATGTGTCTAAATAAAATGAACACCAGGATAGAACTGTTAGGAGCACACTGAGGTAAGGTTTGAGTTAGGGGCCCCCTCACACCGAACCAAAGGGCCCTCTCGGTTTGACTCGGAAAACCCTGAGGGTATATGAGAGAAAGGGTAGAAGAATTGCCTAAGGTTGAACCTGAAATGCCTATATCGTTGCCTAAGTGTTAATTGATTGATGCATTGATTATTGCATAAACGAGTTGATATAAACTTTGAAACCCATATATTCTAACCATTCCGCAGGACAACGCTACGGTAAGTATTTTGTATGAATGATGACGCGATCATATAATGTTGGGAAATGAGAAATAAATTTTCGAGTTCAGGTTAAGAATCAATGAAGTGTGGTGCTAGTCGTGAGCATGAAAATAATTACGAGTCGATGATAATTACCTAGGTGGGTGTTGAATGATGTGCTGATAGTACTAATGTGACTAAGTAATGTGCGGTTGTGTGATCCCGAAGCCATGCTAGTATAATAATGTGATAGTAATAAGAAACGCTATTGAATTGCCTGTTTTTAGTCATAGCAATCGTAATGTAGATGTAAAGAGTAGATCGAGATGCGAAGGGATTCTACGAGATAGATGTTTACGAAAGCACAATGTGAGATTCAAGTTAGGATGGGGTAGTATCGATAGTACGGTTGTAAGAGTTGGAACATAGTAAATGAAAAACTTAGTGATGAAACTTGTTTTGGTTGATGTTACTCTTTAATTGACCTTACTACCATTTCTTTTCTGTTTATTGCCTATTGATGAAAATTTTATGAGAGGTAGTCTCGTCAGTTAGTGTTCATTTAGCGTTGGTTTCGTGCCTATGAGATATACGGACTATGAGTAATAATTATTTTAGTGAGCTGTGGTTAGGAAGTCCTGTGCAGTGATATTTTGACCAACAATTTTGTGAAAATCCTCATTTAAATGGTATTAATAATTTTCGCATAATTCCAACTCCATCGATCGTAAAATTCACATATGCGTTCAAATTGATAAGCCACGAAAAATCTTGATGTCTCAATATTAAATAATAAGTTTGCAAACTGACCCAAGTTTGGACCAATAGCTGTCACATGTTTGGTTGGACCAACTGAGTCGTAAAATTCTTTAAAAATGGAATTCGTGTGCTTTAAACCTAATTCTATTTCCCTGTGTTTTGGACTCACCGTGTTTTATAAAAGTAATCTGAAACAAGTTTTAATCGGATAATTAGTTATTCGTAATTTTGGAAGTTACAACGTGAATCAAAACATTTAAAATGTGCGTCTATGTCGAAATTGCATACGATTGTTTGATTAATTCATGAGTCTTAGTAATGTGAATTTGTAATGTCCTTATATGATGATAGTAGCAGGCATGTTCAGTAGTTACGTATCTCAACCGGTGATAAAACTTGAAGTTTAGTTGATAACATTGTTGGCGTGATGGTATGAGTAAAAATTGAATAAATTAATTTGATTCGTAATCGGGGGTGAAATATTTTAAACGAGCCCAGTTGTTACATGTTTTATATATGTTTGGCATGTTAGTAATATTTTATATCATATTTGCATAGTGGTCGGACATATATGAATAATAAAACTATATTGTCACATCTTAGTAAAGTTGATAGTATTGAAAGTAATTTGATTATTCTAATACACTCGCATGAAAATTATAATAGTTGTGTTTAAAAGTTTACACATGGATGATAGTAGTGATTGTGTCTAAATGTTCACACGTGTAGGATGTCATTTGAGTTCTAAGGTCCTTTCATATGAGTCGTGTGCCCATAAGTTATAATTATTACCTTCATCGCATTAAATTATTTCGATTAAACCTAAAACCTATAACATGAAAATAAACAGTGTTGTTAATTCTTAGTGGATATGTTCATCACTATATCGTCATAAAATATTAAAGGGATTCTTGCAATTGTAGGAGCATGATATAAAGGAAATTGTTTGATATAATACGACGATTGGTATATCTAGATTCTCGAGTCATCACTATCAATTATATTCTAGTAAGGATTGTTTATGATAATTATGTTGGCAATATTATAATGGGATAGCCCTTTTATGATTCACATGACACACATTGGTTTAAATGATAGTTGTTATAGTTACGTTTAATTGAGTCGTGAATATAACTGAGTAAAGAAGTGCAACTAAAATCCTGATGATTGAGGTAATAGTCGTTCATTAGTAAAGATAGGACTGAAATGAATAAGATGAACCTGTAAATTACGATATATGAGTCAACACCTAGACTTGTTTTGTTTGAAGGAATTGAATTAAGTTTATCCGATTTTTTTGAGTTTCGTAGTAAGCTGTAAATGGATTCTATGACGGCCATGTTATAAGAATTATGTTAGGAAAATTGTTCACCGTCCCGTAAGAAAGTAAAAGTTTTGAAAATGAAGTTAAATTTGTGTCGTATGAGTATAAATTCGGAAGGAGATTTCCAGCCAGTGTCTGGTTGTATGTGTCCATGATAATTGCTAGTTGGAGGAATGAAACTTGAACGGAGTCATAAGTAGCGGGATAAATTAGTCATGTTACTCGTTCATGAAGTGAATTGGTGGGTTGTGGTTAGTACGAATGTCCGAACCGGAAATGAATGTGGTGATTTAAAGGAGTTAGGTGTTAACATGGTAGGTTGATATTAGCATAACATATAACGAATATTGTAGAGTTGGTATAGTTAAATACATTTAATCTGTTATGTCATTGTGTTGGGTGCAGTTAAATATATTCAATACCAATAACGAAATTTTCTCGTATGATAGTCCGGTAGGTTAACTTTACAATATCGTTGTTTACTCGCTTGTTGACTCGACCAATAAGTTGTAAAATTTGTCAATTAATGTGCCTGCGTCAATCGTGAATAAATCCCAAACCCAATTGTTATGAGGATTGAAAATATTTCTGGGATGATAAGTACTGCGAAACTGGTTGTCTTCATTTCTATTAGTGATTCTGTGTCTTGACCTAAATCCGTACAATTAAGCAAAGGAAGTCAGATTAGACCTATTAGGTTATAAATTCTCATGAATCGAATTATCAAAGTGTTGACCATAATTCCTTTTGCAAGTTGATTGATTCCCTGTGTTCTAAAGTAGGAGATTACAAGGATTGGTGAGATGAATGATTACTAATGATTTTTACGGGTAACGGTAGCTTCCTTGAGAGAGCATGCATATAGACTGTCTTTGGTAAGGACTAGTTAATTTAAGCGAAAGTAGAGAACCTTTTTATCATTTTTATGTTGTTAGCAGTAATTTGAGAACGTTGTTATAATGAAGTTTACGGGGACGTAACCATGCTTTTAGTTGGGTAGGATTGTAAAATCTTGATGCTTAATTGCACTTGTTTGTAGGTTATAGTTGACCAAGTCGATGTTTAGTTGTGGGGTACCTATACAAATGAGTTCCATATGTGTTGTTCCTACTTCTGTTAGTTGGTTGATGTGTAAAAGGAGAGTGTGATTAAACTGCTAGTAATGAGTTATGAGTGGCCTATGAGCCGAGTGATGATTACGGGAGATATGTTTGCGGTCCAGTGCGACCATGGTTAATGAGTTTATGTTGAGTTTGAGATCGGAATTGAGATGAAAAGATGATGGTGTTCTCAGATGAGGATTTAATTGTTATACAGTTGTGTTCGCCGGTAGTTATTAGTCGTAGTTAATTGGGTTAAGTAAAGAAGAACTAAAACTTCGGGACGAAGTTTATTTTTAGGAGGGCAGAATGTAACATTTCGTTTTTGTTATGTTTAATTGATGTGTCAAAAGTATGTGTTAACCGCGTTAGAAATGCGTGACGTCCGTAAGTACGATATACAATACCCCTTTTTAGGTTTGAGTACGGGAGCGAACTTCGGGACGAAGTTCATTTTAAGGGGGAAAGACTGTAATACCCCGTATTTTTATATAATAAATTAATCGGAGATTATTGAATTAAACGGATATTATTATATATTAACTATTATACATTTTATATTACTAATTAAGGCGGGATAATTGCTGAGCCGATAATTACGTAAATTATTTTAATTAAACCGCGTTGTATCGATATAAATTAATTGTGACGGGTTTATATGGAATTCTAATTGTGAGTCTAATCTTTCTCGAACTATCATATTTTGACGACACATCGCACCTACCTACTTTTATTAAAATATATCTTTATTATTATATATTATTATTATTCTAATATTGTTATTATATTACTACTACCATACCTACCTTTCCTTTTGTTTGTTTCCTTTACTTTTCTTACAAAAGCTTTCACGCATGCTTTCTTGTCACTACTCCATACCTACATGTGCTTGCTTGTCACTACTCCATCTTCACGCCTACCATACTTCACGCCTACCATACTTCTTTTCCTTTCTTTATTTTCTTCTTTATTCTTCTTACAAAAGCAACCGTCCATACTCCTTTCATCATCTCCAACTTCGATCTTCACGCATTTCGAGGGAGAGAGAGAGAGAGCCTGGGTGGGGACCGTGCAGCAGGGAAGAGATAGAGACGAGTGTCGACGTTCTTTGGTGGCCCTGGTGGCCGTGGTGGTGGCAGGGAAAGGTAAGCACAACTCCCTCCTCCTCTGTTTTCGAATTGCAGTCGGGTTTTTTTGGGGGTTTTCGTGTCTTGATTGGGGCATTTCTGGTGGTTGTGGGAAGAGTAAGGGAGTAGGGTGGTAAGGGACGAGGGTTATGGTGGTGTTTAGGGTGGTTGTTGGTGGTAGTAGTGACTGTTAAAGGCAGCAGCGTCGTGGGAGTTGAAACGGGTTTAAGCTGTGGTTTTCAGAGGAGTTTGAGACGACTAGGTTGGGGTGGCGCCACCGTGGACTCGGGGGAGGTCGAAACGGCGGCGCCACGTTGGGTGGATGCGATGTGTGACGGCGAGCAGGAGGGTGGTGGTAGGAGATGCTATTGATAACGTCAGGGGTGGTTGTGGGGTTGAGATAAGGGAGCTGCTGGGGTGGTTAACACCGCCTTGACAACGAACCAGGTGGGTTCTTGCCGGCAGTTCGCCTCACCGGCGGGGGTCGAACCCATTGAGGGTGTTGGTGGGTGCCCAGGTCAGAACCGGTGACTGACCTGGTGGTTGATACGGTGGTGTGGTGGTGCGTGGGGGTGTGTGAGTGAGTGCGAAGGGGGTGATGTTGTTGACGGGTTATTCTTAGTTTTGAAACGGGTTTCGTCGTAGATTAATTGTTATATTTTGTTAAACGGTCATATGCTTAATTAATTAATATTCCGAGTTATTCAAAATAAAATAATAATTAATAATGATTAATTAATTTAAAGACGGGTTTTTGGAGTCGGGTTTGTTAAAAGAGGAAAGTTACTATATCGGGAAAGTTTCCAATTTAAGAGATTATACTTTAATAACTTGCTATTTTGGGGAAGTTAGGTCAAGTACTAAGCGGGTTATTTTAATTATCAGTCGGGCATAAGTTGGTGTCGGGATGGTATTTCGGGAGGACTTATATTTGAGAGATCTCTGTATTTAGTAGTTAGTAATTATAAATATTATAATTGTTTTAGGTGGCGGATTCGTGAAGGATCGATAATCAAATTCATTACTTTATTTCTGGACTGCTTAATTGGATTTGCTGGCACTTGAGGTAGGGGAACTACACTTGTCTTATTATCGTTATTGATCGAATTGTGTTGACTGGATTTCTGGTTGTCGAGTTATATTATCATTTATATTGGGAAGGGTGATTGACTGATTTGATCGTATTGAGTATGATATCACAACATCGGGTAACTGGCATGATTTTATGATTCATCAGTTCATTGATTTATATATATTGTGTTGCATCAATTTCTTTTGATCATTCATATGCATTGGAGGATGGTGTGGAGATTAATCAGGGTCTGTGATATGGTGTGGAAGTTATTCAGGGTATGTGATACGGCGTGGAAGTTATTCAGGGTCTGTGAATATGTGATATGGTGTGGAAGATATTCAGGGTCTGTGAATATGTGATATGGTGTGGAAGTTATTCAGGGTCTGTGAATCTGTGATATGGTGTGGAAGTTATTCGAGTGCTCGAAACTGTGATATGGTGTGGAAGTTATTCAGGGACCGTGATACGGTGCGGAGATTATTCGAGTCCGTCATGCATGATATGGTGAGGTGGAGGATGTGACTAATTGGAAATGGAGTTATGTATTTTGTTGTCGTACTTGTTTTGTTTTCCCTACTCAACCTCGTGGTTGACCACTGTGTATTCGTGAACACCGTGATGATCCGTTTTATGGGAGCGGACTTGACGGGTTAAGAGATAGGACGGGAGCTTGATGGGCGTGAGACACTAGATCAGACGACCTAGTAGCTAGACCATCATCTAGAAGACTTCACTTTTAATTACGTCAGTTATTGTAATTTAATTTGAAAAGAGGTTTTGTAATAATAAGTTAAAGTATTATATAAATTGCCTTGGAGTTTAATTTGTTATTCACTACCTCGGGAAACCGAGATGGTAACAGTCCGTTTTATTAGAGAATGTCTTGACGAGGACTTCTTTTATAAACCGGGGTGTTACAAAGTGGTATCAGAGCGAACGATCATCAGGCCTAAACCAATGAGCCCAATGAACCTAGGATGTGTCTAAATAAAATGAACACCGGGATAGAACTGTTAGGAGCACACTGAGGTAAGGTTTGAGTTAGGGGCCCCCTCACACCGAACCAGTGGCCCTCTCAGTTTGACTCGGAAAACCCTGAGGGTATATGAGAGAAAGGGTAGAAGAATTGCCTAAGGTTGAACCTGAAATGCCTATATCGTTGCCTAAGTGTTAATTGATTGATGCATTGATTATTGCATAAACGAGTTGATATAAACTTTGAAACCCATATATTCTAACCATTCCGCAGGACAACGCTACGGTAAGTATTTTGTATGAATGATGACGCGATCATATAATGTTGGGAAATGAGAAATAAATTTTCGAGTTCAGGTTAAGAATCAATGAAGTGTGGTGCTAGTCGTGAGCATGAAAATAATTACGAGTCGATGATAATTACCTAGGTGGGTGTTGAATGATGTGCTGATAGTACTAATGTGACTAAGTAATGTGCGGTTGTGTGATCCCGAAGCCATGCTAGTATAATAATGTGATAGTAATAAGAAACGCTATTGAATTGCCTGTTTTTAGTCATAGCAATCGTAATGTAGATGTAAAGAGTAGATCGAGATGCGAAGGGATTCTACGAGATAGATGTTTACGAAAGCACAATGTGAGATTCAAGTTAGGATGGGGTAGTATCGATAGTACGGTTGTAAGAGTTGGAACATAGTAAATGAAAAACTTAGTGATGAAACTTGTTTTGGTTGATGTTACTCTTTAATTGACCTTACTACCATTTCTTTTCTGTTTATTGCCTATTGATGAAAATTTTATGAGAGGTAGTCTCGTCAGTTAGTGTTCATTTAGCGTTGGTTTCGTGCCTATGAGATATACGGACTATGAGTAATAATTATTTTAGTGAGCTGTGGTTAGGAAGTCCTGTGCAGTGATATTTTGACCAACAATTTTGTGAAAATCCTCATTTAAATGGTATTAATAATTTTCGCATAATTCCAACTCCATCGATCGTAAAATTCACATATGCGTTCAAATTGATAAGCCACGAAAAATCTTGATGTCTCAATATTAAATAATAAGTTTGCAAACTGACCCAAGTTTGGACCAATAGCTGTCACATGTTTGGTTGGACCAACTGAGTCGTAAAATTCTTTAAAAATGGAATTCGTGTGCTTTAAACCTAATTCTATTTCCCTGTGTTTTGGACTCACCGTGTTTTATAAAAGTAATCTGAAACAAGTTTTAATCGGATAATTAGTTATTCGTAATTTTGGAAGTTACAACGTGAATCAAAACATTTAAAATGTGCGTCTATGTCGAAATTGCATACGATTGTTTGATTAATTCATGAGTCTTAGTAATGTGAATTTGTAATGTCCTTATATGATGATAGTAGCAGGCATGTTCAGTAGTTACGTATCTCAACCGGTGATAAAACTTGAAGTTTAGTTGATAACATTGTTGGCGTGATGGTATGAGTAAAAATTGAATAAATTAATTTGATTCGTAATCGGGGGTGAAATATTTTAAACGAGCCCAGTTGTTACATGTTTTATATATGTTTGGCATGTTAGTAATATTTTATATCATATTTGCATAGTGGTCGGACATATATGAATAATAAAACTATATTGTCACATCTTAGTAAAGTTGATAGTATTGAAAGTAATTTGATTATTCTAATACACTCGCATGAAAATTATAATAGTTGTGTTTAAAAGTTTACACATGGATGATAGTAGTGATTGTGTCTAAATGTTCACACGTGTAGGATGTCATTTGAGTTCTAAGGTCCTTTCATATGAGTCGTGTGCCCATAAGTTATAATTATTACCTTCATCGCATTAAATTATTTCAGTTAAACCTAAAACCTATAACATGAAAATAAACAGTGTTGTTAATTCTTAGTGGATATGTTCATCACTATATCGTCATAAAATATTAAAGGGATTCTTGCAATTGTAGGAGCATGATATAAAGGAAATTGTTTGATATAATACGACGATTGGTATATCTAGATTCTCGAGTCATCACTATCAATTATATTCTAGTAAGGATTGTTTATGATAATTATGTTGGCAATATTATAATGGGATAGCCCTTTTATGATTCACATGACACACATTGGTTTAAATGATAGTTGTTATAGTTACGTTTAATTGAGTCGTGAATATAACTGAGTAAAGAAGTGCAACTAAAATCCTGATGATTGAGGTAATAGTCGTTCATTAGTAAAGATAGGACTGAAATGAATAAGATGAACCTGTAAATTACGATATATGAGTCAACACCTAGACTTGTTTTGTTTGAAGGAATTGAATTAAGTTTATCCGATTTTTTTGAGTTTCGTAGTAAGCTGTAAATGGATTCTATGACGGCCATGTTATAAGAATTATGTTAGGAAAATTGTTCACCGTCCCGTAAGAAAGTAAAAGTTTTGAAAATGAAGTTAAATTTGTGTCGTATGAGTATAAATTCGGAAGGAGATTTCCAGCCAGTGTCTGGTTGTATGTGTCCATGATAATTGCTAGTTGGAGGAATGAAACTTGAACGGAGTCATAAGTAGCGGGATAAATTAGTCATGTTACTCGTTCATGAAGTGAATTGGTGGGTTGTGGTTAGTACGAATGTCCGAACCGGAAATGAATGTGGTGATTTAAAGGAGTTAGGTGTTAACATGGTAGGTTGATATTAGCATAACATATAACGAATATTGTAGAGTTGGTATAGTTAAATACATTTAATCTGTTATGTCATTGTGTTGGGTGCAGTTAAATATATTCAATACCAATAACGAAATTTTCTGTATGATAGTCTGGTAGGTTAACTTTACAATATCGTTGTTTACTCGCTTGTTGACTCGACCAATAAGTTGTAAAATTTGTCAATTAATGTGCCTGCGTCAATCGTGAATAAATCCCAAACCCAATTGTTATGAGGATTGAAAATATTTCTGGGATGATAAGTACTGCGAAACTGGTTGTCTTCATTTCTATTAGTGATTCTGTGTCTTGACCTAAATCCGTACAATTAAGCAAAGGAAGTCAGATTAGACCTATTAGGTTATAAATTCTCATGAATCGAATTATCAAAGTGTTGACCATAATTCCTTTTGCAAGTTGATTGATTCCCTGTGTTCTAAAGTAGGAGATTACAAGGATTGGTGAGATGAATGATTACTAATGATTTTTACGGGTAACGGTAGCTTCCTTGAGAGAGCATGCATATAGACTGTCTTTGGTAAGGACTAGTTAATTTAAGCGAAAGTAGAGAACCTTTTTATCATTTTTATGTTGTTAGCAGTAATTTGAGAACGTTGTTATAATGAAGTTTACGGGGACGTAACCATGCTTTTAGTTGGGTAGGATTGTAAAATCTTGATGCTTAATTGCACTTGTTTGTAGGTTATAGTTGACCAAGTCGATGTTTAGTTGTGGGGTACCTATACAAATGAGTTCCATATGTGTTGTTCCTACTTCTGTTAGTTGGTTGATGTGTAAAAGGAGAGTGTGATTAAACTGCTAGTAATGAGTTATGAGTGGCCTATGAGCCGAGTGATGATTACGGGAGATATGTTTGCGGTCCAGTGCGACCATGGTTAATGAGTTTATGTTGAGTTTGAGATCGGAATTGAGATGAAAAGATGATGGTGTTCTCAGATGAGGATTTAATTGTTATACTGATTGTGTTCGCGGTAGTTATTAGTCGTAGTTAATTGGGTTAAGTAAAGAAGAACTAAAACTTCGGGACGAAGTTTATTTTTAGGAGGGCAGAATGTAACATTTCGTTTTTGTTATGTTTAATTGATGTGTCAAAAGTATGTGTTAACCGCGTTAGAAATGCGTGACGTCCGTAAGTACGATATACAATACCCCTTTTTAGGTTTGAGTACGGGAGCGAACTTCGGGACGAAGTTCATTTTAAGGGGGAAAGACTGTAATACCCCGTATTTTTATATAATAAATTAATCGGAGATTATTGAATTAAACGGATATTATTATATATTAACTATTATACATTTTATATTACTAATTAAGGCGGGATAATTGCTGAGCCGATAATTACGTAAATTATTTTAATTAAACCGCGTTGTATCGATATAAATTAATTGTGACGGGTTTATATGGAATTCTAATTGTGAGTCTAATCTTTCTCGAACTATCATATTTTGACGACACATCGCACCTACCTACTTTTATTAAAATATATCTTTATTATTATATATTATTATTATTCTAATATTGTTATTATATTACTACTACCATACCTACCTTTCCTTTTGTTTGTTTCCTTTACTTTTCTTACAAAAGCTTTCACGCATGCTTTCTTGTCACTACTCCATACCTACATGTGCTTGCTTGTCACTACTCCATCTTCACGCCTACCATACTTCACGCCTACCATACTTCTTTTCCTTTCTTTATTTTCTTCTTTATTCTTCTTACAAAAGCAACCGTCCATACTCCTTTCATCATCTCCAACTTCGATCTTCACGCATTTCGAGGGAGAGAGAGAGAGAGCCTGGGTGGGGACCGTGCAGCAGGGAAGAGATAGAGACGAGTGTCGACGTTCTTTGGTGGCCCTGGTGGCCGTGGTGGTGGCAGGGAAAGGTAAGCACAACTCCCTCCTCCTCTGTTTTCGAATTGCGGTCGGGTTTTTTTTGGGGGTTTTCGTGTCTTGATTGGGGCATTTCTGGTGGTTGTGGGAAGAGTAAGGGAGTAGGGTGGTAAGGGACGAGGGTTATGGTGGTGTTTAGGGTGGTTGTTGGTGGTAGTAGTGATCATTAAAGGCGGCGGCGTCGTGGGAGTTGAAACGGGTTTAAGCCGTGGTTTTCGAGAGTTTGAGACGACTAGGTTGGGGTGGCGCCACCGTGGACTCGGGGGAGGTCGAAACGGCGGCGCCACGTTGGGTGGATGCGATGTGTGACGGCGAGGGGAGGGTGGTGGTAGGAGATGCTATTGATAACGTCGGGGGTGGTTGTGGGGTTGAGATAAGGGAGTCTGTGGGGTGGTTAACACCGCCTTGACAACGAACCAGGTGGGTTCTTGCTTGGCGATTCGCCTCACCGGCGGGGTCGAACCCATTGAGGGTGTTGGTGGGTGCCTGTGTCGAACCGGTGACCCGACCGGTGGTTGATACGGTGGTGTGGTGGTGCGTGGGGGTGTGTGAGTGAGTGCGAAGGGGGTGATGTTGTTGACGGGTTATTCTTAGTTTTGAAACGGGTTTCGTCGTAGATTAATTGTTATATTTTGTTAAACGGTCATATGCTTAATTAATTAATATTCCGAGTTATTCAAAATAAAATAATAATTAATAATGATTAATTAATTTAAAGACGGGTTTTTGGAGTCGGGTTTGTTAAAAGAGGAAAGTTACTATATCGGGAAAGTTTCCAATTTAAGAGATTATACTTTAATAACTTGCTATTTTGGGGAAGTTAGGTCAAGTACTAAGCGGGTTATTTTAATTATCAGTCGGGCATAAGTTGGTGTCGGGATGGTATTTCGGGAGGACTTATATTTGAGAGATCTCTGTATTTAGTAGTTAGTAATTATAAATATTATAATTGTTTTAGGTGGCGGATTCGTGAAGGATCGATAATCAAATTCATTACTTTATTTCTGGACTGCTTAATTGGATTTGCTGGCACTTGAGGTAGGGGAACTACACTTGTCTTATTATCGTTATTGATCGAATTGTGTTGACTGGATTTCTGGTTGTCGAGTTATATTATCATTTATATTGGGAAGGGTGATTGACTGATTTGATCGTATTGAGTATGATATCACAACATCGGGTAACTGGCATGATTTTATGATTCATCAGTTCATTGATTTATATATATTGTGTTGCATCAATTTCTTTTGATCATTCATATGCATTGGAGGATGGTGTGGAGATTAATCAGGGTCTGTGATATGGTGTGGAAGTTATTCAGGGTATGTGATACGGCGTGGAAGTTATTCAGGGTCTGTGAATATGTGATATGGTGTGGAAGATATTCAGGGTCTGTGAATATGTGATATGGTGTGGAAGTTATTCAGGGTCTGTGAATCTGTGATATGGTGTGGAAGTTATTCAGGGTCTGTGAAACTGTGATATGGTGTGGAAGTTATTCAGGGACTGTGATACGGTGCGGAGATTATTCAGAGTCTGTCTGTGATATGGTGAGGTGGAGGATGTGACTAATTGGAAATGGAGTTATGTATTTTGTTGTCGTACTTGTTTTGTTTTCCCTACTCAACCTCGTGGTTGACCCTGTGTATTCGTGAACACCTGTGATGATCCGTTTTATGGGGAGCAGACTTGACAGGTTTAAGAGATAGGACGGGAGCTTGATGGGCGTGAGACACTAGATCAGACGACCTAGTAGCTAGACCATCATCTAGAAGACTTCACTTTTAATTACGTCAGTTCTTGTAATTTAATTTGAAAAGAGGTTTTGTAATAATAAGTTAAAGTATTATATAAATTGCCTTGGAGTTTAATTTGTTATTCACTACCTCGGGAAACCGAGATGGTAACAGTCCGTTTTATTAGAGAATGTCTTGACGAGGACTTCTTTTATAAACCGGGGTGTTACAATCTATGTCATGTTCCTCGACTATACCAATGTATCTGTCCGGAGGAATAGAGACTCTTCCCGACCTCCTAGGTTCCTCAGGAATATTCACCGCAGCCGGGATTGAAGGAACAGGTTCCTCCAATGGTTGCTCGGTGTTTGGTTCTGGAATCTCTGACAGGTCGAAGGTTCTATCACTCTTTGCATTCTCGAGAAATTCCTTCTCTAAGAATGTCGCACTAGCCGCAACAAAAACACGTTGTTCGGTTGGCGAATAGAAGTAATGACCCAGTGTTCCTTTAGGATAACCTATAAAGTATGTCTTGACCGATCGCGGGCCGAGCTTATCCTCGTGTCTCCACTTGACATAAGCCTCGCAGCCCCAAACCCGTATAAAGGACAAGTTAGGGACCGTTCCCTTCCATAGTTCATATGGAGTCTTGTCAACAGCTTTAGACGGACTTCGGTTAAGTATTAGAGCGGCTGACATAAGAGCATAACCCCATAATGAATCCGGTAAAACCGTGTGACTCATCATGGATCGAACCATATCAAGTAGTGTTCGATTTCTCCGTTCGGACACACCATTCAACCGAGGTGTTCCAGTGGAGTTAATCGTAGGGCAATCCCACAATCCTTTAGGTGTTGATCAAACTCGTGAGAAAGATACTCGCCACCACGATCCGAACGCAGTGTTTTTATCTTTCTACCCAATAGGTTCTGTACCCTATTTTGGTATTCCTTGAATTTCTCAAAGGATTCACTCTTGTGCTTCATTAAGTAGACATAGCCATATCTACTTAAATCGTCCGTGAAAGTGATGAAATACCTATAGCCTTCTCGTGCGGTGATTGACATAGGACCACATACATCCGTGTGTATGAGCCCTAATAGGTCAGCAGCGCGCATTCCAACACCTTTGAAGGAAATACGAGTCATCTTACCGATGAGACATGATTCACACGTGCCAAATGATTGAAAATCAAAGGCCGAGATAGCTCCATGTTTGATGAGCTGTTTTACGCGTTTCTCATTGATGTGTCCCATACGGCAGTGCCATAGATACGTTTGATCTTTGTCACCAACCTTTAACTTTTTATTCATTACGTGTAATATTTCCGTGGTCCGATCGATCTAAAACATAAATTCCGTTCATGGAGACCGCCTTGCCAGTAAATCATATCGTGTAATGAGAAAATGCAAGTATTATTTTCTATTACAAATGAAAAACCAAGTTTATCAAGTGCGAAACCGAAATAATGTTCTTAGAAAGACTAGGTACATAATAGCATCATATAATGACAACTCAAATCCGCTTTGAAGTGGATCACATATGTCCCCTTTGAGATGGCAAACCACTCTTGCTCCATTCCCAACACGCAGTCCACCTCACCCTTTACGAGGGGTTCGATGTTTCGAGCCACCGCACATGATTACACAGATGAGAACCACAACCAGTATCAAGTACCCAAGTTCCGTAACTTGCGTGGTTAATCTCAATCATATGAATAAAAGTAGAAGAAGAAGACATACCAACAGGTTTAACACGACCGCTTTTAAGTCCTCATGATAAACAGGACATGTGCGTCTCCAATGCCCATCATGTGGCGTGATGGCATTCCATGTTATCTTTCTTGCTCTTTGTCGCGCCTGATGAGTTACTCGACTCACCAGGACCACTCTTACCCGAGCCCGACTTCTTGAACTTCGCCTTACCTCTCGCTAGGTTTGCCCGAGCTTTGCCCTTACCCTTTCCTTTATTTGACACAACGAGAACATCCTGTTTCATGCTCCCACTGGACTTCATGTCCTTCTCGGTCTGTACGAGAAGGGAGTGCAATTCATGGGGAGTTTTCTTCAAATCATTCATATAGTAATTCGCTCTAAATTGCGAATAACCATCGTGGAGTGAGTGAAGTATGCGGTCGATAACAATGTTCTCGCTGATGTTACGATTAAAGGTCTCCGGTTTCTCGACATTCTCAATCATGCCGAGAATGTGTGGGCTAACCGGTTGGCCCTTTCTGAGTCTCGCATCAAAGAAGCGAGTGGTATGCTCATAGGTCACGATTCTCGGTGCTTTCGAGAATTCCTTAGTGAGCGTGGTGAAAATCTTGTTTGCACCATGGGCTATGAAGCGTTTCCGCAAATTGGGTTCCATTGCAAAAATGAGTACGTTTTTAATCGCACCCGCTTCCATACGAAATCATTAAACTTGGTGACTTCAAAGCTCTAGCCGTGGGACCTGGGTTTGCCGGGATGGGCTCTAATAGATATTTGAGCTTCCCGTCGGCAGCAGCAAGATTCCGTAATGCCGCCTCCCGGACCGCGAAGTTGGATCCATCATTCTTCGATCGAGTAGACGATTCATCCGATTCATGAAGATCCTAAGCCAGGACTCACGGTCCAATGTGGCACTTGGCATTGGGTTTTCGGAGAACCAGCCATTTGTTGTTTAGCGATTTTAAAAACGTGATCTACACCGAAAAAGAAAGAAAAACAAAACGAAATAAGCAACTCATCGAGGTGATTTAAGTCTATTTTAAAATTCATTTTAAACATGTAGACTCTTGCACTTGCATAATTGATCTCCCTCAAGAATGATACAAGTGATCCCAAGACTCAATTTCTGTAAATTGATAAGCCAACTGTTTAGCTAATTCTTCCGGAAGAACTCTTGGTCGATAGATTTCCGTAAATCCTATCTATAGTCCACTATGATCACAGGATCGTACGAGTGACCATAGTGTTGAGATAAAATAGGTCAATCGGTTCCAACTTACCCGACGTAGAAGGGGTCATATTATGCCTACCGACGAAGAAGGGACTCATTGGAGTTTGACCTATAAAGACCGTTCTCAATTTTTGTTTATACGAGGAAGATCCCATCAACAAAATTATAATTCATTTTAAGTGAACGAATAACTAGCGTTTGTCGTGAATGAATTTATTTGGATGATGGCTTTAAAACGTGTGACATGAGAATGTCAATGAAGACTAACTCGTGACCTCTATATGTGTCAGTTTTCATGCAATTATTAGGTGGTTTGGTTTTTAGGCGGAAAATGATGCATATTATCGTTACGAAAAATAAAAAATTGAATGCAATACGTAAATAAAATTTCCTAGTGTGGTCTATCCTAATAAAAAGAACAAAATACAACTTTGGAATCCACCGTTGGACCCAAGAAGCTTGTCTTGTTGTTCCATCTTGATCCAGTTAGCGGGAGTGAGTATCTGGTCTCCGTCTTTGGTCTTCTCAAAAATTACAATTAAAATTACAAAATATAAACCTAATTACATTCTAATAAAAACTGTAATTACAAGTGAAAAATCCAAAACGGAGATACGAGATCTCAAAATACAACCAAGACCGTGTTCCATCATTACGGTAACACGTTCTACTAAGGCCACACTAAGTTACAACCGTTTGCAAAATAAATAAATACGTAATAAAAGGCATTCAAGGCATTCAACAAAACGATAAATAAATGCATCAACTAAAAACAAATTCATTCGTGACATAATTCCGTAATTATGTTAAATTTATCCAAACCACCTTTTAATGATTAAAATTCATGTGATAAAACTGCTTCTATCAATTTAATTTTAATCTAATACAGTCCGTTACTTTAAATACGCTTTAAAATAACTTAATGGTACGTGTGTGAACCGTTTCACAATCATAGCGAGTGTACAATATCCGTATAATGTACATTTTGTAGCCAAAAGAAAATTTAAAGCAAAAGGAATAAATTTTCAAAGCTGTCAAAACAGAAATCCCTCGATCCAGGGACACAGGTGCTCGATCGAGGAACGAAAGGGACTCGATCGACTGAACTGCAAGTCGATCGAGTGGATGGCCAATCAGAAAGTGCTCGATCGACTGAACTGGTGGTCGATCGAGTACTTTAATCAGCAAATCTGCTCGATCGAGTACGAGGACAACTCGATCGAGCAGTGGGGTTTTGAAAGGGGTCGATCGAGTACAACAGGGACTCGATCGAGCAAAAACAAGACAGAAAAACCACTCGATCGAGTAAAAACTTGCTCGATCGAGTACAAAATTTCTGGAAAACCTAAACCCTCGTGAAAACAGTTTGTCGAGACAAAATCAATTGCAATTTTGATCAAAACGCATCAAAACAAATTTAACAATTGACAAAACTTGACATGTTGCTATAATCTCCGTATAAAATAACAACATGTAAAAGAACAAATCGAAAAACAACCCTAGACAGCCGTGTAAAACAGCCGCACGGTTTTAACAAAAACGCAACATCCGTGTATACAAGGCACGGATTTCGAGACAAACACAACCGTTTCAAAATCGTTTTATGAAAAACACATAGAAAAATTTACGTGGCCTCGCTCTGATACCACTTGTGGGTATACATCCGTATAATACCCTTTAAATTTAGGACTATAACGTAAATTTAAACATGTGATTATGGTCATAAAACATAAATACAATAGAAACGATAAGGAACAAGAAATAACCTCGGGTCCTTTGATGTACGGCGTAAAGAACAGAAATCAAACGAGATTCCCTCCTAATTGTTGCACCCAAGACTTGTCCGAGATATGCCCTTGTGCTAGAACGTGTTCTCCGATTGCCTTGCAATATTGGGAGAACTTGTTGTGAGGTTTTCGAGATGTGAGATCTGAGTTTCAGAGAGAAAGTGTCTCCAAAACCCTAGTTTTCTGTAAAATGAAATGTCTAGGTCAAAAGGAGAGGGAGTCTCTCCTTTTGTTAACCTCGGCCAGCCGTGGGTTTGCATGGGGAAGTGGGCTTCCACTTCCTCTTAATTTTACCTCGTGGTCCGGCTCATAAATTGCTAAATGTATATGACGCGGTTTATTATAAACTGTTATCGGTTATCGGAAATTAAGGCATCAGCTAATAATACGGGTTAGCTGAATTATTAATACGTGTCCGACAAAACAGTATTGTATAATTATATTCAATATACATTTAATTAAATATAAAACGCTTATATTTAATTTTACGAATTAATCAAGTTAATTCGCCTTAGCCCATGATATTTAATCCGTATTAAATATAATATCTCAACATCACATATTTGACTAATTACTAGTCAAATAACTCGGACTAACTGGTTAGTCAGATTTGGCATCTACATGACTGTATTTTCATACCGTCATATCTCTCGAACGTATCCTATAGGTGTGACTTTTAGGGACCAGTTGATCACCGCCATCTGTATGACAATAACGTCAAACTTATCTAGCAAGCCAACCGTTATTGATAAACGTGGATCAACTGATAATAATACCAAAAGTATGCCCTTTGATCCTTTTAGAGGTTTATAAGTCCTTGCACTAACTGTTAAGGACACCAACCCCAACAAGTATGATAACAACTAACAAGAAGATATAGCAGCTAATACTATGCAAATATTTACGTAGGAATATCCACCAATTAAGGAATTGGTTGTGCAATATCTTTGACATTCCCGCTCAAGATGGACGGTCTTCGACGGAGTCCAATCTTGGAAGATAACTCAAGGAAGCGCGGTTTGTGGAGCGGTTTCGTTAATGCATCAGCTAGTTGGTCGTTGCCATTTATGTGTTGAACTCGAATAGTGCCTTGTCGAACATGTTCTTTCACAAAGTGGAAGGATAGGGCAAGATGTTTCATTCGGGAGTGAAAGACGGGATTGGCCGAGTAATGCGTGGCACTTAGATTATCACAATAGATAGTGGGAGCTTGAGCTTGATGTAACCCGAGTTCTTGAAGAAGAGAATGCAACCAAAGTAGCTCGGAGGTAGTATTGGCTATGGCGCGAAATTCAGCCTCCGTCGAGGATAAAGATAGGGCTTTCTGCTTCTTGGAAGACCATGAAATGGGATTACGACCTAAATAAATCAAGTAACCAGAGGTGGACACATAGTCGGTGGGATCACCACCCCAATCAGCGTCACAAAACGCATGGAGACCGAGAGGAGAGGATTTCGTTAAGTGTATGCCGAGGTGTAGAGTTCCCTGAAGATACCGGAGTAGCCTTTTTAGAGCTGACCAGTGAGACGAGGTGGGGTGTGTGAGGAACTGGGCGAGTTTGTTGACAGGAAAGGCAATGTCGGGTCTAGTGAGTGAGAGGTATTGTAAGCTACCGACTAGAGCACGATAGTCGGCCTCATTTTCGATGGGTTGAGAGGGTTCTTTAATAAGTGGTGGGTGGGATAGCATGGGTGTCGAGGCAGGCTTGCAATCTTGCATTTTGTATTTGTGTAAGACATCAGACAAATATTTTGTTTGGTTTAGATGCAAACCATGTTTTGTGGGTGTTACCTCAATACCTAGAAAATAAGATAGAGGGCCTAGGTCTTTAAGTGAGAATTTTGTAGAAATTTTTGTAATGAACGAGTGAATGTGATGAACATTTGGTCCGGTGACGATAATATCGTCAACGTAAACAAGTACAAAAAGGCGTGTGGTGGGGGTGTTAAAAATAAATAACGAAGGGTCTGAGAGGGAGTTTTTGAAACCTGAGGTGAGGAGATAATTTTTAAGTTCCGTATACCACGCTCTCGGGGCTTGTTTTAGGCCGTAAATAGCCTTATTAAGCTTGCAAACGTAATCGGGCTTGTCGGGATTGACAAAACCAGGGGGTTGGATCATAAAAACCGTGTTAGTGAGGTTCCCTTGAAGGAATGCGTTTTTAATATCGATTTGATGCAAATGCCAACTGTTAGTGACGGCGAGGGTAAGGATAAGACGAATTGTCGTGGGTTTTATAACTGGACTAAATGTTTCAGAGTAATCGATGACGGGGCGTTGATGGAACCCTTTGGCAACTAAACGAGCCTTGTGTTGTTTGAGACTGCCATCGGGATTATATTTAATTCGAAACACCTATTTACATCCAACAACATTAGGGGCATTATGGCGAGGTACGAGTGTCCATGTTTGATTGCGGAGAAGGGCGTCATGTTCATCGACCATAGCGGCTCTCCAACGAGGGTCAATGAGAGCTTGCTTGGTCGTGGTGGGGGTGACATGGGGACTGGGAAGGGTTGCGGTTTTAGCATATTTAGGATTGGGTTTAATGATATTATTGGACAAGCGGGTGGTGACTCGGGTAGGAATTGGTGGAGGTGGAGGGGGGTCGGGAATAGGGCTGGAAGTGGTGGTGGACGTTTGGGAGGTGGCAGGAGAGCTGACTTGGTGGGCAGGGGAGGAGGCGTCAGTGGAAGAAGGGAGTGGTGAAGTTGTGGCAGTGGAAGGAGAGAGTGGTGAAGTTGTGGCAGTGGAGGATGGGGAACGTGGGGAGGTAGGATCAGGAGGTGTGGACTGGGCAGGAGAGGTGGTGACGGGAGGTGGTGTGTCAAGCAGAGGAATGGTAAGGTCACACCATTGGTTAGAAGAAAGGGAGGAAGGGACTGGTTGGTTCACGAGGTCCGGATAAGGAAATTCGGTTTCGACAAACCGAACATGTCGTGAAGTGTAGAGCCTTTGGTTGGACGGGTCAAAACATAAATATGCGCTTTGAGTATTGGAGTATCCAACGAAGATACATGGAGTGGATTTTGGGTCGAGTTTGTGATTACTGTAAGGCCGTAGCCATGGGTAAGAAAGGCATCCAAAGGAGTGGAGTTTTTGATAATTAGGCGGCTGGTTGAATAGGAGTTTGTAGGGTGTTTCATTTTTGATAGTGACGGAGGGTAGTCTGTTGATGAGATAGGTTGCGGTGGAGAAGGCATAGGGCCAAAATGTGGTTGGAAGCCGAGCATGGGTAAGAAGAGCAAGGCCCGTTTCGACAATGTGACGGTGGCGACGTTCAGCGAACCCATTATGTTCGGGTGTGTGTGGTGGAGAGGTAAGGTGCGTGACACCATCGTCAAGGAGTGAAGGGTTTAATTTTTTATATTCGCTTCCATTGTCCGAGTAGAATTGGCGAATGGGTTTGTTGAAGTATTTTTCGATTATGGATTTAAAACGATGAAATGTGGTTAATGTGTCGGATTTTTTCTTTAGTGGATATAACCAAAAATAATGTGTAAAATGATCAACAAATATGACGTAGTATTTATATGAATCGTGAGATAGAATGGGTGCGGTCCAAACATCTGAAAAAATTAGGTCAAGTGGAGCGCATGAAGTTAGGGTTGAAACGGAAAATGGAAGTTTGTGGCTTTTATTAATTAAGCAAGCGTTACAGTGCGAAAATTGAGAAATGCGGAAATTAAAATTTGAACTCAATAATTTTAAAGTAGCAATTGAGGGGTGTCCTAGACGATGGTGCCACAGGTTGCTAGAGGTGGTGATGGCTGCGTGAGCTTGAGGCGTTGAAGAGGTAGGGCTCCAGTGGTATGAGCCGTCTACAAATTGGCCATGAAGGAGAACGGCTCCGGTTTTAAGGTCCTTAAAACAAAAGGAAGAGTGTGAGAAGCAAGCAATAGCATTGTTATCTTTGCAAAACTGAGAGACGGAAATTAAGGGACGAGAAATAGTTGGAACAACAAGAACATTATTAAAATTAAGAGTGTGAGAGGAAGTGGAGATAGAGAATGAACCGTGGTGGGTGATAGGAAGGGTGGAGCCATCGCCAATGACTAGGTCATCGGGGCCATCATACGCGGAATGAAGAGCGAGTGTGTCGAGATCGTTAGTGATATGATGAGAGGCTCCGCTATCAATAAGCTAGGAGGAGGTTGGGTTGGTCGAAGTTGTAGCTGTGTGGGCATGAGGGCGAGACTGTTTTTGCAGTGGTGGTGGAAAAACGACATCGGGATAGTCTCGTTTAAAGTCAGGGCAGTCACGAATGACATGACCCACGGACCTACAATATTGACATTTCCCTTTAAACGGTTTCGGTTGGGAATCAGAGGTGTTGGAGGCATGATTATAGGACTGGTTGTGGTGTGGGGCACGGTTTTGGTGGTAGTAGGTGGGTTGGTAGTAGCGTGGTTGGTTTTGGGTGTAGGGACGAGTTGTTGCAGCATGTGCGGAGGGCGTGAAGGTGGTGGCAGAGGGTTGATCCTGTGGACAGCGGGCCGCCCACGGGGGCGCTTGGTGAGGAGCGAAAACAAGCGTTTGCATTTTGTATGGAGTCGCCACCAATTTTTATGGAAAATTGGAACCGTTCGAATACCTCATGTCATGTCAAGACATAAAGTAAAGACATGAACACTAAGCAATCGTTACTCTTAGCATTCTATGTCTAGAATGACTCTCGTGGATGCCAATGAACACGGGTGCTCACGGAGATCTGGAGTAAGGGGTGAGGGTACGTATTAGGAAGCTCTTTTGATCGAACACCTAATCCCGCCCGCCTCGATAGCGGCCTCTACTAATGATTAGGGAAGTTATTCGTACTTGATATATTGTCGATTGTATGCATGCAATGCAACATCCATTGATTAATCCTAGCATGTGAAGATTTAACTAAGTCGGTGAGACAAATAATTAGCAAACAATTGGGTCGAAGTTGGAATTTAAGGTTCATTTACATGTGAAAGCATACAAATGATACAAAATACAATGATAAATTACAATAATTACATTGGAATAGTCGATTTATGTCGAAAATACCTTTAAAACGGATAACTTGAGAAAAACGAATAAAAGAATAAATTAGAAAGAAATACGAATAAGTCAGAAGGTGATAATACGATATTAGTTGATTAATACGTAAGCTAAATAACTAAGTCAAGGCAGAAAAGGAGTTCAGGGACAGAAATCACCCTGGAACAGGCGCAGCAGACACTGCGCCCTTTGGAAGAGGCGCAGCAGTTGCTGCGTCTGTTCCAAGGGTGAGTTCTGGCTATGAAGCCGGAACTGCAGATTGTTAACGTTGATTGGTAAATTAATGGATTGATTGTGATTTTTGACTCGGGTGAAAGTGATTAATGGATTATTTACATATGAACATGTCATAAAACAGTAAGGCATGGATGAGACGGAATTAAACGGATTAATTATGTGAAGGGTCGATGTTAATGAACAATTAATTAAACTAACAAACCGAATTAATTAGATTAAACATGATGGATTGATGACGAATTAGTGATGAACAATAAATAAACAGACGCAAATTTATCAACAACGAATTCCAGAAACTCAATATGAACGAATTGAACCTCTAAAACCCGAAACTTGAATTTAATGACGAAAACCCGCAAATATGAATTATAAGGGATTTAAGTCGGACTTGATGACTAATTAAGCATGAATGATGAATTATGTACAACATACATATGATTTATAAATTACCATGATGAAGAATTAAAGAACAAGACGAAAGGAACAATTTTAATACGAATTGCAGAGGACGGAGGAAGAAGAAAAGAAGCAGGAACTGCGGCAGCGTCACGAAGAGGCGCAGCAGGTGCTGCGCTCCTTTGAAGAGGCGCAGCAGTTGCTGCGTCTTTTCTCGACGTCTGTCTACTGGAAATC
This sequence comes from Silene latifolia, assembly GCF_048544455.1. NCBI lineage: Eukaryota > Viridiplantae > Streptophyta > Magnoliopsida > Caryophyllales > Caryophyllaceae > Silene > Silene latifolia. Next base: position 11,409,665 of record NC_133533.1, on the reverse strand, counting down.
CGCAAAAACAGGTTTTAAAGATGGTTTTTAGAAATCGATTTTAATGGTGTTTCCGACATAAATCTTACAATTGTTATACAATAATTAAGATACAATAAATAAAAGAGAGATTAATACACCCTCAGACTTACATGTTGACGGAACGAGAAGAACTAAGAAGATCGATTAGTGATGCTCGACGCGAACGCAAGGAAAGAGTGCCCTCGAAAGAGGAAAACGATTTAACAAGTTGATTAATTAGATTGATTGAGTGTAGTGGTCAAATTGGTCGGTCATGCAACGGAAAGGATGGTACCCGGAAGGATCCGAGCTTACGTGGTCGAATGTTCAAGCACGTAGGCGCCAATTAGTAAGAACGAAGTCTAGAATGCAAAGGGAGAAGAGAAGGGCGGACACTCGCGTGAGAAATATGAGGAACGAAGGCTCCTATTTATACTAATCACGCGGCGGAATTATGGTAAGAGTTGGATACGGAAGGAAAGATCCGGAAACAACCGACTTAGGTTTAACGCGGAAACTTGGACAAAAAGAAAACCCTGGGAAAAGGCGCAGCAGGTGCTGCGTCCCTTGGAAGAGGCGCAGCACTTGCTGCGTCCTTTCCCGGGTAAGTTCCTCTGCGCGTAGAAAACGCGTTTGACAGCCTGTCGTATTTTAGGCATAACTTTCTCTACAAGACTCGTATTTAGGTGATTTCAGTGGCGTTGGAAAGCTAAGAAAGAGATCTAGAACTTTCTGTGAAATAGGCCTGACCCACAAAAGTCGTTATGACCTCGTAAAACGGGCCTAAAGGTTGGGTTATCATTTTAGCTAAATGAAATGCACATTTTGTAATGTAAACTTTTAGTTTAGCCTAATGAAGTGATATGAGACTCAAAATGAGATATAATCTCAACATTTATGACATCCTAACCTTAGGTAGACAAGCCCATTGCTTTGACTCGGGATTTGACGGTTTTATGAAATGAAGACGGTTTTAGGCCCGGACTCCAAATGTACTCTAATTACTGTCAAAACGACCGTATCGGCGCGTAGATGACAACTAAGAGGTAGACATTACTATTTGAGCAATCACTTGACGATAATCTTACGAACTGTCACAAATCGTTCCGCGTATCAAACATGCGGCCCAATCATCACCGGGTGGTTTGCGAGGGGTGCAGAAACGAGGTGTCTACAGATCCTTGACAGTCAATTCATGTTGGATCAATTTCTCGTGAAATTGTTCGAAAGAAATTGGTGAATCACGAGCCCTGACTGAATCAATGACGGGTTTGTATAGGACGGGGTCGAGGCCGCTAATAATTTGTGAGGTAATATCTTCGTTGTCCATTGGTTTACCAAGTTGGGCTAATTGGGTTGTACATGCTTTAATAGCAAGCATGTATTCAGAGACGGGTTTGTCGCCTAAAGTGATACCACGTAGACGAGCCTTGACTTGTAGGATATGTCCACGGGAGGGGTTGGCGTAAGTCGTGACTAGGGTAGTCCAAGCTTCATGGGACGTGTTAGCATCAAGGAGAATAGAGGAGACCGACTCATCAAGAGTGCCAGCGATGGCACCGAGGATGAGTTGATCTTGTCTAAACCAGGTATTGTAGGCTGGGTTGGGTAAGGGTTCGGGGTCTGGCTTGGCTTCAGTGGCGGTGGGAGTCACGGTTTTGGGTGGTGGTGTCTTGGTCCCATCAAGGTACGAAAAGAGACCGTAGCCTTGAAGGAGACGGGTAATTTGATAGCTCCATGAGTGGTACGTGTTTGCCGTGAGTTTGGTACAGTGTGGGAACGAGATGGAGAGAAGGGGTTTGGTGGGTTCATCAAGGTTTGGAATGAGGTTGTTGTTGGAAGCCATGGGTGTGTCGAGTGGAGGGTGATGGCAGTAGCAAAGCAAGGTCGGTATAAGGATCGATAAAAACCTGATACCATATAAGATAATTGTTTTGATGTTAATATTATTGATGAATAAAAGGTATGCGTACAAGAGTATATATATAACTATACAAGAGGTGTTGTTGGTCAATAGGATACTAGAAAATAGGAACAACTAAGACTAGTATGATAACAACTAACAAGAAGATATAACAGCTAATACTATGCAAATATTTACGTAGGAATATCCACCAATTAAGGAATTGGTTGAGCAATATCTTTGACAAAAAGAATACGGGCTTAAGAGGATCACGAACTTAAAAAAACGAGCACATAAGAATACAAGCTATTAAGATAAGAATACGAGTTAATGTAAAAACAACACGAGCTTAAAAATACGAGCACATAAGAATACGAGCTATTAAGATAAGAATACGAGCTAATGTAAAAAGAATACGAGCTTAAAATGATCATGAGCTTTAAAATACGAGTACATAAGAATACGAGATATTTAGATAAGAATACGAGCTAATGTAAAAATAATACGAGTTTCAACTATTTCCATGCATTAGAAATTTTGGATAAAAAATTTCCTTCAAGATGATGCTCAGTTCCGCATAGTCAATTAATTATAATAATTTAAGGGAGAAGATGATTCATTAACTAGAGAATGGAGGAAGATGAAGAGAAGTTAGAAAAATATGGAAACAGTCAGGGTCTCAGGGAGAAATGAGGATTAGATTGAAAATTGAATTACGTTACTTTTTTTTTTTGCAAAAATATTTGAAAAAAGACTAAAATAACCTTGGATGTACAATGCTCATTGTACATCCAGTTGTATAGTCTTGAAACTGGAATTTATCTTCCCTTATGGCAACAAATAACCCCTTTTTTTCCCCTAAAACAACCATTATGAGAAAAATAAACAATTTTCTATAATATAACATTCTCTAATACATGCCTTGGGAAAAGAAAATTATAAATGTACTTTGTTTTGGTTAGGAGAAGATCGGTTGTAATTTGAATGACCTCAACTGCCTAACCTTTACGATCGTTATAGCTGTTTTTTCTCATTTATTTATTTATTTATTTATTTATGCAACCGATCATCAACAATTTCAAAGAACAATGATATTAAACAGTACAAAGATGAAAAATAGATACTCCGTACAATGTTAACTGAAGAGTTAAGAACGATTAACACCTAAGAGGGGGAGGGGGTGAATTAGGTGTACCTTTTAAAATTTGCTCCTTTACTTGGTTAGAGACTAACACAAGTAAAAGCTATTAAGTACAAACTTGAGAAATTTAATGGATTGTAAGTTCACAAAAGGTACAACAGGTCTATGCAACAGTATGAGTAACTGTTGCACAGTACTGGCAACGAGAATGATGAATAAAAGTAGAATGATAAGAAAACGTAAAAGTAAATAAACAAACAAGACGATGTTTAAAAAATTGGTTCAGCTCCTACTCCGGAGCCTACGTCCAACCGTTATTTTATTGCTTGTTTAGAAATTTACTCAAACTTAACTAAACCATTACAATGAAAATAACTCGCCAACCTACCCCGGTTGCAATTGCTTGAAACTACTCCGCTTCAAGACTTTCCCTTGCTCAAAGCTACTCCGCTTCAAGACTTAAGTTCTATCTCAACGGTTTACAGAGTCAGAATCTCAGTGGTTCACTTAAAAACATGGAGATTACAATTAAGATATAAACACGAGAATCATGGAACATACTCTTTAAGCAACAATGCAGCAGACTGATACATGGAGACATTTCAGCACTTTTGAAGACTTTAAGACTTAAAACGTTTTTTGCAAATACTTAAAGAAAAACAGAATTTTTTGACTCTGAAATGCTTTGCAAAGATTACTCAATAAAATGCTCTTAAAAGTCTTGGTTTTGAATGAGGTATAGAGCTCCTTATATAGGCAAGGAACAAGTACCTTAAGAGTAGAAAAATTATTATAAAAATCTAAGCTTTGGAAATGATGAAAACTTTTCATTATTTTAAAATGATTTTAGAGTAGTGTAACTGATTGATATCTACACAAGGTTCAATGAAAAGATTTCAGCAACTCTCAAAAGATTTGATAATAAAGTAAAGGACATGGTTCCTTAAGTTAGGGAGGACAAAGTTCCCCTTTTTAAGGAAAAACAATTGTACTTCTTTGAATCCAAAAGCTTAGATATTTTTCATATGATAAAGCTTGTTACTCTTATAATTTTGCTTAAAAGATCTCTGAAATCGAAATTATAAACATTTGTAAGCTTGAAATTTTTCTTTGAAAAATTGTCTCCACCGTTGTATCAGATGCAACAGTGCATTGTACTGTTGCATGGTTTTGCTGTCACTTTGACAAGTTAAGTATGTTACACGACCTCATTTACAACATTTGACTTAGGCTAGGTATATTCTTCGTCTTGATCATTCTTGCACCATCTTGATGAGTAATTGTAAACTTTAAATGCTATTAACAATAACTAAGAAGCAAACCATTAAATGACAGTGAAACTTGGCATCATCAACCAAGTGTGGTCTAACATTAACAAACATCGAAAAGAAGATTTATAAATGATGGACACTCCGTATGATATATCAGAACAATTAGTAACGGTCCATTTAGTAAAAATTTATGATCTGGAGCACAATGCTATGTGTACGTAAGAATGTCAATTTGCGCCAAGTTGTAAACAGGGGTCACGCCCAATGATTGTTGAGCTACGAATACCATGGTATGAGAGAGTTTTGTTCAATAGACAACGTTACGTCTTTCCACAAACCAAGTGTACGAAACAAGTGCAAACGAAGTTCTATAGAGAACTTTACGTCTTTTCACAAACCAAGCAAATACCGGCTAACTTGACTCTTCTGTCTTCACATCTCTAGCTTCTGTGACACCCGAATGAAACCGACGCAAATGACTCCGACGGTCCTTAACTAAAGACTAATTTTATCCGATCCATGACGTATATACTATAAAATGAACCTGAAAACCCCGAAAACCTTTGCCCAATTATTACTTGGTAAAAGGAAAATATTCAGGATATCGTCTCTGAAACATCCTCCTAGCCTCTTTCAGATATGGAGCCTTTTGCTGCAATCATTAAAATACAACATCAAACAGAATATACAACGCGTTACCATGGCGGACCTAGCTAATTATCTGAGAACCAATTCGATTGTGATAGACAAATAAATAGACTAACTTGAATACTCGATACATACCGGGTATCTAAAAAGCTTCCATTTTCTTGACGCAGTTTTCTTGGCCTGATATAATTATAAACAATACTCCGTATAAGAAAAGCTACCAAGCCTACTCTAAAAAAGATTTGGCGGAAGGTTCTCTATATCGAGAGAAACGAAACTAACCTTAGCATGTTTCCATTGAGGGTTTTTCACCTTGAGTTCCTTACTGCATTAGAAATATTCAACATACTGAAGATTGTAAAATATAGTAAGAAACAAAATATAAAATTAAGGAAATATTAGTCTTCCAAGAAAAGTTACATACACAAGAAGATTGTAGTCGTCTCTTTGAAGTTCTGCATTCGTGATATTGATAATCTCGTTCCGTATTTCGGGTTGGGTAATAGTATCTCTGGAAATGCATGAAAAAAATAAACTTTGTTCTCTGAAACCATAGAGAATTAAACGTAGCTGGGGAAAAGAAAAAAGAGAAAAGACCTCAACCACACTTAAAAACCGTGTTGCTTAAGTTTCATGAATGGCCTATATTAAGAATTTTTTTTGGTAAATAGGTGTTGATTAGCAAAATAATTAAGTAGTTGGGGTTCTTTGAAACTATTTTGCCCAGCGGTGTCCACGTCATCAGTTTTTATTTTATTTTCCAGTTTTTATAGTAAGCTGCTAAAACTTTCACCTCCAAACACAGATGGCAGCTTATTCTAGAAATGAACAACCACTGAAACCGCTCTCTATTTCTCTATTTTTCATATATAAACTTATGGCATCTATCATCTGACAAGGAGACAAAGTGATGACGTGGGCACCATTGATGCAAAATAGTTTTAAAGGAACCCCAACTCTCTAATTATTTTGCTAATTAACTCCAATTTGCCAAAAATTCCTATATTAACCTATACAAAATTTAAGACATTACCTGAAACAGTCACTTAAGTCGAACTTTAAATTCTCTTCCACCGTAGTCTTGCCTCGGCCCCGTGGCTTATCAACCTTCTTCTTAACTGTAATGTCTTTGTCACCATCACTTGTTTCTTCTAAAAAGAGAGTTATTTCACTCACCCATGTCACAGGTTTTAACCAAACTTTGGCTTTATAAGTTTTCTCCATTTGATTTGTAGTCACAGCGACGAAAGTTAGATAATATAGACTCCCTTCAACTGGCTGCTTGTTGGCTTTAATGAGACGTACCAATTCCATGGGTATGCCCTTTTAACAAATCAACATACACATCATTGGGTTGATAAATGGGATTCGCAACAGTCTCATAAAACACTGTTACGATTCAAGTCCATAACATACTCAAACGCTCCGTGGCTCATAGCATACTAGTAATAAATTTTGCTCAGATTCGATTCTAAGGTAATATATTCCAGCAACATATACATAACTGTAAGTCTGTAACAATACATAGTTAAAAGTATATACCATTGCTTCTCCCTGTGTCAAGGCAGCATGCTTTGCAACAACTTCAGCCACCTCGTATTCATACCCACCTTTACCGAGCGGAGAAATCCGACCAGGCATACGACCAGTGCAACCATCAACATCAAATCCCTTTAGCGTGAACAAATGAGGAAAACAATTTAGCTTCATAGTTGCAACATAGACCGTTGACAAGAAAATATTAAAGTAAATAACAATAATAAGACAACGTACCCCTGACTCGTCGCATTTCTTCATATAATTGTCATATTCCTCATAATTCATCCGGCAAAAGGGTCTCCGCTTTTCATCCAGATACTTTTCAGGTCCATACACAGTTCCCACAAGCTTACCACATGCATAATTATAAATATTAGCCAGTCGATCCGTCGCCATATCATCCATCTTCTAATAACACCGCCTAAGATATCAGTCCTTCAAGGTTATAAATAAGATTAGTTACCCTGAATTTTCAATGGAAAATAAGTCAGCGAACCAAGAGAGACGACAACAAATGGAGTAGAACGAAATTATGCAATCAAATTCTAGGGTTTCAAAATTGGGGATTATTGTTAAACTTACGAGTTAGTTAAGAGGTCAACAAGAGTCGACGATATTACCTGCCGTTGGTCAGCACGAATTATTTTAGAGCAAAAGAAAAATAAAGGACATAGATGTTAGAAATAGAGTTTCTGTCAGGTTCGATTATTGAAACAGTATATATATACTCTATATATATTGAGCCGAAATAGGTTAAAGTAAATGGGTAAATTGGTTGGGTTTGGGTTGGTTCATTAATGAGTTTGTAAGAACTCCGGTTGGACTTAGTTACTTTCGTGTCTGTTATTATTATTAAGTTATGGTAAATGATATCAAACGTCTCAAGGCGGTGGTTAATTAGCTTTGCTTCCGACAAAAAAAAAAAAGAACAAAAATAATATAATACTTGTCATTCTTTCATTAGATGTCTTCTTTTAATAGTGAGGTCAAGACTCATGTAGAGTCTTAAGTTGAATCTTGGATTTCCAAAACTCAACTTAAGACTTTGTCAAGACTTAATTAAGACTATGATAGATTATTGGTAGTCTTGAGTGAGTCTTGTTTTAAGAATCAGCAAAATCTTGTCTCAAGACTACCAATAATCTTACCCTAAATTAGAGTTGGTTAACATGGATCAAGTCTGAAGGCTTATAAGCGGTTATTTGGCGAAAAAGCTGAAAAATAAGTAGCTTTCTTAATATTATCCAAACCCACAAAAACAACTTACTCATAATAAATATCTCTTAGAATATGTACTCTTTCTGTCCCGCTCAATTGTTGTTTTTCAGTTTTTGCACAAAGAAGAGAGAATCAATTATTAAATGACAAGTAGATCAAATTGAGTGTGAGGATGAAATGCTCGTCAAATGCATTCTTAAGGATGAAAGGAGTACAATTGACTGATACGCCTCAAATAAAATAAGACAGATGGAGGGAGTAGTTAACTAATACTCCATAATGAAGGCTTATAATATAACCGGTCCAATATTAGGAAATACCAGAGGCGTCTTTGGATTCGTGCGGGCCGTGCGACTGCACATGGCTCCAAACTTTTTGGATCAGAAATCAAAGTAAAAGTAGATTTAAGAATAAAATACGACTTTTTTTGTGATTGGAAGCCATATGCCGTCGATCATGGTAGTGTGCAAGTCGTCGTAGCCGTCATTCTCCCACCAAGTCGACTATGTTAGCCGCCCTCACAGCCATTTGTGTTGGTGTGAAAACCGACTCCGTCATTTATTCATGATTTTATAGGGTTTTGTGTATGGTTAGGGGTCGAGAAGGACAACAGGAGACAGATTTAAGAATTGTCCAATTATTCATTCAGGTTAAGGGTTAGTATGGCATATGAGATTAAATGTCTGCTGGTGTTGTATGAACTTCGCAAATATTAATTCAGGTTAGGGGTTTATTATGAGATTAAATTAATGATATTCATTCAGGTTAGGGGTTTGGAGAAAGGAGATATATGAAGATATACGATGTCCGGGCGGCTCAAAAATTGGTCAACATGTTGCACCGGTGAAGGTGCGTGGTGCGCCGGCGTCGTATTTGTGTCGTGGTTATTGGCTGGGCTAAGGTGCTGGATGGGTGGTTACCGGTCGGTAATGGTGATTGGTGACAACTGATAAAGCTTATTAATGGAGGAGGGGGAGGCTTAAACAAAAAATGGGGTTCACTTGTTAGTTTATCGGATTTCACAGGTTAAAAACAACTTGAGTGTAGTATGAGAAAATGATAGTAATAGTACGGTTTATTTTGAGTTAAATTGAAGTTCCGATTATTGGGAGAAGATGACCAATAGTTTGGATTATTCATATCAATTAACCCTAAAGTTAATTATAAATCCTAATTAAAAATAAGGAAAAAAGATTTTTCATTGGAGTATAAATATAAAGTTCTTAAACTTAGAAGTTGATGAATAATGACTTGGCAATGGAAAAAAGAAATTACGTGGGTCCCTCACCCTATAATGTGAGAGGTCTCTCAATAACGCTATTGAGAGACCATCTCTCTGAAGTTTTTGTGAAAAACTTATATATATAGTTCTCTCATTGCAGTTGCTTTAATGATGGTTCCTTTTGTTGGGATATTGTATCCCCATTTATTTCAACTTTGAATAACTCGGATCTTGCTTATGTTTGTACTCTTTTATCTCCGGATCCTCCTCCCTAACTTGTACTAAAACTCTTTCGGTTTATTTAATATGATCGTTCTTCTTTTCCAAAAAAAAAAAAACGTTGATTTTTTTTTATTACAGTACTAGTTGAGATCCCGTGCTAAAGCACGGTATTTGAGAGCTAAAGAACGATATTTGTGAGTTTTGCTTATATAGTGGCCATTTAAGATATTTGTATAAATGAGCTGTACTTATTATAAGTTCTAATCTACGTTATAAGGGTTTTCTAAAGTGTGCCCTAAGGGCACACATTAATAACCCATATATGATAAGATTAACAACATATCCTCATTAAATATGGTAAAAATGAGAATATACTTGAATATCTCATGTGAATTTGTTGTTAATTTTACCATAAATGGGTTATTAATGTTAGTAATATATTTTAAAAAAAGTGTACTATTTAAAAGACTTTTAGATTAAATTATTTTTGTGCAAGCTTTTTTTTTTATTACATATAATTAAAACCGATTATTATTCAAAAATATATTCTAATATAGGGTCACTACTAATAGGGAGATATGATCATTGAGTTAAAAACAAAATGTAAGTAAATCACATATTAACTTTATAAACAGAAACAAATATAAAAATAATACGACAGATCTAAACGGACGATTCATAAACAATTAAAACTACTTGGGAGAGAATAAAATTTCAGCAAAAAAAAATTCATAAATAAGTATATGCTACTATCTCAATATATTTTGTACGACATGTTTATGCTACCATCTCTGATTCATCAAAAGATCTTAACTATGGAGAGGTTGTTAGGGGTATATTGAAAGATTTTATTGAGTAGTATAATTAGGAATGTATTTTTACAAAGATATGTAAAATTTTATTGAGTAGTATAATTATGAATCATTTTGCTGTATAATTAGGAATAATTTTGCTGTATATTTTTATTACAAAGATATGTAAAATTTTGATATTTTTGGTGCATATTTTAATTGATATTGTTGTACTTATTTGCTGCATATACATTCCTCTATGATATATTACTCAATTTAGGGTAATAGTATACTAATGTTATAGATTTTAGTGGACTTGTATATATTATAAATTATTTGACAGCGTACATTAAGTCCAGCATAGTAATATGTAAAAAAGGCCCACTTATAGGTATGAGCATTTGAGCAGGAAAAAGTTGGTGTTTTCTTAATCTTTTAGTTTTAGGGGGATTATTTTTTAAATGAGCCACAACTAGCCAGTATAGGCGTGGTTAGGTTTCAGGTCCAAGTTTTTTAAAGATTTCGGTCCGTAGGATGTTTTTTTCGATCAAACTGAACTGGAAAGATTATAATTAACAATTTTTCTGTTTCATATTAGTTTATATAAAATTCTTTGTTAATGATGATTAAATGCTTAATTTGTCATTCTTAAACCTAAATAATATACTCATATTTCTTCATTTTGTAAATATAACGCTAATAATGTGCTTTAACTTTAAGGCCTAATTGTTGTCAAGAAAAAAAAAACATTAAGACCAAATGGTCAATTAATAACACCAGGCATAAAGCATTACCTTCATCGTGTGTGAGTGTGACCTATATATATACACCAATAAAATTATTTGTACAACTATCAACTGAAAGTCTTATAAAGTTAAGGGAAAATGAAGAGTTAAGAACGATAAACACCTAATAGAGGGAGGGGTGAATTATGTGTACCTTTTAAAAAATTTATCCTTAACTTGGTTAATTAATTAACTTGAGTGAAGAATATTGAAATACAAGACTTGAGAAACTTAATTGAATGTAAGTTCACAAGAGGGTACAACAGATCTATGTCACAGTATAGGTGACTGTGACACAGAACTTAACGAGGTACATGCGAGAAATAGCAAAGTGGAAGAACGTAAAAGTAAATAAACAAACAAACGACATTTTAAAAATTGGTTCAGCCTCTACTCCGAGGCCTACGTCCAACCGTTATTTTATTGCTTGTTTAGAAATTTACTCCAACTTACTAAACCCCTTGCAATGAAAATAACTCGTCAACCTACTCCGGTTGCACTCAAACTTAAAGCTACTCCACTTCAAGAGTTTATGGGTTCTATCTCAAGGTGTTACAGAATCTTGAATCTCAAGAGTTCACTAAATGAACATGGAGATCACAATTAAGATCTAACACGAGAATCATGGAACAAACTCATTATGTCACAGTACAGCGACCTGATACTAGGAGGTTTTACAGCTTTTTTCGAAAACAATTTGAAGACTTTGAAAATATGAAAAACGTTTTGCAAACACTTGAAGAACAAAGCTTTAAATGCACAAATGATTTGCAAAGTTTTACGATAAATGCTTTCGAAGTCTTGAGAAATAAATGTGACTAAGACACTCTATTTATAGTGGATTTAGTCTTAGGTAAATACAACTTGGGAAATTAAATCCAATATAAAAATAGTAGCCTTGAGTGATGGTAAGTGTTAGACTATAGGCTTGGGGCTTAAGAAATCAGAAAAATTAAGCTACTACACTCAACATGTGATCTTTTACCAAAATGGCAAAAAACTTTTCTTACTTTAGAAGTTTGACAAGTCTTCCTTACCATTTTAGTAAAAGGTGTTTACACAAATCTAGAGACTTAGTCAAGTGGATTTGTAACTCCAAAATTTCAGATTGTTTTCAAGCTTTTGAAAATTCAAATATTTAAGGTTTGAAATTTGCAAAGTTTTAACACTTAAAACATTTTGTCGAAATACCTCCTCCATACGGTAGTACCAGAAACCACAGTACAACGTACTGTTGGATGGTTTTGCTATAACTTGACTTAAATGAGAATACACTTACTCTTACATTTTTCGACTAAAGCTTAGAAAATATCATTGTTCCGGGCGTGATTTCCAGAGCAAGTTTGTTTACCACGCAAGCTTTGTTGAATGATGCCTCTTCTTGCCTTGATTATTCCTCTCGGCCTCTCCTGCAACAATGAACGAACTGAGGGCTCGGCTTTGTGCCGAGCGCACTCACTCCGTCGCTCAAGTCAGTAAACTTAAAGGGATTAAGTCGTATGTTACTTGAAGCTCTATAATGTAGAGAGATAAGGGAGTTTTATACCAGATGAATAGTGTATTTTTAGGTTAAGTTGTGGATCCTTTTCTCAATGAGGATTGAGGAGTATTTATAGACTTTCACCTTTTGTCACGTAGTGGCCAAGTGGCCAAGTGGCTAGCAGATGGAAAGACTGTCTTACCCTCGGCCGAGGGACCCATGGCAGGCCGTTGGACTCCTCACCGAGGGGTCTTGGATATGGGTACGCGGATGTGTCTCCCGGCTGGCTAGTTGCCAGGCCGTCAGACAGGTGGTAGGCCGACAGGCTACGTCGGTTAGGCGGTCTAACATGTTGACTTGCTGTCTCTGATCTTTGACCTTGCTCAATATGTTGACTCGGTCAGCGGGTGCAGAATATCCCCCATCAATTTGCCCCCAGCGTAGTCTATGCCGTGGTATGGACCTTCGATGAGTGTTGAGCGTATTCTGTGCATTGGAAAAATTTCTTCCCCGGCTTCTTCTCCCTCGGCTTGCTTCTGTACAGGCCGTACCATATCCCCCCTCCACATGGATGTGTAATGGACATCAAATGTGGAAGAGAAGATGCTGCTGGCCGGCGGACCCAAGATTGAGAGTGTCGGATGCTTTGATTGCCCCCGGCCGGTGCTGCCAAGCTTGGTTGATCAGCTGGCCGTTTGGCAAGTAGATTATTAAGGAGCGTGTTTGAATAAAATGCGTCGATTGGCATTCCGCCAAGGAGCGTGTTGAAGAAGTTTTGTAACTGTTTGTCGATTGACATTCCGTGGCTGCATGTCTGACGCGTGTCTCGTTGGTGATTGGCTGACGCTTCATGGGTTTTGCCCTGATTGGTCCATCTTTGTGGGCTTTGCTCTATAAATAGAGCAGTATGCCCCTTAATTTTTCGCACAAAGTTCATTTTCTCAAAAAATTTTCCTTCTTAGATTTTCAAGGGTTTCTTTCTCTTCTAATCTTCAGAATCGTTACCTCGGCGTAGCACTTTTTCTTCAAGGTAAACAAACAAACTTTCCAACTTTTTAATTGTTTAAGTAATTGTTGTGAACCATGTCTTCTGCTGATGCCGGTCCCAGTAATCCTGCGCCGGGGGGTTCCCCGTCGCGCCTCGATGAAGAGGAGGCACTAGCCGCCGTCCCGTTAAGGTCTGGGGGCCCTAGGTCTCCTTCTCCTGAGGTTGATGATCAGTATTTGAGGGATTTCTCGGATGATGATGTCGTTGATGATGACGGTGATGATTTTGGCGATGATGAGGAAAGGCCTCGTCCCGGTGAGGAGAGGTCGACGGTCCTGCATCACGGCGATGCCTGTAAGATCGACCCTGATCGTGCTTGGACCGGGAAGTTCGTCAGTTGTTCTGGCTCTGAGCTTTTCGAAAATCATTTCTTCTTCGGCAGGGGGTATAACATCGTTATCCCTAGAGAGGGTCAGGCCGTCTGTTGCCCTCCCCCGGGTTATATCGGCGTATACATGAGACACCTGGAGTATGGGCTCCGGTTTCCTCTCAATGTATACGTTGCTTCCATTATTCAAGCAATGAACGTCGCTGCGGCGCAGTTGCACCCGTTGGCCGTTAGGACTATAATCGGCTTTGTGTGGCTGTGTCTCTTCAAGGGGGAGGTCCCAACGGTGAACCTATTCCGTCGGCTGCATCACCTTCGGAAGAATATTCAAGGCGGCAGGGAGTGGTATAGCATACAGACAGAGCCAGGCTATCTCACCGTCCCTAAGCTCACCTCCTGCAAGGACTGGAAAGAACGGTGGGTGTATGTTGAGGTTCCGGAGGATTTCCCACTGCCTAGGTCCTTCCAGCACCGCGTCAATCTACGATGCGAGAGTCGGGGCGAGCGCGAGAAATGGGTCTCCCGGAGTAAGATTAATATGGACGCCGCGAGGGTCCCTCTTAATGAGGACGAGCGGCGGGCAATGCAGCTGTTTGAGGTTGGGAACGACGGGACGCCGAAGGGATGGATGCCCCCGACGCAGATCATTCTGATGGATGAGCCACTCTGCCACGTCGGCCTCATACCGGCCCTAGCACAGGGTGAGTGGGGTCGGTGTGAGGCCCATCTCTGCCTTTAATGTTTTCATTTTTGAACCTTGATTTACTTCTTTTATCTAACTCTTGTTTCGTTTCTTTTACAGATCATTTTGGCCCGGTTCTGTCTGAGGAAATCCTCAAGAAGATGGGACTCGACAAAGACAGGAACGTTGTTGAGAAGCACCCGAAGGCCGATACACGTGATCGTAGACCGCCGCCCAATGATCTCATGGATCAACAGTTAAAGGGCTTGGATGCGACGGCGGCCCAGGCGAAGGTGGCTGCTGCCATGCCGCGCAGAACGAGAAAAACAAAGCCTTCGGCGGCGACGGTGTCAACCTTGGTTCAACCTCCAAACCCCTCAATTGTTGAGATCGTCGATATTACCGCCGAGGAGGAGGTCACCGTTGCAGAGCAATCTCCTCTCGTTCGTAAGAGAAATGAGACAGCGTCTGCCGATGTCGCTGCTGTTGCTGCTGCCACTGCTCCTGCTTCCGAGGCCGTCCAGGAAATGGGTCATCCGGCCAAGAAGGCCAAGCCTGGTACGGATCTAACCTGTGGCTCAGACTTAGCCGGCTCATTAGGCATTCCTCATGACAGGCTCTCTGGTATGTCCATGAACGTTGACATGGATTCTTTGATTGAATTTTTTGTAGATCAACCGCCGTCGTCTACCGGACACAGTGCTGAACGGTGTCCTGATAAGCGTCCTGAGAAGCGACCTGCGCAGCCGGGTGGTAAAGATGCCTCCGTCGTTTCTTCCTTTCCGAAACCTACCCCGGTCCAGCTCAGGTCAGAGGGCCTAAGTTTGGCCAGGATGCTGACGAAGTGGGCTGACGTGGCCGGTGCTCTCATTGTGGAGCAAGCTCAGGTCGTGGCTGAAGCTGCGCCTCAGCTTGATCGGCTCCAGCTTGAGCTCGCTGCTGCGAAGGAGGAAGCTGAGAGGGCCAAGGCCGAGGCTAAAAAGGCGGTCCTCGCTGAGCGAAAACTTCGGGAGGACGCCGAAAAGGCAATAGTCGCTGAGAGGGCCAAGGTTGAGGCTGCGGAGGCCAATGCCGCTAAGCTGCTGGAGGAGCGTGACCACTTTCAGAAAGTCGCCGACTTCACTGCTGGGAAGAGGGACCACTGGAAGTCCATGTTCAAGTCCCAGGGGCAGGCGCTTCTGGATAAGATGGCTATCATTGCCCAGAGGGAGTCGGACATTGAGATGCTTCAAACCAAGATTCTCCCTAACATGTGCGCCCAATACAGGGACCTGGCCGAAGAAGCCGCCAGGGAAGTGATTGGGGAGCTCTATCCCGATGGCTCCTTTCCGTGGCCAAAATTTGACGAGCTGCTTGATGACAAGCTCGAGGCTAAGGAGAAGGCTGCGGCGGAGAAGGCCGCTGAGGAGGCGAAGGCGAAGAAGGAGGGAGAGGAGGCCGCGGCAAAGGCGGCCCTTGCTGAGAAGGCGAAGGAGGCCCATGAAGAGGCCGCGAGGGCAAGGGCACGCGAAGCTGAGGGATCTCCTCCTGGGTCGCCCATCAACGATGAAGCTGCTGCGGCTGCCAGTAGTGAGCAGCAAAAGGCATAGGGAGACGGGCGGTCGTCACCAGGCTCACCCGGCATCTCGGATAGCTTCAGCTGTTCGGGGGCCAATTATTAGGCCTTTCCTCCCTGCCATCTTTTGGCGCTTCAAATCATATGTCTGTAACATTTTGTTCTTCTTTCCTTGTTTTTTGTAAAACTTTGGTAGGTAGAGTTTTGGCTTATCCCTATGGGGACGGCCGTCGTCTGTATTCTCCTCATTTGCAATCATTTTCAATAAAGTTTGTTTTATTGGCCCTCGGCTTGGCCGGGGCTTGGATCACAATCCTTCACTTTGTCTTCTTACGTTATTAATTGTGCGCTTTTTCGTTTTTACCTTCGGCTTGGCCGAGGCAGTTAGAATGCGTATCTCAACTGTGTTTAACGTTTTTCTTCTTTTAAACATGTTGGCATGTTGGTCACTTTCGCGAGTATTAACTGCGCTGGTAGTGACTGCCGTGGCGTCTACTTCTTGGTAATGACTGTCGTGGCGTCTACCTCTTGGGGTGACTGCCGTGGCGTCTACTTCTTGGTAGTGACTGCCGTGGCGTCTACCTTTTGGGGTGACTGCCGTGGCGTCTACTTCTTGGTAGTGACTGTCGTGGCGTCTATCTCTTGGGGTGACTGCCGTGGCGTCTACTTCTTGGTATGACTACGGAGGGGATAAACACTTTGATGGAAAACTTGGATGATTCTTCATTAGATATAAACACGCGTTGGGGTGCCAACAATAGTTTTGGAAACCTCCGCCGCTATACAAAGTATTTCCTGAGATTGTCAGTGTTCCAATGGCTCATCAAAGGCACAACTACCTCTTGTTGCTTTGACATTTTCTTAGCTTGTTGGGTGGGTTTTTGTGTTATTTTTTTTTTGTTTGGGAATGAATGTGACTAGCTTCTAGTATCGGATTCCCCACAGACGGCGCCAATTGTTCCGGGCGTGATTTCCAGAGCAAGTTTGTTTACCACGCAAGCTTTGTTGAATGATGCCTCTTCTTGCCTTGATTATTCCTCTCGGCCTCTCCTGTAACAATGAACGAACTGAGGGCTCGGCTTTCTGCCGAGCGTACTCACTCCGACGCTCAAGTCAGTAAACTTAAAGGGATTAAGTCGTATGTTACTTGAAGCTCTATAATGTAGAGAGATAAGGGAGTTTTATACCAGATGAATAGTGTATTTTAGGTTAAGTTGTGGATCCTTTTCTCAATGAGGATTGAGGAGTATTTATAGACTTTCACCTTTTGTCACGTAGTGGCCAAGTGGCTAGCAGGTTGAAAGACTGTCTTACCCTCGGCCGAGGGACCCATGGCAGGCTGTTGGACTCCTCACCGAGGGGTCTTGGATATGGGTACGCGGATGTGTCTCCCGGCTTGCTAGTTGCCAGGCCGTCAGACAGGTGGTAGGCCGACAGACTGCGTCGGTTAGGCGGTCTAACATGTTGACTTGCTGTCTCTGATCTTTGACCTTGCTCAATATGTTGACTCGGTCAGCGGGTGCAGAATATCCCCCATCAATCATTGTCTTGACTTTCTTGATTATCTTGATCATCTTGGATCATTGTTGAAAGTCCATTTGATTGCTTCAATCACTAATCATTCAACTAAAAGCAATAATCAAATAACAAAGGGGACTTGGCATCATCAACTTAATGTGTTCTAACAGAAAAAAATTAAAATTGTTGGAGCTTGTGTCCTCCACAAATTAGTGTGATAACATTTGTAAATCTCTTACAGGTTCACAAGGGTATACTTCGTATATTTAATCAGTTGATTAACGTTTACCTAATAACGGTTGGCTTGCTAGAAAGTTTGACGTTATTATCATACAGATGGCGGTGATCAACTGGTCCCTAAAGGTCACGCCTATAGGACGTATTTGAGAAATGTGGTTATAGAAATATAATTACATTGATGCCCAAAATGACTAAAAAGTTAGTCGATGTGTTGATGAGATAATTATTTAATGAAAATTAAATAATATTAAGTTGAGACGAATTAACTGTCAATTCGTAAATTAAATATAATAAGTTATATTTAATTAAATATATATAAGGTTAGTTTGGACGAATTAATCTGTTAATTCGTAGTTAAATATAATCAGTTGTATTTAATATCAACAAGTTGAATGTGTCATAGTGGTAATAGTGAGGGTACACAAGCCAAGAGGTCATGAGTTTGATCCTCACTAGATGACAATTTAACACACTTTATATATTTTTGGAAAGACCAAAATAAGGAGAATTTTGCTCCATAATTCGGTCTGATGGCCGAAAATTAGGGAAGTAATTTTCTTTCCTAATTAACTTCAAGTTTCGGTCTATATAAAAGAAAGATAGAGAATTATTTCTAACCTAATGCTTTTTCTGACCTTGCCTCCTCTTTCTCATCACAAAACACAAAGACAATAAAATTTTACAGAAAATTTTAGATTGATTTCTAGCATAATCAAAGGGTATATCTCAGATCGTCTTGGGTGCAACTAATAGGCGAATATCAATTTTGATATTGTTCTTAGGCCATATTTGCTAGGACCAAAGGTTATTTCTGAATCCTTTACTTTTGTTTATGTATTTTATTTTATGACCATTGATCATCTGCATTAAATCGTTATAATCCTTCTAGTTTAAGGGAAGTATACAGACTTATTTCCCACAAGTGGTATCAGAGCACTAGGCTTCGATTTTAATCTTGATGATTTTCATAAAAAAATGTATGTAAACTTTAACCTGTTTTTCGAAAAAAATTAGGGTTTCGAATTTTATGATTCGGATTTTTTTTTGTGTGCCGTTTTTTTTTTTTATCTAGTTTGATGATATTTTTTTCATTCTATTTTTCATATTATAGTTTATAATCAGTTAAAATTATCATATGAAGAATTAGTTGTTTTAATTTAATGCAGATTAAGTTAAAATTGAATGGAATCATCACGTTTATGATAAAAAGATTGTTTTTGCTATATAGTTTTTGGCATATAAATTGATCATGTTCATTATTTCATATGCTAATCATGTTCTAATAGCAAAGGTAAACAATTTAGTCATCAAATCTAGTTTTAGGGCATGTTTGCCGCAAAAAGAAAAAAATTAGGCATTAGGGTTCCTTTTTTTTAAACCGTGATTTTTTTGTTCTACTGTTCACGTACAGCAAAAAAAAAAAAATAATAATAATAATTTGGAAAGTTTTCCTAATTGCCGAAAGAAAAACTAAATTTGGAAAGTTTTCCTAATTGCCGAAAGAAAAACTAAATTTGGAAAGTTTTCCCTTTTGTTTTCCTAATTGCTTTATAATAAAATAAAAAATAAAAAAAAAGGGGGTTGTTTTTCAGCCGTTTTCAACTGGATTTTAATAAATAAAAAAAAAAATTGTTTATTTTTCAGCCGAGTACAATTAAAAATTGTTTTTTGTTTTTTTTGGCCAATTAGTTATTGTGAATCGGTTCACAATTTAATGATACCAAGTTATTTTAAAGCAGTTTAAAATTTTGACGGATAGAATTCATATTACAAGTTTAATATGGATTGAAATGAAATTAATGTGATTAAATTGCGGAATTGTCACTTAATTTAATTTAAATAGGTGGTTTGGATAAATTAATCAACATAATTAATTTATTGTTTTACGTATGTTTAATTTATTTTAGTTGATGCTTTTAATTATGTTGAATGAATCGAATGAATGAATTTTATTTACGTATTTAATTTTGCAATCGGTTGTAATTTGTAATACTTAGTGTGGCCTTAGTCAATTATGTTTTCGTAATGAAGGAAACATAATTTTTATGTAATTATGAGATCTCGAATCTCCTTTATTTTATTTTAGTTTTGAGTTTTGAAATTAGAATGTAATTAATAGGTCAATTATGTAATTTTAATTATTGTAATTTCAAATAAGACTAAAGATGAAGATTCAAGCTCACTCCCGCTACATGGATCAAGATGGAACATCAAGACAAGCTTCTCGGGTCCAAGGATGGATTCCAAACTTGTATTTATTGTTCATTTTGATAGGATAGGCCACACTAGGACTTTTACTGTTTTTTTTACGTTTTACATTTTATTGCTTTTCATTCGCATGCTAGTAATTGCATCATTTTCCGCCTAAAACCAAACCACCTACTACTAAAATGCATGAAAATTGACTCATATAGTTGTTTGTTAGTTTTCATGGACATGCAGATGTCACAGTCTATAAGTCATCACTTTAGTTTAAATCATTCTCGCATGCTAGATTATAATTCACTTAAAATGAATTAAAAATAGTGATGGGATCTTCCTCTAAAAATGGAAATTGAGATTAGTCTTTATAAGGGCAAACATCTATGAGTCCCTTCTTCGTCGGTAGGCCTAATATGACCCCTTCTACGTTTGGGTAAGTAGTTGTGTTGACTTAGTTTACCTCAACATCATAGTCCGAAGAGTTTCTCGTGATTATGATGGACTATAGATAGAATTTACAGAAATTTATCGACCAAGAATTCTAACGGTAGAATTAGCTAAAAGGTTAGCTTATCAATTTACAGAGAATTGAGTCTTGGGGTCATTTATATAATTCTTGAGGGAGGTCAATTGTATAAATGTTTTTGAGTCTTCGCATTATGACATTAGTTCATTAGACTTAAAATAAAAAACGATGCACATGCTTATTATTTTATTCTTCTTTCGCAGTGTAGAACACGTTTATTATCAATAATACTATTACAACAAATGGCTGGAAATAACGCAATCCCAATGCCTAGTGCCACACTAGATCGTTCGTCCTGGCTAAAAATGTTTATGGACCAAATGAATCAGTCCACTCGACTGAAGAATGATGGGTCCAATTTTGCGGATTGGGAGGCGGCACTACGGAATGCTGCCACTGCTGACGGTAAGCTCAGGTATTTAACTGAGCCAATACCGGTCAACCCAGGCCCAAATGCAGGAGCCGACGAGTCATTCGCTTATAGTGACTTCGTTATGGAAGCGGGTGCGATAAAGAACGTACTCATCTTTGCAATGGAAACCAATTTGCAGAGACGCTTCATTGCCCAAGGTGCAAACAAGATTTTCACCACGCTCACTAACGAGTTCTCAAAGGCACCGAGGATCTTTACATATGAGCATACCTGTCACTTCTTTGATGCGAAACTCCAGAAGGGCCAACCGGTTAGCCCACACATTCTTCACATGATTGAGAATGTCGAGAAACTGGAGTCACTGAATTGTAGAATCAGTGAGAGCATTGTCATTGACCGAATGCTTCATTCTCTTCATGATGGTTTTGCCCTTTTCAGGGCGAACTACTACATGAATGACTTGAAAAAAGAGTCCTCATGAGCTACACTCCCTTCTCGTACAGACCGAGAAGGATATGAAATTGAGTGGGAGCATGAAGCAGGATGTTCTCACGATTCACAACAAGAGTAAAGGTAAGGGCAAGGCTCATGGCGACCTAGCTGTAGGTAAGCCAAAGTTTAAGAAGCCAGGAAACGGTAAGAGTGCACCTGGTGAGACTAGTGGCTCACAGGGCAAGACAAAGAGCAAGGGCGGTGACATAGAGTGCCACCATTGTCACAAGACTGGATATTGGAGGAGGAACTGTCCCGTCTACCGTGAGGACATTAAGGCAGGCCGCGTCGTTCCTGTTGGTATGTCATCTTATATTCATATGATTGAGATTAACCATGCAAGTTTCGGAACTTGGGTACTAGATATTGGTTGTGGTTCTCATCTGTGTAATCATTTTCAGGGCCTAAAGAACATCATACCTCTCGAAAAAGGTGATGTGGACCTGCGAGTCGGGAAAGGAGCACGAGTAGCTGCAGCCTCGAAGGGAACATATGTAATCCAACTCCCTAGTGGTTTTGAGTTATCTTTAAATAACTGTTACTATGTACCCAGTTTATCTAAGAACATTATTTCTGTTTCCGTACTTGCTAAAGACGGTTTTACATTTTCAATAAAGGATAATAGTTGTATTTTCTCTTTTAATGAAATGATTTATGGCAACGCAGTTTCCATGAATGGAATTTATATCTTAGATCAAACCACGGAAGTATTACACATGAATAATAAGAAATTAAAGGTTGGTGACAAAGATCAAACCTATCTATGGCATTGTCGAATGGGACACATAAATGAGAAACGCGTAAAGAAACTCGTCGATAATGGGACTATTCCCTCATTCGGATTTTCTGCATATGGCACGTGTGAATTATGTCTTATTGGCAAGATGACTCGAATTTCCTTCAAAGGTGTTGGAATGCGCTAGTGACCTATTAGGACTCATACATACGGACGTATGTGGGCCTATGTCAATTACCGCTAGAGATGGCTATAGATATTTTATCACTTTCACGGACGATTTGAGTAGATACGGATATGTCTACTTAATGAAGCATAAAAGTGAGTCCTTTGAGAAATTCAAGGAATACCAGAATAGGGTACAGAACCAACTGGGTAGAAAGATTAAAACACTCCGTTCAGATCGGGGTGGCGAGTATCTTTCAAATGAGTTTGATCAACACCAAAGATCGTGGAATCGCTCTACGATTAACTCCACCTGGAACACCTCAATTAAATGGTGTGTCCGAACGGAGAAATCGAACCTTACTTGATATGGTTCGATCCATGATGAGTCACATCGTAGTGCCTGATTCATTATGGGGTTATGCTCTTTTGTCAGCTGCTCTTATACTTAACCGAAGTCCGTCTAAAGCTGTCGACAAGACTCCATATGAAATGTGGAAGGGAACGGTACCTAACTTGTCCTTTATTCGGGTTTGGGGCTGCGAGGCTTATGTCAAGTGGAGAAACGAGGATAAACTCGACCCGCGATCGCTCAAGACATACTTTATAGGTTATCCAAAAGGAACATTTGGTCATTACTTCTATTCGCCTACCGAACATCGAGTTTTTGTTGCGGCTAGTGCGACGTTCTTAGAGAAAGAATTTCTCGAGAACAAGTCGAGTAATAGAACCTTCGAGCTGTCGGAGATTCCAGAACCAACAACCGAGGAACAGATGGAGGAAGCTATACCTCCAACTGATGATACGGTTAATATTCCTCAGGAACCTAGGAGGTCGGGTAGAGACTCTCATCCTCCGGACAGATACATTGGTATGGTCGAGGAGAATGATGTTTTACTTCTAGAAAGTAATGAACCCGCAACCTATAAAGGTGCTATGGCCTGTTCCGACTCAAAGTTATGGCTCGAAGCCATGCCATCCGAGATGGACTCCATGTATGAGAATAACGTATGGGATCTAGTTGATTTACCTAATAAGGTAAAACCTCTACAGTGCAAATGACTTTACAAAATAAAGCGTTCTGTAGACGCGCAACTAGATATCTATAAGGCACGACTTGTGGCAAAAGGTTTCACTCAAGTGCAAGGATTGCATTATGATGAGATTTTTGCACCTGTAGTCATGCTACGTTCCTTTCGGATAATCTTAGCGATTGCCACATTTCATGATTATGAGATTTGGCAAATGGATTGAAAACCGCCTTCTTAACCGGTTATTTGGAGGAAGAGTTGTACATGGTGCAACCCGAAGGTTTCATAGATCCTAAACATCCTAAGAAAGTATGCAAGTTTAAGCGTTCCATTTATGGACTTAAGCAAGCTTCTCGGAGTTGGAATCATCGTTTCGACCAAGTGATAAAAGAGTATGGTTTCACTCGATCGGTCGAAGAACCATGCTTATATATCAAGTCGAGTGGGAGCAATATTGTATTCTTGATATTGTATGTCGATGACATACTCTTGATTGGGAATGACATTCCTCTCCTTTCTTCGGTTAAAGAATGGTTGAAGAACCATTTCCAGATGAAAGATCCGGTGAGGCACAACGTATTTTGGGAATCCGTATCTACCGAGATAGATCACGACGGACGTTATCACTTAGTCAGGAGTCTTATTTGGATAAGGTTCTTGAGAGGTTCAGCATGACCAACTCCAAGAAGGGGAACCTTCCAATGACGTGTGGGATACAGTTGAGCAAGTCTCAGTCACCCACGACGCCTGAAGGGGTTGAACGCATGAATCGTGTTCCTTATGCATCAGCTATAGGATTAATCATGTATGCCATGATATGCACACGTCCAGACGTGGCATATGCATTGAGTATGACGAGTCGGTACCAAAAGAATCCAGGTACCTACGGAGGACTAATGATTGGGTATTGACTTATGGAGGAGATACTAAGCTATGCGCAACCGGTTACGCAGATGCTAGCTTCCAAACGGATCTCAGTCCGGTTCGTCATCACTCTTAGTGTGTTGTAGCAGATTCTACTACTGAATCGTTGAATTATGATAAGCATGTGGGGCACGTCATTTCCATGGGAATTAAACGTGTTCCAGAGTTGTAGTACTTGATTATGGATTTGATACATTATCTTTTTCATATACTATTTATAACTTCATCGTTTTATATATAATATTTTGTTTTTCATGTGGATTGTACTGACAACATTGAACGCCACAAAGTGAACTGAATTACATTATATTTGTTTTGGTCCGTAATCGCCAATGTGAGCTGATAACTCCGGCTATTATATTGTGCAGTCGATTGATGGTGGGTTCAACGAGCCATAAGTCAAACGGTTGACTGATCGATCACAGATACGAGATTATGACGATACCTCGTAGGACAACTTTTTGTGACAACGTAATGGAGTCCTAAATGTTTAATAAACATTCGGTGCCTGGTTGTGGATAGGACATCCATTGTGTTCCTAGAGTCGATTCTTTTGACTATCGACTGTCTCTTGAGATTAAGGCAGTTTTTGGGTGACTTTGGTTTCTTTCTCACGGTCTACCGTAACTGGGGCTAAGTAGATTTTTTCTGGGTCATTTCATACTGTGCTTACATCTGCAGGATTCGAGTTGAGGAAAATATCCAACCCTTATCAGGTATAGTTATTTCTCAGGGCCACTCGAGGAGTTGTAACTGAAATGCATGGTCATGCTCGAATGTTGATTCGTTTATCAGTTAAGTTACTCTCTAGTCGGGGAAACCACTCTTGATATTGATCGCTTGTAAAATACGACCTTTGTGAATTCGGATTTGCAAATTGTTTTACATTGAGTGGGAGAAAGTTTAAAGGATATGAGAATCGGTTATCGCACATACACTTGTGAGGACAAGTGGGAGTTTGTTGGAGCTTTTGTCCTCCACAAATTAGTGCGATAACATTTGTAAATCTCTTACAGGTTCACAAGGGTATACTTCGTATATTTAATCAGTTGATTAACGTTTACCTAATAACGGTTGGCTTGCTAGAAAGTTTGACGTTATTATCATACAGATAGCGGTGATCAACTGGTCCCTAAAGGTCACGCCTATAGGACGTATTTGAGAAATGTGGTTATAGAAATATAATTACATTGATGCCCAAAATGACTAAAAAGTTAGTCGATGTGTTGATGAGATAATTATTTAATGAAAATTAAATAATATTAAGTTGAGACGAATTAACTGTCAATTCGTAAATTAAATATAATAAGTTATATTTAATTAAATATATATAAGGTTAGTTTGGACGAATTAATCTGTTAATTCGTAGTTAAATATAATCAGTTGTATTTAATATCAACAAGTTGAATGTGTCATAGTGGTAATAGTGAGGGTACACAAGCCAAGAGGTCATGGGTTCGTTCCTCACTAGATGACAATTTAACACACTTTAAAATAAGGAGAATTTTGCTCCATAATTCGGTCTGATGGCCGAAAATTAGGGAAGTAATTTTCTTTCCTAATTGACTTCAAGTTTCGGTCTATATAAAAGAAAGGTAGAGAATTATTTCTAACCTAATGCTTTTTCTGACCTTGCCTCCTCTTTCTCATCACAAAACACAAAGACAATACAATTTTACAGAAAATTTTAGATTGATTTCTAGCATAATCAAAGGGTATATCTCAGATCGTCTTGGGTGCAACTAATAGGCGAATATCAATTTTGATATTGTTCTTAGGCCATATTTGCTAGGACCAAAGGTTATTTCTGAATCCTTTACTTTTGTTTATGTATTTTATTTTATGACCATTGATCATCTGCATTAAATCGTTATAATCCTTCTAGTTTAAGGGAAGTATACAGACTTATTTCCCACAAAAATAACACACAATAACATACGAGTATATTGTTATGAAAAAAGGTTGTATCGCCTCAAAGGGTGGTTAACCCGAGCCAGTAGCTCCGCGCGGAATACTAGTGTACATTGTTACCATTTCATGAGATACTTTACTAATCTTAATTTCAGAGTATTTATTAACCTTAGCTTCACCATGAGAAAAATAAAAAATTTTCTCTAGTAGAACATTCTCTAGCTAATACATGCCCTTGGAAAAGAATATTATAAATGTACTTTGTTTTGGTTAGGAGAAAAGCGGTGGTAATTTGAATTACCTCAAGTCCTCAACTGCCTAGTCTTTACGATTGTCGTAGCTTTTTTGTTTTCTCAATTTATTTTATTTATGCACTGATCATCAACATTTTCAAAGAACAATGATACTCCGTATTAAACAGTACCAAGAATTCAAGATAAAAACCAGATACTCCCTACAATGTTAACAAACATGGTAAAGAAGATTCAGTTGTAGATCTTAAGAAGTTGCTGAGGAGGGAGGATATTGATGTAGCAGTTCTTGTTGAAACAAAGCTTAGCGCTATTAAAATGTTCAAGAGGGTAGATAGTTTTAACAAGTATGAAGGAGCGTACGGGGATTCGAATGGTCGAAGGGCTGGGGTTGCAGTTATTTGGAGAAAGGGGATAGAAGTGGCGGTCTTATCTTCTTCAGCTCACCACGTTGATATTAAAATAAAAGGCTTGTTTTCTGATGAGCCGTGGCATCTTACGGGTTTCTATGGTTGGGCTGATGGACCTAGTAAGGAACTGTCTTGGAAGCTCCTGCAAGATATAAAACATTTTTCAACCTTACCATGGTTGGTGGTAGGGGATTTTAACCAAATCTTGTTTTAAGATGAGAAGCAGGGGGGGAGCTGTGCGTGCACAAGAGGATATGAATGAATTCAGGAGTGCCCTAGACGACTGTGGCTTGATGGATATTGGGTTTAAGGAGGAGCCTTTCATATGGTGGAATAAGCGGAGTGAGCCTGATGACATTTTCGAACGTCTGGATAGAGCGGTTGCTACACCTGATTGGGTCGAATCATATTCAACCATTGTGGTACACCACCTAAGCAGGGAACGATCGGATCATAACCCCTTGAAGTTAGCCAGGCAGGTTGCAGGAAACAGGAAGAAGAAGCGGCAATTTCGTTTTGAGGATATGTGGACGACTTCTGACAGTTGTGAGGGGATTGTGCGTGATGCCTGGGAGATGAGCGGGGGAGAGGGGAATGGGTTGCAGGTGGTGAATAACATAGAAAGGTGTGCGGATGCCGTAATGGAATGGAGTAAAAAGGAATTTGGAAGTTTATCTCGTCGTATGGGGGAAATTCGAAAGCGCTTGTGTATCCTTGATAGTGGAAGCCCTACGGTGGAAATGGTGGGGGAGAAGAAGGAGCTTCGCAATGAGCTGGAGAAACTTGCCGCTCAAGAGGAAGTATACTGGCGACAAAGGTCAAGAATTAATTACATGAAGGAGGGTGATCGAAACACAAGCTTTTTTCATATTAAGGCGACTTCACGGAGGAGAAGAAACAAGATCTTGAAGCTGCAAAAGGATAATGGGGAGTGGGCTATAGAAGAGAATGACATTGTAAGTACTGCCCATGGATATTTTCGTGAGCTCTTTGCTACGTCGGAGCCAAGTAATATTGATGAGGTGCTGGAGTTCATGCCGGCAAGGATCAGCGAGGACATGAATGAGAACCTGCGCCAGCCTTTTACGATGGGTGAAGTCCGATTAGCGCTTGATCAGATGAGTCCACACAGGCACCGGGCCCGGATGGTATGAATGCGATTTTTTTCAAAACTTGTTGGGACGGATGTGGCAAGGCTTGTCATTGGGTGCTTGGAGGGTAGGGTGGACATGACAAAAATAAACAAAACCCACATTGTGTTGATTCCGAAAAAAGCAAATGCCCAAGCTATGCAATATTTTCGGCCAATCTCGCTTTGTAATGTTGTGTATAAGCTCGTTTCGAAGGTTCTTGTGAATCGAATGAAGAGTTTGCTGGGTGACATCATCTCTGAAGAACAAAGTGCCTTTATTCCAGGTCGGCTTATCTCGGATAACGCCATTATTGCTTTTGAAGTTTTTCACCATCTCAAGTCTTATAATAAAGGGGCGAATGGGCAGATGGCTTTCAAACTCGACATGAGCAAAGCTTACGATCGCATTGAATGGGGTTTTTTAAAAGGGGTCGTGACGAGGATGGGTTTTGATGTAGCCTGGGTCAGCAAGGTGATGCGGTGCGTCTCCACGGTCACTTCCGCGGTTATTATTAATGGGCAGCCTTCACAGGCTATTTATCCAGGACGGGGCTTGCGTCAGGGGGATCCCATATCCCCGTATTTATTTATCATATGTGCTGAGGCGTTTTCTAATTTAATCACTAGGGCTGTTCATCAAAAGGCGATTGACGGGGTCCGGATATGTCGTAACGCTCCTGTTCTAACCCACTTATTCTTCGCTGACGACTCAATTATTTTCTGTAAAGCAAATAGGAGGAATGCCGAAGCGGTGATGAATGTCATCAGAACGTATGAAGAAGCTTCAGGACAGCGCATTAATGTTGACAAATCAGAGGTTTTTTTCAGCCCGAATACTCGGAGTGATGTGAAGGTCGAGGTTGGAAATGTGTTGGGCGCTAATGTCGTGAGTCAGCCAGGGAAATACTTGGGGTTACCTGCTATTGTGGGCCGAAGGAAAAATGAAGCATTTGCAGCTTTGAAGGAGAGGATATGGAAGAAACTCAAAGGGTGGAAGGAGAAACTTTTATCTTTTGCTGGAAGGGAAATTATAATCAAAGCGGTGGCTCAGTCGATCCCCACTTACCAAATGGGTCTGTTCAAGATACCAACTTCCTTTTGTGCGGATTTGGATAGAGTGATGGCTCGGTTTTGGTGGGGTTTCAAGGATGAGAAACGGCATATTTTCTGGGTTGCCTGGAAGAAACTTTGCAAGAGTAAGAATGACGGGGGGATGGGGTTTCGACATTTAGAAGCATTTAACCTGGCTATGCTAGGGAAGCAACTATGGCGTCTCCAACAGCTCCCGAATTCTTTAGTTGCTCGTCTTATGAAGGCACGGTATTACCCTCAAACCAACCCACTCGAGGCGCCCGTGGGGTATCACCCCTCTTTTGTTTGGCGAAGCCTAGTGGAGGCACAATGGGTAGTGAGAAAGGGATCGAGATGGCTTATTGGCAACGGTGAAAGGATCAAGTTCTGGACTGGCCCATGGAAATCCTCTGGCCCGCCTTTTCGTGTTTGGTCCCCGAGGGAAAGTCGTCCAGATTCTTGGGTGGCAGAGTGGCTCAATGATAGGGGGTGGAACGAGATAAAGATAAGGGAGAGTTTGCTTGAGGTGGAAGCTGAGGAAGTGCTAAAAATTCCCATCAGTTTGGAAAAGGGCGAGGACCAGAAGGTATGGCACTACTCAAAAAATGGCGAGTATACGACGAAAACGGCATATCACTTTATACGATGGATGATGACAAAGGACGAGGCGTCAACTAGTTATGGTGTGAAACAGGAGCTCTGGTGCAAAATCTGGAAACAAAAGCTTCCACCAAAGGCCTGCTCTTTTCTTTGGCGTGTTGGTAATGGAGCACTTCCAAGTGGGGCAAACTTGCAACATATGTAGGGTCACTGAGATTGACCCAACATGCTGTAGGTGTGGAGCGGCTGTTGAGACGGATGGTCATGCGCTTTTACATTGTCCGTGGGTGAGACATATTTGGAGTACAGTGGGAGTGGACGTAGAGGACGAATGGGATTGTTTCATTAATGTGAAAGAATGGCTAGCTCACATTGTGGAAGAGAGGGATGAGGCTAAGAGGAGTCGGACGCTGATGATGATTTGGGCTATATGGAACGAGAGAAACAACCTGTTTCACGGGGGTGAGCTACCACATCCGAAGGTGTTGATTGAGAGGACGTACAAATATCTGGAATTTTTTGGAGAGGTCAATGAGGAGAGAAGACTGGTGGAACCACACAATGTAGAGGGAGCTGAGGAGAAATGGTGTCCTCCGCCTTTGGGTGTGAGTAAAATAAATGTGGATGCAGCTATTCTTGGATGAAAGGGTAGTGGTTTAGGGGTCATCATTAGAGATGAGAATGGCCAGGTAAAACGAACGGCTGTGCATGAAGTTCGTCTTTGTTGGGACCCGACAATTGCCGAAGCAAAAGCTGCTCTGTTCGGCCTTCAAGTTGCAACGCAAATGGGCCTAAGGGATGTGGTTCTGGAATCTGATTCTCAAACACTAGTAAAGATGTTGAAAGCAGGGGTACCACCCGCTACCTATTTGGGGAACACAGTGAAGGATATCCGACATCTTGCTAGTAGTTTTGAGAGGGTCTCCTATGAGTTTGTAAGGAGAACCGGAAATCGCGCTGCTCACTGTATTGCTCATTACCATCCTATAGCTTACTCTACGCAGATTTGGGTTGATTTGGTTCGGAATGTATTAGTGACATTGTCTCTACCGATTTTATGTCGGCTTTAAATGAATAAATCTACTTTTCCCCTCAAAAAAAAACATGGTAAAGAAGATTTCTAAATGATGGATACTCCGTATAATTTATCAAAAATACTCTATCCGGAATAATAACCGTCCATTTAGTAAAAAATTATGAACTGTAGGCTGTAGCACAATGCTATACATACGTAATACTATGGAACAAGTGTACGAAACAAGTGAAAACAAAGTTGTATAGACAACGTTACGTCTTTCCACAAACCAAGCAAATACCGGCTAACTTGACTCTTCTGTCTTCACATCTCTAACTTCTGTGACACCCGAATGATACCGACACAAATGACCCCGACGTTCCTTAACTAAAGACTTATTTTAACCGATCCATGACGTATACTATAAAATGAACCTGGAAACCCCGAAAACCTCTGCCCAATTATTACTTGGTAAAAGGATAATATTCAGGATATCGTCTCTGAAACATCCTCCTAGCCTCTTTCAGATATGGTGCCTTTTGCTGCAAGCATTAAAATACATCATCAAACAGAATACAACGCCCTGAGAACCAATTCGATTGTGACAGACAAATAGACAATATGAGAATAAACAGAGGAATATTAGTAGGGTTTTTCTGATGTGTGTCCCAAGCAGGGGCGGATCCAGGAATTCCGTCTATCTGGGGCTAAATTTTAAAACTATACAAAGTGATTTTTTTCTCAATATAAGCCTTGTAAGTCAATACCTTTTAAAAATTTGTAAGGACATAAAATTTATGTGTCATTTATTTATGTAGTATTTGAACCAAATATAAAAATTACTAAGTATTATTTATTACTTTTTATCGGTAAGATACTTTTCATGTTGGATAATGAATGAAGCTAATTTATAATTATTTCAATTTTTTTTTTTCAACAAGCTTAGCAAAATTTATTTCAATTGACTTGTACTCATACTACATTCGATAAGAATGTAGAATTTTTTTTAAATTACAAGGTAAACAAGGTAATTTTAAAAAATGATACTCTCTCCTTTCCAATATTTTCTCAATTTTTAATATTTGTCAGGGGGTGTTTTAAGCAGTAGACAAATGTTTAAGACATAGAGAATAAACGAAGTACAATTTATTATAATTATAATGGAGGTAATATTATATAATTTTTTTTCTCCCGGAGTATCATATTTTAGTCGTTAATAGTAAAATGATTGATAATTGATTGAATGATTGGAAAGAAAGATAAAAAGAAATAGCTATAAGTCGACAACAAATAGAAAAAAGAGTATAAGTTTGTAAATAAATAACTAGAGAAAATAACTAGTAGTTCATATATAATGAGAAAAAATAATCACCAAATATTGTATCTATATAAATATAGGCTAATGGTGTAAGCCGGACAATGTAAAATTGTAAAATAAAGTGAATCTTAAGCCTATAGTTCAGCGCATAATACATGATGAGGAAAAAAAATTCATTAGTGAGAGTCGAACCCAGGTACCTTCTAATGGAAACCAGACAACAAACCAAACAGTCTACAAGCAACCATGTGATTCTATGGTACTTCACAATCTATATATTTTTGTTTTCCTCAGAAACTACTCGGGCTATAGCCCGAGTAGCCTACCCTTGGATCCGCCCCTGGTCCCAAGGGCACACGTGGCACATGTTATAACCTATATATGTGGAGATAATAACAAGATAATCTTATGAGATATCCAACAACAAACTCATTTTTACCATAATTAATAAAATTATCTTGTTATTATTTGCATATATAGGTTATTAATGTGTGCCCTAAGACACACGTTAGAAAAA
Source organism: Silene latifolia (assembly GCF_048544455.1). Classification (NCBI taxonomy): domain Eukaryota; kingdom Viridiplantae; phylum Streptophyta; class Magnoliopsida; order Caryophyllales; family Caryophyllaceae; genus Silene; species Silene latifolia. Next base: position 11,377,400 of record NC_133533.1, on the reverse strand, counting down.
CTCATATTAATAATATCACGAGCTCAGTACTTACCGGGTATCTGAAATGCTTCCATTGTTTTGAAGCAGTTCTCTTGGCCTGATATAATAAAAATAATACTTGGTATAAGAGAAGATAACAAGCCTACTAATAAAATTTTGGAGAAAGGTTCTCTATATCGAGAAAAACAAAACTAACCTTAGCATGTTTCCATTGAGGGTTTTTGACCTTGAGTTCCTTACTGCATAAAAAATATTGAACATACTTAATTATCGTCCTAGTAGTGTCTAGGAGTGAACATATATATAGTAAGAAGCAAAAAATAAAATTGAAGGAAATATTAGTGTTCCAAGAAAAGTTACATACACAAGAAGATTGTAGCCGTCTCTTTTAAGTTCTGCAATCGTGATATCGATAGTCGGGTTCTCTATTTCGGGTTGGTCAATAGTATCTCTGGAAATGTATGAAAAAAAATAAAAAAAAATAGAATAACAACTTTGTTCTCTGAAACCATAGAGAATTAAACGTAGCTGGGGAAAAGAAAAAAGAGAAAAGACCTCAACCACACTTACCGTGTTGCTTAAGTTTCATGAATGGCCTATATTAACCCACAAATAAGATTATACATCCAGTTTGTACCATAAACATTGTATAAGAATCCGAGCTTATATGTTTTTTTTTTTTTGAGCTAATTTAAAGTTCATGTTTTTAATGTGTAAATGGATGAGTTCAATACTTTCTAATAAAGTTCATATTATTTAACATAAAGCTCGGATACTTTATCACAAAGCTCAGATTCTACACCGTAAAACATATACAACTGGTTGCATTCTCTTTCATGAGTTGATATTAACCTATACAAAATTTAAGACATTACCTGAAATAGTCACTTAAGTCGAACTTTACATTCTCTTCCACCGTAATCTTGCCTCTGCCGCGCGGCTTATCGACCTTCTTCTTAACTGTAATGTCTATGTCACCATCACTTGTTTCTTCTAAAAAGAGAGTAATTTCACTGACCCATGTCACAGGTTTTAACCAAACTTTGGCTTTGTAAGTTTTCTCCATTTGGTTTGTAGTCACCGCGACGAAAGTTAGATAGTACAAACTCCCTTCAACTGGCTGCTTGTTGGCTTTAACGAGACGTACCAATTCCATGGGTATGCCCTTTAACAAATCGACATATATACCTCATTAGGTTGAAAATATTACGTAGCATGGCATGGATAAATGGAATTCAAAGTCGTCTCATGGATCAAATAAAACACTGTTACGATTCAAGTCCATAACATACTCAAACGCTCCCTTGTTTAAACTTTGTATAGCATGATTAGCATCTGAAAATCAAAAGCATACTTCGCATGATTAATATTTTGTCGAGAATTAATATTTTCACTTAATTCCTTGATGTCCCATGATTCGATCCTAAGCTACTTCTCATGCTTAGTTCATTCTTTACTTCCTTTGGGAAATAATAACAACACACATTTAAAATTGGATATAAAATCATTAAAGTATATACGGAGTACACAGGACTCAGAAGTAATTACCATTGCTTCTCCCTGTGTCAAGGCAGCATGTTTTGCAACAACTTCAGCCACCTCGTATTCATACCCACATTTACTGAGCGGAGAAATCCGACCAGGCATACGACCAGTGCAACCATCAACATCAAATCCCTTTAGCGTGAACAAATGAGGAAAACAATGTTAGCTTCAACATAGACAGTTGACAAGAGATTATTAAAAAAAAAAAGTAAATAACAATAATAATAAGACAACGTACCCCTGACTCGTCGCATTTCTTCATATAATTGTCATATTCCTCATAATTCATCCGGCAAAAGGGTCTCCGCTTTTCATCCAGATACTTTTCAGGTCCATACACAGTTCCCACAAGCTTACCACATGCATAATTATAAATATTAGCCAGTCGATCCGTCGCCATATCATCCATCTTCTAATAGCACCGCCTAAGATATCAGTCCTTCAAAGTTAGAAATAAGTTTAATTATCCTGAATTTTCACTGGGAAAAAAAGTCAGCGAACCAAGAGAGATGACAACAAATGGAGTAGAACGAAATTATGCAATCAAAATCTAGGGTTTCAAAATTGGGGATTTTTGTTAAACTTACGAGTTAGTTAAGACGTCAGCAAGAGTCGACGAGGTTACCTGCCGTTGGTCAGCACGAATTATTTCAGAGCAATAGAAAAATAAAGGACATAGATGTTAAAAACAGAGTTTGTGTTCGAGTTTGGATCAGGTTCGATTATTGAAACGGTTTATATAGTGAGCCGAAATAGGTTAAAGTGAATGTAGACGTAGTAAATGGGTAAATTGGTTGGGTTTGGGTTGGTTGGCTTGGTTCATTAATGAGTTTGTGAGAATTCGGGTTGGACTTAGTTACTTTTGGGTCTGTTATTATTATTATGTTATTTAGGGATAATTTCCTCCATTCAACTTCACTCTACCTATTCACTTTTGTACACTATTTACAATTGTGTATTTAATTTCGATCTTTTGTGCACTATTCACAATTGTGTATTTAATTTCGATTTTCTCTCGATACGTAAGTGAAAATATATTCATGTGAGATCTTCTTTGATTCGTTTTTAGGAGTACATTAAAAATATCTAACTTTTATAATTTTTGCAAATACGTAGCTAACGATATTTAGCGCGTAAAATACGCGTGTTGGCAAACGTGAAAAAAGAAAGTGGTAGAGTAGAGTGGAATGGAGGAAGTATCAACTTATTTAGTGATAAAGGTCAGTTTGTTAAATGGGGTTTCCGGTACTAATGCTTAAATAGGAAGACGTGAATATAACATGATGATATATCGAGTCTGTAGCGTACACTTGCATGACTAATTTATAAATTGTGGGAAAAGCTGAAAAATAAATAACGCTCATGAACGTCAGAGGCCGCCTTTTTTAGTTATGTCGTGGTCTTTTTCTCGCCTAAATTAGGGTCGGCTAACATGGATCAAATGTGAAGGTTTATAAGCGGTTACTTGGCGAAAAAGCTGAAAAATAAGTAGCTTTCTTAATATTATCCAAACCCACAAAAACAACTTACTCATAATAAATATCGCTTAGAACAGTTAATATGTACTCTCTCCATCTCACTCAATTGTTGTTTTTTAGTTTTTGCACAAAGACCAAAAAAAGAAAAGGGAATCAATTATTAAATGACAGGTGGATCAAATTGAGTGTGAGGATCAAATGCTCATCAAATGCATTCTTAAGATAAAATAAGACAACAAACGACCTGAATGGAATGAGTAGTTAACTACAAATACTCCATAATGAAGGCTTATAATATAACCGGTCCAATATTAGGAATAACACATCCTTTCTTGTAGATATCAACTAGCTTAGCCTGGGTATAAAACTCGTCGCCATAGAGCATGTTAATAATACTCGTACTTGTTAGTAGCTTTTACAATTGCGAACTCTATTTGATGGAGGCAAAGTAAAGAGCAACAACATTAATAAGCAAATTCATTCCACAATTATAAGCTATGTATGGAGCATTAGTATCCTCTCTAGTTCTTTTAGGAAATGAAGAGTCCATTTCATCTCTCAAATTTGTTTAATAACATTTTCCCTTTTAACCTCCATAATTCCTTTGTAACTTATGTGACACCCGAATGAAACCGGACACAAACAACTCCGATGGTCCTTAACTAAAGATTAGTTTTATCAATTTCTTGGTACTATCACATGAACCTCGAAAATCCGCAAACCTTTGCCTAATTACTTGGTATCAGGATAATATTCGGGATATTTTCTCTCAAAATTCTTCCTAGCTTCATCCAGATATGGAGCCTTTTGCTGAAATCATTAAGATACAACATCAATCATAATACAAGGCGTTACCATGGCGGCCCTAGCTATTATCTGAGAACCAATTCGATTTGATAGACAAATAGACTAACTCGATACCTACCGGGTATCTAAATAGCTTCCATTTTCTTGACGCAGTTTTCTTGGCCTGATATAATTAAAAACAATAAGTGGATTATACATCAGATGATATAGTTTTTGAGCAAGATAAAGTTTTTGAGTTTTAATTTAAAAATTTTGAATTTTATTATAAAGTTTTTGAGTCCATTTACTTATACATTAATCTCAAAAAGTTATATTATAACTCAAAAAAATTGCAAATAAGCTCAGAAAAATTTGATTTTTGACGTCATAAAACTAAAATGTAATTTATAAACTCTACATAACTCATAAAAAATACACAAAAACTCATTATGTGTAAGGTAGTACATCTAATGTACAATCCTTTTTCTCAATTAAAAACAATACTCCGTATAAGAGAAGCTACCAAGCCTACTCTAAAAGATTTGTCGGAAGGTTCTCTATACCGAGGAAAACGAAACTAACCTTAGCATGTTTCCATTGAGGGTTTTTCATCTTGAGTTCCTTCCTGCATAAGAGATATATTCAACATATATACTGATCGATCATCCTAGTGTCTACGGAAAAACTAAAAGATTTACGATTATTATCTAGACATCTTTTACGAAAAAAAAAAAAATAACGTATAGATGGTCGAAAAATTATGCAGTCAAAGTTCAGTCTCTAGACTACAATAAAGCAAATGGGAAGAAACTAAGAAAGTAAAAAAATGGAAGGACTAATTAGTCCATCCAAGAAGAGTTATTTCACGAAAAAAACAAAAACATTTACAATTATTATCTAGACAAATTTCACGAAAAAAAAATAAAGTATAGATGTCGAGATATGCAGTCAAAGTTCAGTCTCCAGGCTGCAATAAAGTAAATAGGAAGAAAGTAAGAAAGTAAAAAAAATGGAGGGACTATTAGTCCATCCAAGAAGAGTTACATACACTAGAAGATAGTAGCCGTCTCTTTGAAGTGGTCCATTCGTGATATCGATAGTCGGGTTCCGGTATAAGGGTTGGTCAATAGGATCTCTGGAAATGCGTGAAAAAAAATAAAATAAAATAAAATTTAAGGAGTTTGATCTCTGAAATCATAGATCAGAATTAGATGTAACGGATTACCGGAAACGGTGGCTTAAGTCGAACTTTAAATTCTCTTCCACCGTAGTCTTGCCTCGGCCCCATGGTTTATCAATCTTCTTTTTAATGGTAATGTCTTTGTTACCATCACTTGTTTCTTCTAAAAAGAGAGTAATTTCAGACACCCATGTCATAGGTTTTAACCAAACTTTGGCTTTGTAAGTTTTCTCCATTTGATTTGTAGTCACGGCGACGAAAGTTAGATAATATAGACTCCCTTCAACTGGCTGCTTGTTGACTTTCACGAGACGTACCAATTCCATGGGTATGCCCTTTAACAAATCAACATACACATTATTGGGTTGATAAATGGGATTCAAAGTCGTCTTGTTGATCCAATAAAACATTGTTACGATTTAAGTCCATAACATACTCAAACGCGCCCTGGTTTAAACTTTGTATAGCATGATTAGCATCCGAACTAGAGCTGATCAAGTGCGGGCCGGCCCGTTTGGCCCGCTAAAATAGCGGGCTTGGACAAGAAAAATAAAAAAATAAACGGGTAAGGGATAAGAAAACTAGGCCCGCTAGGATAAATGGACGGGCTTGGACTAAACAAAATTGCCCATGGACAGCCCGCTAGGCCCGCTACTAAAAGTAACCTCACAAAAGCCCTCAAACTCTCAGTCCTCCGCCCTCCGCCGTTCTCTGCTCATTTAATTAATAACTTGTACATTCTAAACCAATTAGGTAGCACAAATGAATACTAATGTCTTACGTATAAGTGGGAGATTGTCGGTATTTACCCTTGTCGTATAAAGATTCGCCGAGAATAAGGAACATGCTAACGAGATTGTCGTATAAAGATAGTACCTTATAAGTATTTAGACGGGAGGGTACGTAACCGCCAATAATACCACATAAAGACCAAGGTAAAAATGAACCTTTGATGTTTGTAGGAGAACATTGCCAAACTCGTGTTTTTTTCAAAATCTAGTAAACGTATCTTTTGAAGATTAGTATATTTTATGAAGGATAAGCATTTTTAGACAATTGTGGGATTTAGCGATAACAAACTCGTGTTTTAATAGAAACACTTTTTTTTATTTAATTTTAGTCAGGCCCGCGGGCCGGCCCGCTTTCTTGAAGTGGGCGGGTACGGATAGTGGAAATTGGCCCGCTTAGCGGGCTCGGGCTATGAAATAAGGCCCATCGGACACTTTTTTATCAGTTAGGCCCGGCCCGTGTCCAGCCCAAGCCCGCTTTTGATCACCTCTAATCCGAACATCAAAAACATACTAGTAATAAATTTTGTCGAGAATTAATATTTTCACTTAATTGCTCGATGTCCTAGGATTCGGTTCTAAGCTACTGCTCATGCTTAGTTCAGTCTTTACTTCCTTTGGGTAATAATAATAAGATTAACAACACACATTTAAAATTGGAAATAAAATCATCTATATAAACTTATAAAACAAAAACCACCTTACGTCACCTATTACACGTGTCACAACACAGTGCTTCAAATTCCCGCCTAAGCAAAAGTGCAAAACCCTAACTTTTAACTCCTTTGTCGGTTGTAGCTTTGTACTTTGTATCAAACAAATACTCTCACAGTCTTTACATGTTTAATCTTCTTCGACATCTGTTTGATTGACATATGCCTCTTTCTATTTGATTGAATCCAAAATGCATTTGGAGATTTTGCGAACGGGTAAGTGCATCAATTATTGTAATCTATGGTGTAATTTGTTATGTACCTATATAATATGATTTGATTCTATATATTTGTTGCTATTGAATTATTATCTCATTATTTTTAATCTGCTTGAAAATGGCATTAATAACCAATATGTGTCTGTAGTTTGGTTGGTGAGGTGAGCAATTAATAGTACTTTATCTTTATCTTTATGATTTTAGGAGGTAGTTAATCTTTTTGTTTTGGTTTGCACCTTAAAGGAAACATGATCCTTATGATCTATTGATTCATAATTTTACGTCAAATGTAAGTTTTCATGTTTTTATATGTTTCAGAGTACTGCAGAATGACATTTTACCGGTATGAGGGCCGTTTTGTATCACATGAGTAAGGTAATTTAATCATTCTCTAGCCCGTTCAAAAATATCCTCCTTCTAAAGTTTATGGGTTTGTTTTATGGGAATTCTAGGTTTCTTAATATCATTGTTTTTTTAAGTTTGGATGTTCTTCTGATGATTATAAGACTTCTATATGTTTAATTCAATTATTTTTTCTAGAGAATATTGAATTTGTAGTTTGATGGGTGAGCTAAACAGTTAGATACGGAGTATTTGATACTCTGTATGTTAAATTTGGATGTATGTAATGCACGTCTCTGATTCTGATTCTTATTAATATTACCTTGCAGACCTATACAATACTGAATACTGGCAACTCAGCATGACTGTAATACTTAAAATCTTCAACTTAAAGCTAAACTTGAGAGTTTTCAAAGGAAAGCCAAACACTTATTGAGGTAATTGAGTAAATCCTACAAGAGCGAGTTGAGCCTGATGCCATAATTAACATATATAGAGTTGTGGATTATTGACTTTATGGCATTTGGTAAATAAGCTCAAACATTTTTTTTTTTTATTAGAAAAAGGGTTACAAACCCGAGACCTACAGAGAGTAGAGTCCCAAAACAAAACACGCACCTACAGAAAACAGAAAAACCCAAACAAGATAATAAAGATATTACATGGTAAAACACATTGGCCTCCCCGTCAATATCCTATTCGTCTTCCACGATCTAACTGCATCCCAATTCCTATCCAAACAAGGGGTTTGTTTTCAAAGATAACTCTGGTCCTTATCTCCCATAAAATACTCACAGTGGCTATGAAACCGCCTCCCAAAGCCTCTTCTCCAATCCCACAAAATATGATCCGTTCCAAGCCATGAATGCTTTAGCAATTTCCTGCGGCCAAACCCAAATCACCCCCCACAAAAGGCATAAATCATCTCATACGCGCCTATAGAACGAGCAATACAATCAACTCTAAACTCTCAACCCAATCCTCAAACTCCTCCATACTGAACTCCTACCCATATTACCTCACCTTTCCCCCGGAATTAGAACCGCATTGAAGTCCCCAAACACTAATGTTGTGTTACTGAACATCCATCTTGCATTACAAAGTTCCTCCAAAAAAACTTTATCCTCCCGTCTATACAATAAGGAGCATAAATAAGACAATTGTACAAGGTATCTCCTTATCACCAAATTTACCCGATACCATGATCCATCTATCCCCATAAACCCCATTGGCAATCTTGAAGGACACAGCAGCCCACATCAGCACAAAACCACTACCCCTATCTAATGATTTAATATCTAAGAGCTCAACAATTCTATTGCACCACCAAGCCCTAACAATTCTATCAAGAGACAATTTGTGTTTAGTTTCCACTACTCCACACACATGTAAGTGTTTCTCCTCAATTATTTTCTTAATTGCCGCGAATTTACCCCAACTTCCAATTCCCCTACCATTCCATGCAACACACCTCAATACCCCCATCGAGACTACACCTAAATTAATTCAGGAGCTCTTCAATAGACGGTATGACACCACCTCCCATCCCAATTAATCTCCCAAACTCCTTAGTTCACACATTATTGACTTTATTGCATTTGGCACATAAGTTCACACATTTTTACATACTCTTAATGCTTGGCCGCTAATACCATCACTTCAATTAATTCTTGCTAATATATTTTACCCTTTTAAATCCATCATGTTTACATTGTTTAGCATACATAGTATCAAATATAGTCAAATATAAGTTTGGAATTAAGAGTTAGTATACTACCTACACTATATTTGTATCCTTACTAATGTAAGCAGCATCCAAGGTGGCCGAGTTGAGCAATGATGGATGAAGGTGGCTAGATGATTAAATGATCAGTGGTTCTTCGTGCCGGAGATGGTAGCTGCTCGATAAAGGGCCGGGGCTGCACCGCAGTTGGGCTCTGTTACGATGCCGAGACAAGCTAGTGCGAGATCAGTGAACGTAAACCTGACGAAGATGCTTGGCAGTGGCCGTGGTGGTTTATTGATTGGCTGAAATGGTGTGGTCGAGAGTAGAAATTGGGGACTTGGTTATTAAGCCAACATTTTAGTCAATGTGTATTAAAAATGACGAAAGGCTTAAAATAGCCAGGGGTTGCTGCTAATTTTTGTTGAAGTCATCCGGCAAGTGTACATTTAAATTTTTATTCTTTTGCAGAGTTCTGCTCATACTTTCTCTGACCATTTTAATGGATTCTCACTCAGGCCCTGTTCTTTTGGACTGAAACTTATCTAATCTGAACTGAACTGAATTTATAGGATCTCGAACTAAATCGAATCAATTTATAGGATCTCGAATCGAACTTATTGGATCTCGAATCAATCGAACTTATAGGATCTCGAATCAACTTCTAAGATCTCAAGTGAACTTAAATTAAGTGAGGTATAAGATCTCGAATCGAACTTATAGGATCTCGAATCGAATCGAATCAACTTATAGGATCTCGAATCAACTTATAGGATCTCGAATCGAATCAATCGAACTTAAAAGATCCAAGAAACTTAAATTAAGTGACTTGAAGTCCAAAAGAACAGGGCCTCATTCTCTTAAAGCTTGAAAGTTTTAGTTTACGAAATATTTTGAACACCAAATAGGCCACAAGAAATAGTTGTACTTAGGTGATTATATTTGTCATTATATAAGAATTTATTGATTTTTGTAATTAGTAATTTTCAGAATTTAGCGGAAGAATATACTTAGCTCACATTTAAAACTAGGAAAATGAGTAGCGCCATCGGGTTAAGAGTCGTTTAAATTACCAATTAATGAGTGTTATTCACTCTAAAAAAAATCTAATATTATAGGAGTATACTGTATACACTCTTATGCATTTGTTTGTCACAATTTTATTACGGTGTTTTTGAGTGAGTACATTAAACGATGGTATAGATGTATTACAATCAATATGTCTAAATAATTTTTTATGCATACCCGTGCAACTTTGCACGGGTTCTAAACTAGTTTAAAGTATATACGGAGTACATAGTAATTACCATTGCTTCTCCCTGTGTCAAGGCAGCATGCTTTGCAACCTCTTCAGCCACCTCGTATTCAAACCCACCTTTACCGAGCGGGCAAATCCGACCAGGCATACGACCAGTGCAACCGTCAACATCAAACCCCTAGCATGAAAAATGAGGAAAACAATGTAAGCTCCAAAGTTGCAACATAGACAGTTAACAAGAGAATATAAAAAAGTACCGAGTAAATAATAATAATAATAATAAGACAACCTCGGACTCGTCACATTTCTTCATATAATTGTCATATTCTTCATAATTCATCCGGCGAATGGGTTTCTGCTTTTCACTCAGATACTCTTCAGGTCCATACACAGTTCCCACAAGCTTACCACATGCATAATCATCAATATTAGCCAGTCGATCCGTCGGCATATCATCCATCTTCTAATGACACCTATGTTATCAGTCCTTCAAAATCAGTAAGGATAATCGTAGCGCCAAATAAACCGCTTCAAGAATTTACAGGTAGCCTCTACAAGAAAATACTCAATGTTTTACGACTGTCATAGGCTCATATATAGCATCTTTTTATTCATGCAACGTTTTACGACGGTTTTATAAATTGAGCCATGTTAGCCGGCCCCAAATCGTTTTGGGATTAAACCTCTAATGTCGAGAGAGATATTACTGTCTAAGATCATATACGCAAAATACCATAGGATATTAAAGCATTATGTAATAAGCCTTAATTGCTGTTGTCACATTCTGTGTCATGAAAACAAGTTCGAGGACTAATAATTACTCCATCCGTCACAATCGTGTTTGTTTACATTTAATTAAACTAAAGATTAATGATGGAGACGGAGAAAGTATTTCTAAAACCCTAATTGATTCAATCAAATTTATCAATAAGATTAATTAACCTGAATTGTCAATGGATAAAAGTCAGCGAACCAAGAGAGACGACAACAAATGATTAAATTCTAGGGTTCAAAATTGGGGATTTTTGTTAAACGTAGAGGTAGTTAAGAGGTCAACAAGAGTCGAGGAGATTACCTGCCGCTGGTCAACGTGAATTATTTCAGAGCAAGGCAGAAAAACAATAGAGTTTGAGAGTCAGGTTCGATCATTAAAACGGTTTATATAGTGAGCCGAAACAGATGAAGGACTGACTGAAGGAGATTAGTTTTGGCAAACGGTTCGATGGGATCGGATTAGGTTGGGTTATTTACAGGTGATGGGGCATATTCTGCACCGCTGACCAAGTCAACATGATTGAGCAAGGTCAAAGATATCCACAGCAAGTCAACGACTTGGACAATCTAGCCGATGCAGCCCATCGGCCCGTCAGCCTGGTCTCGGCATGGTAACCGCCAGGTAGGGACACATATCCGCGTACTCATATCCAAGACCCCTCGGCGGCGAGTCAACGGATCCGCCGGCCAGCCATAGGCCCCTCGGCCGAGGGTAACGCCTCTTTCCACCTGCTAGCCACTTGGCCACTTGGCCACTACGCGACAAAAGGTGAAAGCCTATAAATACTCCTCAACCTTCATTGAGGAAAGGATCCCAACGAATCCACAACTAAACCTAAATACACTATTCATCTGGTAATATCTTCCTTATCTCTCTACAATACACATTCAGCCAAGTAACAACTTATCTCTTAAGTTTACTGACTTGAGCGTCGGAGTGAGTACGCTTGGCACAAAGCCAAGCCCTCAGTTCGTTCGTTGTTGCAGGAGAGGCCGCGAGGAACGATTGAGACCAAAGGAGAAGCAAACTCAAGACATCATTCAACAAGCCAAGGGTGGTAACTATACTTGATCTGGAATTACACCCGGAACAACAGGTTAGTGAGAATTTGGGTGGGTCGTATTTGTTATTAAGTTCTTTCGAGATAGTGTTCAGTTTACAACACTAAACATTCTGGTCGGGGATAATTCGGGTTATAAGTAATGCTTGGATCCTCAGTTCTAGTATAGTTCGGGTCATTCGGATCAGTTTATTTTAATCGGATCAATTTTGTCGTGTACTCGTGTCTAAAGGATCATCTTGTTTTTTTTTTTTTTTTGACAAGGGTGAAATATTGTTTTACATTCCAGCATCATGGTGAGAACCATGTTGATATACTACAATATAAAACAAAGCAAAATAAAACATAGGACTATAGATTACTACTAATAAACAGCTACCGGCAACGAAATATCTGCATCGGGTATCAAGAACATGTTGATGGAGTACGGTGGAATGGACTAGAGCTTCATCACCCAAATCATCAGCAAAGCTAACATCACCCATAGGACATTGAACCAATCGAAATATCATGAGACAATCCCGAGGTGCACTTACGCCACAAGAGCGTAGAAATTTTAAGGTGAACACAGACCACAAAGGCATGTCTTCGATGGAGATCGCTCTCCTACACCACAGTGATTGGTCACAACATTCAACGAACCAACAACCAAAGACAACGAGCAAACTGACGAGAATGAGTAGAAAAGGATCCTTAACCAATCCCCTGGCCATGAACACCCAAGAATGACATTCTCGGGAGAGAACAACACAACCCGGATAGATATCCACCATCACCGGCACACCAAAGTTACGATTATTATTACATAGCCACAAAGAAAGTTTCCCATAAGACGGGATTATTAGAAGAAACTGAAAACAACGGAAATTAAAAGAAAACAACATTAACTCTTGAGGTGAACCACCGCTTCCAACTCACCCAACACCACATCACAGACCACCCCAAATTCACACAATCAAACACACCACTTCCATATTGTTTAATGCAACAATACCAATTAAAATCCAACATCAACAAGGGACAGACATTACCATCCAACCAACTATAACCCAAAGCCAATCATCTAGCTGCATAAAGCATACCCAAAATCAAATACAAACGGAAGCAAGGACCATCCGTCAAAGCAAAACCGGACCCAAAACAAACCAACAAAGCCTAAAGTAGTCAATCAGGACCAAGAAGGAAATGGTAACAGCAGAGGAACACCAACACATAAGAGAAATGCAAAACTCGACTGGTGGGGGAAGGGGCGAGGGAGAGGGGAACACCAAATCAAGTACATGCACAACCAAACAGAACCACAAACGACACAGGGGGAACATGCAAAACCCGACTGATGGGGGAAGGGGCGAGGGGAGGGGGACACCAAATCAAGTACATGCACAATCCAACCGAACCAAAAAAAAAACTACCATAAAAAAACCCAACACCACCACAGACCAACCGACTTGACGATTGACAACTCAAGACAAACAATGACATACCAGGGGAGGTGGGGGGAGGGGCGAGGGGGAGGGGAAACACCTCCTCGGTAGAGTCAGACGGAAAGAAAGGCGACGGAGTAGGCGGAGACGGATGACAACAACCAGCCACAACAGAAGTCAGTGACACACAAAAAAACAAATGACATGCAAAATGATGGATCAAGATTATAGAAGGAAAGATGATAAACAGTCACATCCCCATAGAGAGTGAAAGAGAAATTAGTATAAATTGGATTAATCAGTAGGGAAGTGATGGTTTGCCGGAGATGAGCACAATCAAGGCCTCATCTCCGGCGAAAGATTGTGAGAAAAAGGGGTAGAGGATGGGAGAATGGTGGCAGCGGCGGTGCAAAGGGAGATGGAGGATTAGTTTTTAGGGGTTTTTTTGAGGAGAGAATTTTAGAGAGAGAAGTTGAGAAAGACTAAAGGATCATCTTGTTAGAATGAGGTTTTTCGTTACAATGTTTATAAATTATAACTATCCAGGAGATATGTATTCTTTTTTTTTTTAGATTTTCTCACTTATATGCCTTAACTTTTTCATTGAGATTTTCTCACTTGTATGCCTTAACTTTTTCGTTTTATAAGGTATATCTCTTTTTTTTTTTTTTTTTTTTTGCAAAAAGAAAAGAAGAAAATTGACTGCCAATAGCTCTTGGCTACGAGTTCAAAAAACGGTATTTTTAAACCATTTATCTCGTAAAAGCCTTGCATTTGAAGAAAAAAATTCCCAGTCTGAACTCGTAGGCGGGAGTTATACACTTGGTCAAAGTCTCTTGTGAAAAAAGGAGAAATACACATTAGAAAAACTAAAAGTTGAGGGTATTAGTGAGAAAATGACAGAAGACATGTATTGTGAATACCATGATATTTTCAAGTGTGTAGCGTACAATTGCATGATATTTTTGTTTAAGTTTTTTTGGTGGTGACCAGAAATATCGCATACTGAAAGTTGGAACAATCTTCTTCGAGGTACTGAATGCAATTTAATGGGTTGACCCCTCCCAAGTTTGGCCTTTTCATTCGCAAGAGTCGGGAATCGAACATCTGACCACTTGTTTAAGAGATGAAAGCCTTTACTACTCAGACCAGCCAACTTTAGTATATTTTTTGAAATGGGCGGGGGTCGCGCAAACACAATCCCCCACACTAAAAATTATGACGTACGTTCTCCCACTTGGGTGACGTTAGGCTGGTGCACCTCCTTTGTGCAGTGGAGGTCACCAATCTAGGCCATGAGTCTTGATCATTAACCCGTCCAAAGTAAGTAATTAATTTTGATAGTTATTACCCATATATAGTAGATGGGTTAGTATTTAACTTTTGATACATTTTTGTTCAAGTAAATAACGAGTTTTTTGTTATAACTTTAAGCCCACGAGCCAATGAATAAGCCCGTCTAGTTTGATGGCTGGACATGAAAATCCGTCTATGTCCAGTCCAAACCCGTTAGTAATCAATCACCTCTTCGATTGCTGAAAACATTTTGCTTTTGAACATGATTTTAGAAACGATCACACCTCACAATTTCTCCACTCTCCTACGACTTCATCATGATTTTAATGCACATTTAATCACCCTTAAAATCGACTAAAATCTCTAATATAGCTTATTAATTAGGATAAATGAGGAGGAGACAACATCAACAATACTCACTACGATTTGGGTTACGTAGTCGAGTGTTGAACACTTTCAATTGGAGACGATTATGGCGTAAAATTTCAAGAAATCGATTAAATTTAGTAATTTTGCTGATTATC
This sequence comes from Silene latifolia, assembly GCF_048544455.1. NCBI lineage: Eukaryota > Viridiplantae > Streptophyta > Magnoliopsida > Caryophyllales > Caryophyllaceae > Silene > Silene latifolia. Next base: position 11,362,308 of record NC_133533.1, on the reverse strand, counting down.
ATTGGTCTTGCTCCTCCTTTTTTCTTCCATTTTCGTCTCACACATTTTCAGCAGGTACCCAATTTTTTTTAATTTGATTAATTTTACTAATTATCCTTGTTTTGATCATTGGTTTTTATTTGAATTGATTGAATATTAATCGGGTTGTGTAAATTAGGGTTCTTGTTGTTAATTTTTTGTCAATCATGATATTTGGGAATTTATAGGACATGTGTTGAATCTTTTGATGCTTATTTGGTTGAATATTAATGGGTTTGTGTAGTTTAGTTGTTTATTTGAATTAATTGGATATTAATAGATTTATGTAATTTAGGGTTCTTGTTGTTAATCTTTATTGCATTTGCATTGATTTGTGTAGGGATCATGCTATATTGGAATTTATAGAACATGGTTGAGGCTTGTTTGGTTGTTCTGATTAATAGTTTTGAGAATCAATGCAATTTATGTGATTGATTTAGTTTCATTAATTGCGAGGTTGGGATGCGAATGTTGTTGGCAGTGACGGAATCAGGATTTGTAATTGGGGGGTGAAAAATTTCGGGGGAAATTGTAACTAAAATTTTCAACCTTTTCATTTTCGAGCGAGGAGTTCCCCTGCTAGCCTTCACTCACCCCTCCCAGCTTCACAATTGCTTGTTGGGTATTGTTGATTTTTCAAAGAGATGCAGTGTGATATTAGCAATGGACTGTTGGTCTTGATTTAGTTAGGGATCATCCTCAAACATTGGCATTTTCAAGTGGCTTAGACTGATAATTTGTCAGGACCAAAAGAAAAGAATGATGCTTGGTTAAGTTAGTGGCGAGGTTTTAGTGAAAATTCACAATGAAGGTTCATCTACTGGACTTTCTTGAGAGTGTTAATTAATACAGAGTACATTTTGGGTATTCCATCTACTTAGTTGTGCATTTGGATCATACTCTGTGTGATTGCAATTGAATCTCAAAATGAGAAACCGAGAAACAAAGGTTTGGAGGTGAACAAAGACTAATAGAGCCAAAACTAGATCAAGACAACTTATATGACTGGACACAAAAATGACGTGACAAACAGTGACATTAATCCGTGCCCGGGTCGTACTAGGCTACTGTTAGTCGCTACCATTACCATGATTGTGATCAGTACCACGAGTTGATATCATGCTTAGAAGCTTTCTTTTGTGGAAATTTTCAATGGATGACAATACTGCATATAGAATGAAGTTCACTTTAATGTTGAGTAATAATTAATCCATGTGACCAAGGGAGTTTTTATTTTCAATGTTTGTGCAGATACAAATGAAGAATTGCGGGTGGCTTGCAAGCCCACCTCTTGTGTGTGCTCATGGTGGTGACTCTATCAATGCCTTTCCTAACACAGTATTTTCACATCTCTGTCTATAGCTCATTATAGTATTATACCATGTACTTGACTCTTAGAAATCCAGCCACCAACTCCTCACCAATTTTGAAGGCTGCAACAGGAATAAGAAAGGGGAATTACTTTGTTTTGGAAATTCTATAGCCTGTTTAGTCAAAAGCGTCTGTTAGACATATGAAACAGCTTGAGGCATTAAAGGTTTTCTTAAAAATACACAAATTCATTTTGGAGATAGTGTTACATGTTACACCAACCAATTTTTTTTTTTTTATATAAATAAAGATGATTATTTGAGTATTTTGGTTAATCTCACACGTAAAACCTTCTCATACAAGACAAACTGTCAAAATTAATCTGCTTGTACTCCTTACTATTCACTCTCTTATAGACCTCTTGCTTGACGGTGACTACAGGTGGCTGCCTACCGCAGTGCCCTTCGTGCGCGGGTAGACTGCATTGAAATTGATGTCTCGCGTTCCGCTGACGGGTTCCTTTTTGCACTGCATGATAGGTACCTTGCCTTAGTCAAGATTTTATTTTACCCCTTCGCTTTAGTTCATTGTTAATAAGTTACTCCGTATCTTTTAAATTTTTGACAGTTAGCTCTTTAAGTATCAATTGTTTGTTTGTAGCATTTGTATCATAGTACTATGTTCAAATAAAAATTCCACTAAAGCGTAGTGGCTACACTATTTTTGACATACGAGACTGTAGCCTTTCGTTCAGCCCAAGCATTTCAACCCATCAGCCTTAATCGCTTGATACAAACCCTTCGGCAATGTCATCATAGTAAATGTGCTGATTGTTAATGGTTTAGATAAATGCATAATTTTCTAGCTCTTAGGAGATTGATTCACGTCTGACACGTGCAGGGATTTGCAGCGCATATCTGGGAATCACACAGCTAGAGTTGGTTTTTGGAGCAAGAAAGCTGTGAGTGTCTCATGCTTTACCTCACAAGCTAAAATGTTGCTCACATCAGATGTTTTTTCAGAGATTCACTTTTTCTTGCGTAGATAAAAGAGCTTGATGCATCACTTCACTTTCCCGGAGTTTCTGATGAACAAAAAGTTCCTACAGTTGAAGATGCATTAACAGTAAACATGTTTGCCTTTTTTTTCTTTTGAGTTTTACCAGTATTACTTCTGGTTTTAAGGATTATTTTCTTTGGTCTCCTTGTCCATCTAGCGAACTATGAGTTACAGAAAGGAAATCGTTTCTGAATTGCTCCCTGATTATTGTCCAATTATGTTGGCTGATGTTGGTAAGATGGGTGATCTTATCAGTTGGTGTCAAATACAGTGCGTGTGGTCATTTTGGATGCAAAAGTTGGACCGCCATTTTATGAAAAAGGCCTTGCTGAGGATATTTTAGCCGTTGTAAGTGTGTACTTTCTACTGTTCTTTTCCAAGTTTTGCGAAGTTGCTTTGCTGCTACATCTTGCTCCGCTATGTATATTGTTCTTCTCTGCCAATTTATTACATTCTTAGCTAAAAGTTCTTACGGTAGTTTCATGTGACCAACATTTATTTTTAGGTATGCGTTTTCTTGTATTGTTCTTACAGCCACCCATTTTTTAAGTGATGTATTAGAAATGCCTGTGCAAATAATATTTTTCCCACTCTATCTTGAAGCATTTGTTAGAAAGCACTAGTTATGTAACTATATTTTGTAGGACTATCTTACAAAGAGCTTGTTATCATTGACTATACTTACTCCAAACTGAATCTTGAAAATGCTACTCTGTAATTTGTTGCATGTGGTATCATTATACCTTACAGAGAATTATTTGGGTTATAATTTTTGTGGCTCAAAACATATTGGTATTTTTCCTAGCTTTCAGTTAATATAGAAGTCGAGTCTTCATTTGAGTAGGAAATACTGCTTACTTGCAGTCTTGGCTATCTATGTTTAGCTCTTCTGTTTTCTCACAGGTAAAAAAAATAAATTGCTTTAATTGCGTTATTTGGGCCAAAAGTGACCATTTGGTGAGAGAGATCACCAGACTATCACCAGAAACCACGGTAAACCATTTCTGCTGTTCCCTTTACAATTATTTCTCTGTTTTATTCTGGTTTTTAACCACTGTTTTGCCATATGCACTTGTACGCTTGCCAAAGAAAATCATTGGCATGTTTTGTCTTTATGTTGTTGACAAAAGGTAACATGGGTAGGCAGTAGTGTGTTGCTTCTTGTCACATACTGAGTTAAATTCCGGCTCTCATTCCCTGATTCTTGTTTGGAGTTCTTCTGGAACTCTTAATAGTCCAGATTGTCAAGTGCTCGTTAGTGACCAGTACTACCGGTCAATATGTCCCCTTCACGATCCGGACGATATTTCATTACTTCCACAATCTGGAATACTACATCTAATCTAACCTGGTGATGACGTGCTTCTTTTAAAGAATCAAACATCCTGTTTATGTTTTCATCGAACTAAATAAAGTAAATACATAGCTCCTTCTTTGGTCTTTTTCCTACCGGTAGATAATATTCATCGGTGTTTTCTTACTGGTTTACAGAGCTTGGATCTTTTTGTAGGTTGGATATATTATAATGAAGGATCCTGTAACAGGTTATAGATCCAACGTGCTGAGGATGAAAAGGGCAAAGGTGGTTGGTGTCTATCATCCACTAATTGATGAAAAGCTTGTCCAAATTCTCCATGGGTATGTTTTTTCTCCTCCAACTGCAAAAAAACCTGTATAATTAATTCCTTGTCATCTTTATGCTAGAGCTTATACTTGGTTGCCTGATATTTCACGCCTCATGTAATCCCGACCTATTAGTCAAGCAATGTCAACTTGGACTGATATTTCCTCAGCAGATGCAATAGCTATAAAACATTAAAAATGACGATATTAAATTTAATAATGTAACTGGCGTGATGTAGCATAATAAATTTTACACTGGCTCCAGTTCTCTACGTATATTATTAATCTGGCTCTGAACTCTATCTTTCTCTACATATATTGCAAAAATTATTAATCTGGCCCAGGTTAATCACCGTTGGTGAAAGAGTACTGTATAAAGATAGAGTTTAGTATAGCTTAAGTGTAATGATTTTGTTTCACACTTTAATTGCATTACACATTTTTTATGGCCTGTCAGGAGAAGCAAAAAGATATTTGCATGGACAGTTGATGACACGGTTTCAATGCTGGATATGTTGTCGAATAATGTTGACGGTGTTGTCACCAGTAATCCAGCTCTTTTTCAGCAACTCATGGACGACACAAGAGTTCGGTGTCTTGAGGATGGTTTTTCTGTACCCAGATGAGTCGAATCTTATTCAGAATTTGGTAGGTGAATCTTATTAGTAGCTCCCATCCTCCCTAGCTGAAAAAGAGCCGATATAATCTGACGAGTTATCCACAAAATGCCTGGTTGTTTTTGGTATAGACCACGGCACCACGCCTTATATTGCTTCCAAATTGAAAGAGAAGTTCTGAAGTCGGTTGACAGTGCTACCGGATTCACATCAATTCTATTTTTTTCTGTCGGGTTTTTATTGACACCATTTTTGCAATGACTGAAAGAAACTGCAGAGATCAACTAATAGAACTCGAAAATAGATTAAGATTACTTTCCTATGGAATTGCTCCAATGTAAAGATTTTGTAACTGCACTGTTTTTCTTGCTGAGGTCTTTGAAGAGTGACACTTCTCATGCATTTGTAACTGTATGGAGTAAATAAGCGAAGATTGAGCGATGAACATGCTGTAAGCTATCGCTGGGCTACGCCCGATTAGGTTACCATGTGTGTGTTGTAATATACTCCTTTCCAATTTTCCATTGTGTCATTGTGATCATAATTCTCACTTTCTCTTGTTCCATTTTCTGTTATTCCCATTTCTTTTCACTCAGATAATGTCGAGTATTGACAAAGTTATCCTCGTGGACTCGTGGTTATTGTACAATTACCAAAATGCTATTGCTGAAATCACTATTAGATCTTCATAAATGAATGTATCAATTACTTATTCTACTCATTTAATAACTTATTAAATGAATATATCAATTACGGAGTAGTAATTCTACTAATCGTATCGAGTATGGATCCTCTAATAGAACAATATGTAATCGTATGAACCACTGAGAGGAATAAATGGAGAAGATTCCAATTGTAAATGGAGCAGTTGAGTTAAGTTTAGGTTGAGTCAATTTGAGTCCTTTACATATTCTAGACTAGAGTTGTGAAACGGGTCGAAAAATGCCAACTTGGTCAATACACAGCCCAGCCCGGTCAGCCCCTAGTGCCGGGCTAGTGCCACGATTTCCTCTGCCTGGTCCAAATACAAAGAAATATATATGTAAGGCCCAGCCCAGCCCAACACTGGCCTGCTACTCAGTGGATCGGGTTAGTGCCAGAAAAACTGGCCCAATACCGGCCCAGCCTATAGCCCAGTCCTCATTTGTGCAGTGCCCGACCTCCACTTCATCAGCCCGACCCGGCCCAGCCCACACCACCCGACCCACCGCACAGGCGCACAGCCCTATTTTAGACCAATTTAGATTTTGGTCCAGACCAAATAATCCGATCCCCTCAATTTTTCCGGGCCGGAACTAATGTTGCCCACCCCTACATTTGTCATTGCAACATTATTCCTTAGGCCATAGTTGGATAAACTAAAGAAAGGAGAAAGGGTCATGTGAAACTAGAAAGCCTATGAGGCTATGACTAATGATGAGTTGTGATGATTCTAATCAAGTAATCAATCACTACTTCATCATTATATGCTTAACACCTTTTTACTTGTCTTCCATAATCTCACAATTTATTATCTTTTCCTTCTCTCTTCATCTTTTTCCAAAGACCATTAAAACCATCTCATCTCATAATAACAACATTTTGATTCCACTGCAATCAAACAAGATTGCAAATTTCTGGGTTTTGATGGGTTTTTTCAAGATAAATAGTTCATCAAATTTCACCCTTTTATGGTAGGCAATGCTTGAATTCTTCCTTGACTTTGAAGATCTAGCTTTGGATTTATTTTGGTATTTATTGGATGCTTTTGAATTTATTGCTGATGAATCTATTGCTTTTTCTTTAGCTTTTTCATCATTTGTTCAACATTTAGTGTGTTTTTACTACATCAAAGTACATATTCTTGCTTAAATTGCATCAAAGTTTGCATCTTTGGTGTCGAATGAGCGACAAGGGCATTACAATATCTCCGCTTTAACCACTAGGTTAAGACATCTTCGATTCGATAGTATAACTTCTAATATGGGTGCAATGGAAAAGGGTTTTGTGCATTACTGTTGTGTTTCAAAAGGGGGTAGAATTTTACAATCATACAATAATGATAATGGTGGGGGAGACCTAGAAATTGAAAAGTTGGCTGCTTTATGTTTGGAGAATGTTCCTCAATATCATAGATGGTATTCTCAAACTATGAATAAGAGAACTTATTGTTGTTTAATGGAAGATGGGTTTGTTTATTTTGCAATTGCTGAAGTTGGTCTTGGAAATCAAGCATTAATTAGGTTCCTAGAACATTATAGGGATGAATTTAAGAAGATTACGAAGCGAGGTTCTAATTCGAGGTTAAGTTGGAAGGGAAAGGGGAAGGGAGGTATGGCAAGTTCAAATCTTAACTCAGCTAACTTGCAGGAACAGTTGGTTCCGATAATTCGTCAGCTGATTACCTCTTTACAGAATGTGGGTCAATCCAGCAATGGTAGTAATGGGAATGGGTTCAACGCGTCTTCATCTCCGTGTGGTGGTGGTTATAGGGATGTGGGGGAGGGTTCGAGTTCTACTAAGGCGCCTTTATTGGGTATGAAGTCGGGTAAACATGAGAAACGGAGTAAAGATCATGTCATTGCTATGAGAGGTCTTGAACTAGAAGAGCAATGTAGGTCTGCAGAGAGAGGGTTAAGGGTTGATTCGGGTTCTGATGATACAGGTTCAACAGTTTCTCCTGGTTCAATGCAAAAGGAGATGAATGCGTCTAGGAGGAGATCGTCTTCTCAAACTGTTAAAAAAAAGTGGTGTCGCTTGGTACGGTTGGTTCTTGCTATTGATGCTGGTGTTTGTATTATATTACTTGGAATTTGGTTGGTGATATGTAAAGGTTTCCAGTGCATTCGTTAATCGCTGCTCTTTGCTACTGGAGTACAACATACAGTTGTTAATTGTTATTGACTTATTGTTAATGTTTTATCAGAGTTTTTTAGGAACTGAGTGTGAGAGAATGTACAGTATTGCTGTTAATCTGACTTAGTTATGCAACCTGGTGATAAAAGTATGTGTGCAGTCCCTATAGCTTGAAGTTCGATCATTCTCGAACTCTGTTATGCTCGTCTGATCGAACACTTCAGTTAAATGTTTGCTGTTCTTGTACTGTGAAGCTCCACACAGCTTTTTTAGTAGTTTATGCAACTGTTGTTACAGCCTACAGGTCATGTGGAAACAGGATTATCTTGGGTCTCCGAATCAAAGATGATTCTGTGGAAGCTGAACCTATCTATCAATGATAGGGCGCCACCGGGTGACGCCCAAATTGGGTGTCACCCTCTCACATGCATTTTTAATTGAAGGGGTCTCCACTCACCCCATGTGAGCCCATGTGAGAGGGTGGCGCCCAAATTGGATGTCACCCGATGGCGCCCTTTCATTTTTCATCTATCAATCAACCTGCTTGCCTGATCTTGGTTTGCCCCAACTTTCGAGTCCCTGTTCAGTTGATAGTTATTTTACTCATTTCTTTGGTGAAGATTCAAATTATATGGAATTAATAGTGCTTAAACATATATTACGGTAAAATTCGTCGCATAAAAATTATGGTGTAGCGGGTTAAGGGGTAAGTGGGGCTCGTACGATTTTATATTTTCATCCGTTGGGCGGGTATGGTTTTGGAAACTTGTACCCGCCATAGGTGGTGGGGCGGGTACAACTACAGGCTTTTATTGGTGGGTACGGGTATCCCCCATTGCCTCGTCCCAGTGACATCCTTAATTTCTAGTCCTAGTATTATGACTGTTTTTTTGGTGTAAACCGGGGTGTCTACGGTCGACAACAGTGTATAATCACATCGCCGCGCGTGCTCTCACGAAGAGGTAAACGACTGGCCAAAGAGTTTGCTCCATTCCCATTGGCAAGGATCGAACCCCGTAGTATTATGATTGTAACAACTAACAATGTATTTCTTCCGTCTCAGTTATCTGTTTACCTTTGATTAAAACACATTTCACAAAGAATATAAAAGTTAAACAAATGATTGAGACGGAGGTAACTTGTTAGTCATTAAGTAATGGGTTGACGTAATCAATGGACCGAAAAGCCCATTTGAATCCAAAAGCCCATCATAATGTCCTTATAGACTATGTTTGGGTTGCATTGGTCTCATCAGATAGGAGCATACATTTGGCAGCAGTCTTGCTTAACTTGCAAAATTGGGCAGTTTTCATTACCTGGCTGCTAAAGGTCGTCGACAAATTACTAAATATCGTCGACAATTTTAATTAACTTCCTAATTTGCCCCTCTCTCACACTCCCCCTAATATTTTCCTTTTTATTCAAAAACTACCTATCACATTCCAAATTTTGAAAAAAAAAAACCCGACTCAGATTTTGAAGAAAAAAACCCGACACAAACGTATCGACCGCATCATTTCCGTCACGAATTCAAACATTCAACAAGGTATGTGATTCGAGATTAAAATTTTTTTGTAGTATTTTGCTTAGTTTGTAAATGTGTGACGGAATTAGGATAGTTGCCAAATTAGTGACGGAATTAGGATAGATGCTTTGAATTCAATCGGATTGAGTCGTGTTACGCGAAAATCAAACGGAATAATCGAAACAATTAATCGAAAAAAAAAAAAAAAAAAAAAAGAGCACGGAAAACTGGGCTGAGCCGTTGGGTTTCTTCGTCCCAGACCCAGGCCAGACGAAGGGATTTCTCGTCTCATGTGGGCTTTGGACGAAGAAATCATTCGTCTGGGCTTGGTGTTGGACGAAGGATTTCTTCGTCTGGCCCAAGTGTTGGACGAAGGAATTCTTCGTCTGGCCCAAGTTGTTGTTTTTTTTTTTTTTTTTTGTTTTTTTGGAATTTGTCGTTATACTTTTTTTTTTTTTTTTTTTATAAATAAATTTTATTCCGTCTTGTTTTATTATCGTTATAAAGTAATAATTGTTGTTCGTGGCGAAGTCGTTGTAAATATATATTTTTTCCGTCTCGTTTTGTCGATGTAAAATATAAATTAATTATTACTAATAAACTTCTTTTGGGGATATTTTGTTTTTTTATTTATTTTTTAATTTACATAAACTTATATTTATAAATTGTTTGTTTTATTAATTTAAGTAATCAAGTTGTTGTAAATATGTTTTTGTTGCGTCTCGTTTAGTTTACGTAAAATATTAATTAATTATTATTAATAAACCCGTTCCGGTTACTTTGTTATTTTTTTTTAATTTTTAATTTACTTAAACTTATATTTATAAATTGTTTGTTTTATTTTTTGAATAGATGGCCGGTGGAGGAAATGACCGTCAAGTTCGAGCTCGAAAGGGGCTCCAGTTCGAGTCTGATGTTGGAGATGGTAGTACCGATTCGTGGACTGATGAGCGGTTGGAGGAGGAGCTGGTTCGGTCAGGTGATGTGATAGGTGAGGAGGAGGCGGGTATTGAGCGAGTGCGTAGGGTGCCACGTAGACGGAATGAGGAGGGGCGTTTCGAGCGGAGGTCGGATGGTAGTTCTAGTAGTGTGGTGGCTCCAAAGAAGAAGTCGGGTAAGGATGTCTCTTGGTTGATCGATCATCGTGTTCCTGGTGGTCCCGACTTTCCCCACGTGATTCCTAGCCGGGGCCACATTGCCAACACCATATGGGCGACTCCTAATGAGGTTGGTCGACCGGTTTGACGGTTACCACCGGTTTGGTAAGACGAGGTTGTTGAGTTGTTGGCCACTCCCTCCCGTTAAGACTATTTATGACGGTGACGGGTCTTTCTCACCTATTAGATTCCATGGCCGAGAATTATAACATGCCCCTTATTTCTCGCTTTTGTTGAGAGATGGCAACCCGACACCAACGCTTTTCACATGCCTTTTGGGAGATGTCCATACTCCTTCACGATGTTGCGCAGATCTTAGGCGTTCGGGTTGATGGTAAATCGTAAGGTGGAGAGTAATGACGGGACGTTGGCGGATCCCCTTATGTATGTATGTGGCTTCTTTGCGATTTCATCAGAGAAGTTGAGGTTGCCGTTAAACTCTACTAAGAAGGTCCCTATTTACAAGAGTGGGGGTATATTGGTAGATGCAGTTTGTGAAACGGCGAGAGGTAATTGTGATGTTGTTTTTGCTCGGGGTTTTTGGCGTGGTGTTGGGGTCGACACTTTTTGTCGACAAATCGGGTGATAGGTTACGTCCTCGCTTGTTTCCTTTAGTGTATGATACGATGGTGTACACGACTACGCTTGGGGAGCCGTGTACTTGCCTTCATGTACCGACGATTGGGGTGGCTTCACGTCTTTGGTGTGAAGACTATTGGTGGTTGCTTGACCTTGTTGCAATCGTGGATCTATGAGTATTTTCCTATGTTCGGACCCGGTCCACCTTCGGCAATTGACCCTACTCAGCCTCGGTCGTGTTCTTGGAGATCCGTTGGTCCTTTCGCTCAAAATGCGGAGAAATTGTTGGAGTATCGGAGGTTGTTAGATGGGCTTACTTGTGCTTCCATTAGGTGGGATCCGTACGGGCCGCGTCAGGAGGAGTATCATCCTCGTACTTTGTATACCGGTTGTATTCGTTTCATGGACATAGCGGAACCGTACCAGCCTGATCGGTGTTTACGACGGTTTGGGTATGTGCAGATCATACCCAATCCCATTATGAGATTGACAACGCATCGTCCCCGCCGGGGATAGGGTACGAGGTTAGGGGCTGGGATTGCGGAGACCGATCATCTTTGGGATTCTTTGGGAGGATCACGTGGTTCGGCTTTCTCGTAAATCGAGACCGATTACTATCCGGGTGAGACGGGCGATTATGTGACTTGGTATAATGGGAATTCTCACCCGTTGATCATTGATCCCGACCACCATGACGCCCCGCGCCACATGAGGATTTTGATATCCCTGCCGAGGTAATAATATTACTTACGTTCTTGTAATTATTGTTTAACTTTCTTTTGTTCCTCGATAATGTTTATAATGTTTTAGTTGTTCTTGTCAATTTGCGACCGCACGTCTTTGTAATGTTTCGATTTCGAGGCCAAAAAAATTAAGGATGACAAGAAACAACTTGCCTTCCTCCGCAAGATGATGAAGAACGTCGACCCATTGATTGAGAGGGTCGGGGATATCATACGTCGGCGAGGACCTCGTCAAACACCCGGTGATGTTGTTCAGGCGTAGATCGGATGGTGTTTATACTGATAGCGAGGAAGAGGATAATCGATGAGGGGAGACTAATTTGTGTTTGTTTTCATTTATTTTGTACGTTTTTGAAGACATTATTTATGTTGGATGATTATGGTAGTTGACTATTTGAACGTTGTTTATTTCAAAAAAATTGACGGTTTTAAATTAAAAATTTCTTAAATTTCTTGAATACATAGCAACTGATGCAAATTCATACATTTCTGGAAATAGTAACTACTTCATGACAATGGCCAACATAATGAAAACAAACAAATACAAGATACACTTGAAATAAAACTTCATCATCCTTGTCATTTCCGAAATCTCCTTTTTTATACCTATCACTCGCTCTTTCATGACATTTCCACTTGATGCATCATCACCTTCATCTTGACATGCTATATTCAACTTTTTTGTTATTGTTAAATGATCTTCAGTCAACCACGACACAAAACGATCGCAAGTTACGCACTTAAAAAAAGCTTTCTTCGGATTAGTAGCTGTCCCGGAAATCATGATGATAGCGTTTCTTTCACAACGATTGCAAATTTGATTCTTAAAATCAAGGCCTTCAATTGGTCGGGTTCCCCACCTTGATGATGATGTTGACATAAGTAAATATTTGAAGAAAAAAATGGAAGATGATGAAGATGATTGGAAAATAGAAAAGGTTGAAGATGAGTGCAAAATTACAACATTATGTAGATGTTTATATAGGGAAAAATGTGACCGTTATAATTCAAATTTTACCGTTATAATTCAAAAATAGCCGTTATAATTCAAATTTTACCGTTATAAATCAAATATTACCGTTATAATTCAAAATAAACGTTACAATTCAAAAATAGCCGTTATAATTCAAATTTTACCGTTATAATTCAAAAATAGCCGTTATAATTCAAATGTAGCCGTTATAATTCAAATTTTACCGTTATAATTCAAAAATAGCCGTTATAATTCAAATGTTACCGTTATAATTCAAATTTTACCGTTATAATTCAAAAATAGCCGTTATAATTCAAATGTTACCGTTATAATTCAAATTTTACCGTTATAATTCAAATTTTACCGTTATAATTCAAATTTTACCGTTATAATTCAAAATAGCCGTTATAATTCAAAAATAACCGTTACAATTAATAGGTTATAAATAGGTCATTTTATGTCAATTTCAAACACCCAAATCATCTTCACTCACTACAATACTAATTATTCACTCACAACATCCAAACCTTAAAATGGTTCTCACAAATGCTCAAAAAACCAGAGTTTATCAAATAAGAATCGATTTAATTGTTCAAAATTTACCAATTCTAATTGAGCGTCTTGAATCAGTGGTTCCTAGTGACACTGTATGGCACCTGCTTGAAGAGCCTCCAATTGGTACCCTTTGTATAATTTTACAAGGAAACCGGATCATGTTCTAACTCCGGCAGATTAGAGATGAGGTTGTTTCTGATGAAGTACTAAACGAGAAGATGTGGGAGTTTCGTAGGTTAAAAAGTGATATCTTTACATATTTTGAGCGCATTCTCACCGTGATTGATTACCCAAGACTATCAGACTTATGTCTTTGGTAGAGTCTTGGGCAAGGAATTCTTTATCTCTACTTGAATGATTTATTGACTCAATATATGTCTACCCAACCTGAAGAAATTGAGATTCAAGATCATGAAGAAGATGAGGAATCGTCATCTTCATCATCGGAAGATAATTAAGTTCGGTAGTTATTTAATTATGTTATTTAATTATGTTTGGGGTTTAGGGTTTAGGGTTTGGGGTTTGGGGTTTGGGGTTTGGGTTTATGTTTTAAGTATGTCAAAACGCGTTTTAAGGAATGTTTTTATTAAAATATGTGAAATTATGTTTTAAGGATTGTTTTAATTAAATTACATTTTAAGTCAATTAATCGGATGCAGAGGATAATAAACTACAATAATCGGATAATTAAATAAAAAAAAATATAAGGTACAATATTCAGATATAACAAATAAAAGCTAAGAACACCTCGCGAAATCCCGCCATAATCGGATCTGATGTCGATACAGGCCATTATAATGATCTACGCTTGCATCATGTACCCAACAATGGGCTACTGGAGGCATAGGTGACAAGGGGCGTACCCGGAGCCGCAAATAGTGGTTTCCCGCATGTAAAACCCATAAGACACCATATGGGGTACGTACTCCGGGAGGGGCTCGTAGAGGCAAATAAGTAAAACTACCATTCCAATTTCGCTGACCTTCTTGATCGTCAAATGCAGAAATACAACATATCACCCAATTGTACATCGTAGCATAACCATATAGATCGAAACCGTCCATCCAATTACCCGAGCCACACGGTATCTGATCCATAAATGTAATTCTAGCTACCTCCGTATCAAATCTCCCTGGGCCATAGATATGAGTTATGTTGTTCGTTCTATACTTGGCCCATTTTTCCAAGTGCGGGAACCATTGCCCCTCAATATAAGCCGCCACTCCCGCCCATTCCCTTGCCAATTTGCCCCACGCAACATTAAACTTTTCTTCGGTTTCCGCCTCGACAACCGCAGTAAACAAAGTAAAGGTGACGTGCTTAGCCCACTTATCCTGACTCGTGATATCAAGTGCTTTCGTCTCCACGTTAGAATATATATGCCAAAGACATAGCAAGTGAGACGAATCCGGAAAAACAATGTGAATCGCGTTCAACAAACCTCTCTCGCAATCAGTAACAATAGCATTAGGTTGAACGGCATCATTGAGCAAGGCCTTCAATTTCCGTAGGACCCACAGATATTTCTCCTCCGACTCATGCGTCACAAGAGCATACGCGATGACAAAGCTCTTCCCGACGGGTGTGACTCCAACCATCTCAACAAGCGGAAGACGGTATTCATTTGTCTTGTACGTGGAATCGATCTGTACCACATAATAGTATGATCGAAACATCTTAACCGCTTCGGATGAGCCATGAACACGTGGGTTAGCTCATCGGTCTCCCGATCGATGACCCAATAATGAACGTACTTATCTTTGAACCGCAAGTGCTAACATCTCATTGTCAGCCGGGTTTCTCCCATCTCTTTCCTCGACCCTTACTTTCTGAGAACGGTTGTAGATTTGTCGCCGATTAGGTCTTGACTTTTCCGTTCCGCCGATGTAAACCCGCACTAATAATTGCCGGTCTAACGTGAGCTCTAACTTGGGCATCGATATAAGCCAACTCCTCGTCATCAAACTTTGCAAAGTATCTGTCGCCGTCACAATACAACGTTAAACCATGATTATGAAACCCGGATCTCATCACAAGCTGCCACTTATTCTCTTCTAATTCAACAACTTTCATTGAAAATTTGCAATTGCACCACGCGGTAGCGTGTTACCCTCGTTAAAGAATCGGCATCCTTATTTACGGGACCTTTTCCACCCATCCGACAAACAAAATAACGTTGTCTCAAATTCGTGTTACGACCAACTTTCTTGTTGCTTGCTTTTTTATACCAAACCCGAGTCGGAGCCCGATCTCATATGCCCAATTAAACGCTTCAAAGACTAGATGCAAAAATCTCGTTGTCGTAAAATGATCTGAGTAATCAACACCGTCTCCATCGTTAATCACCTGCGCACGCATTTCAACAAGTTAGTTATTAATTCAATTATTTGCTACGGGACTAGTCGAAGTAAATATAAAATAATATAAAATTAATACAAACACGGTAATAAGTTATTTTTTACAAAACGAGTCGGAAATGTTAAAGATATAAATTTCATATAAAGACGGTAATTAATTAATTCAATTGTTTTATAATACAAAAACGGCATTTAATTATTTTGTACACAACGAGTCGGAAATAACGGAAATTAATTATAATTATTTGAATTGTCGGAAACTATAAAAAATAAAAAATTTTAATACAAATACGGAAATTAATTATTTTATACAAAACGAGTCGGAAACAAAAAAAAAAAAAACAAAGAAAAAAAAAAAACTAACGAGAAACTCTAAAACAAAAAGAAAAAAAAAAAAAAAAAAAAAAAAAAAAAAACAATGAATGGGCCAGACGAAGGAAACCTTCGTCCAACACCAAGCCCAGACGAAGGAATCCTTCGTCCAACACCAAGCCCAGACGAAGGATTCCTTCGTCCAAGCCCAACATTAGACGAGCTTGTTCTTCGTCTGGACTGGGCCTGGGACGAAGAACCCCCACGTCCCAGCCCAGTTCCGTGTTATTTTTTTTATTTTTATTTTTTTTTCAATTGCTTTTTCATATAAATCCGTCACAAATTCTATCATAATTCCGTCTACATTCATGGCATCTATCCTAATTCGGGATTCAAACGATAATAAAACATAAATTTTTAACAAAACTAAATCGTAAACTAACCTCGTTACTATCTTCATTGTTGAAATCGTTGTTAAAATCGTTCCCGTTCATGTTGTTAATTACAAAACCCGACTTTTTTTTTTTTGCTTTGAAATATTTTAGTGAGACGGTGACTTGTGTTTTAGTGAGACGGTAATTTCATTTCTGTTTTGAGACGGAAATTGCATTTTGGTGAGACCAATATGGAGTCATGATATGGAGGGCAAACTTGGAATTTTACGTTAATTGTCGACGATATTTAGTAAAATGTCGACGACGTATAGCAGGACCCTTTCATTATCCCAGCTCGGCCCAAATCTAACATAATCTGGCACACAATCATCACTAGTTTCTCTATTCCAGTGAATAGTTTATGTTCCGGGTGTAATTCCAGAGCAGTTATTTGTTACCACCCGTGCTTGTAGAATGACGTCTTTGGTTGAATCTCCCTTTCGGTCTCCTGAAACAATGAACAAACTGAGGGCTCGGTTTTGGACCGAGCGAACTCACTCCGACGCTCAAGTCAGTAAACTTAAAGGGATTAAGTTATGTGTTACTTGGCGAAATATATATTCTAGAGAGATAAGGAAGATATTACCAGATTATGAGATGTTTAGGTTATTTTTTTGGATCCTTTCCTCAATGAGAGTTGAGGAGTATTTATAGACTTTCGCCTTTTGTCACGTAGTGGCCAAGTGGCCAAGTGGCTAGCAGGTGGAAAGACTGATCTACCCTCGGCCGAGGGACCCATGGCAGGCCGGCGGGCCCTGTTGACTCGCCGCCGAGGGGTCTTGGATATGAGTTCGCGGATATGTGCCCCTACCGGGCTAGTTGTATACCAGAGACCCAAGAGACAGTAGACGGGCTGCGTCGGTTAGGCTGTCTAAGTCGTTGACTTGCTTGTGGATATCTTTGACCTTGCTCAATATGTTGACTCGGTCGTGGTGCGAGAATATGCCCCATCAATTTGCCCCCAGCGTAGTCTATGCCGTGGTATGGGCTCCGATGTATGTTGAGCGTATATTCTGCGCAAGTAAAAATTTTCTTTCTCGGCTTCTTCTACCTCGGCTTGGTTCTGCCTAGGCCGTACCGTATCATATCCCCCCGCCACATGGATGTGTAATGGACATCAGATGTGGAAAAGAAAGTGGTGCTGGCCGAGACCGAGGTTGTGAGTGCCGTGTGTTTTTTGATTGCCCCCAGCCGGTGCTGCCAAGCTTGGTTGATCATGTGGCCGGCGGAGAACAGATACTTAGGAATTTGTTAAGGAAGATGAATAGGCAAAGAGATATGAAGGGGCGTGTTGAAGACGCTTGGTCACTGTTGCGTTGATTGACGTTCAACTGTTGCAACGATTGACATTCCGTGGTTGCATGTCTGACACGTGTCGTTCGCCGATTGGTGACGTTTCATGGGCTGCGCCCTGATTGGTCCTTCTTCACGAGCTTTTCCCTATAAATAGGGCAGTTAGTCCCTGAAATTGGCCACCAATTTCATTTTCTCTAAAATTTTCTTCTCTCTAATCTTTCAAGGGCTTCTTTCTCTTCTAATCTTCAGAGTCGTTACTTCGGCTAGTGCTTTTCTTCAAGGTAAACAAACAAATTTTTCTCAATCTCTTATTTTGTTAAGTAATTGTTGCTACCATGTCTTCTGCTGATGCTGGACCTAGTAACCGTGCGCCGGGGGGTTCCCTGTCGCGTCTTGATGAAGGGGAGGCACTGGCCGCCGTCCCGCTAAGGTCCGGGGGTCCTAGGTCTCCTTCTCCCGAAGTTGACCCAAAAGTTTTGGAGGATTGGGAGGATGATGACGAAGCTGATGAAGACTTTGATGATGACGGTGAGGAAAGGATTCCTTCTGGTGATGAGAGGCCGCATCTCCTGGATCACGGCGAGGCCTGCACGACTGGTCTTGATCGTGCCTGGACCAATAAATTCGCCAGTTGTTCCGGTGGAACTCTTTTCGAGGGTCATTTCTCCTTCGGTGAGGGGTACAAAATTGTTATCCCTGAGGAGGGTCAGGCGGTCTGTTGCCCTCCCCCGGGTCATATCGGCGTATATATCAGGCACCTGGAGTATGGGCTCCGGTTTCCTTTGAATGAATACGTCACGACCATCATCAAAGCTATGAACGTCGCTGTGGCTCAACTACATCCGTTGGCCATTAGGACGATAGTTGGCTTCGTGTGGCTCTGTCTCTTTAAGGGGGAGGTCCCTACAGTTAACTTATTCCGCCGGCTTCATCATCTTCGACCATCGACCCCCGGTAAAGTGGGGTGGTACAGCGTGCAGATGGAGCCGGGCTACGTCTCCGTTGATAAGCTTTCTTCCCGCAAGGACCGGAAGGGGCGGTGGGTGTATGTCGAAGTCTTGGATGACTATCCGCTGCCCCGTCCTTCCAAAGACCAAGTTAATTTGCGGTGCGAGAGTAAGGCGAGCATGACAAATGGGTCACCCGGAGTAAGTCAAGATGGACGCTCAAGGTCTATCTTAATGCGGATGAGAAGCGGCGATCAAAATGTTTGATCTTTGAGAAGGGATGGGTGTCCCCGACTCAGATTATTCTTCAGGATGAGCTGCTTTGCCGCGTCGGCCTCATACCGGCCCTCAACCAGGGTGAGTAGGGTCGGTGTGAGGCCCATCTTTGCCTGTTATGCTCCTGTTTTTAGAGCTTTGTTTTACTTCTTTCATGTAACTCTTGTCTGGTTTCTTGCAGACCGGTTTGGCCAGGATCTGTCTGAGAGGACCTTGAAGAGGTTAGGGCTTGATAAGGACGGGAAGGTCGTTCAGCGGCATCCTCAGGCTGACGCGCGTGATCGTAGATTGGCTCCCAACGAACTCATGGACAAGCAGCTGAAGGCACTGGATCCGGCGGTGGCTCAAGCACGGGTTCTCGGAGGCGTGCCGAAGAGAAAACCAAAGGCAGCGTCCAGGTCGGCGACGACGTCAGTCCCAACTCCCTCTTCAACCCCCACGGTCCAGAAGGAGCATGTGGAGGTCGTCGATATCACCGAGGAGGTGGTGACCGTTGCGAAGGGCCCTCCTCCTCCAAAGAAGAGAAAAGAGCCACTGCCGGCTTCTACCGTTGCCGGGGAAAAGAATGATTCACCCGGTCCTTTATCTAAGAAGGTCCAGACTGGTACGGACCTAACCTGTGGTTCAGACTTAGCTGGTTCATTATGCATTCCCGATGACAGACTCTCTGATGTGTCAATGAATGTTGACATGGATGCGCTGTGTGAATTTTTTGTAGATCCGCCGTCGGCAGCCGCCGTTCTCACTGAGCGGCAATTAGAGAAGCAACCTGAGAAGGCGGGTGATAGAAACGTCACCGTTGACTCCTTACTCTAGAAGGTTCCCCCCGCCGAGCTTGTGGCAGAGGGTACGAGAATATACAAGAGGCTGGCGAAGTGGACTCAGCTAGCCGGCTCCCACATTATGGAGCAAGAAAAGGCCATGGCCCAAGCTGGGCCATTGATCGAACGGCTTAAGCTTGATCTTTCCGCTGCAAAGGGGGAAGCCGGGAAGGCTAAGCTGGACCTCCTTGCTGCACAAAAGCGTGTGGAGGAAACTGAGAGGCTGCTATTGGCCGAGAGGGCCAAGGTTGAGGCTGCTGATGCCACCACTGCCAAGCTGCTGGAGGAGCGGGACAGGTATAAGGGCGGTTACGACGCCGTTGTTGCCAAGAGGGAAGAATGGAAGGATCTGTATTTGTCTCAGTCGGAGGCACATAGGGGCACAAGGGCTATCCTTGCCCAAAGGGAGAAAGATATTGAGATGCTTCAAACTGAGATCATCCCTAACATGTGCGCCCAATTCCGGGACCAGGCCGAGGAAGCGACCAGGGAGGCAATCAAGAAGCTCATTCCTGAAGGCTCCTTCCCGTGGGACCAATTTGACCAGCTTCTGGATGAGATGGCCGATGCTGCGGAAAAAGCGGCTGCGGAGAAGGCGGAGGCGGCGAAGGCGGCTCAGATAGCTGAGGCCAAGGCGGCCTACGATGCAAAGGTGAAGGAGGCCAAAGAGGAGGCTGAGAGGCTAAAGGCACGTGAAAATGATGAGCTTTCCTCTGGGCCGGCCACCGAAGATGACGCTGCTGCTGCCGATGGAGGGCAGCAACAAGCATAGGGAGACGGGCGGTCGTCACCAGACTCACCCGGTATCTCGGATAGCTTTAGCTGTTCGGGGGCCAACTATTGAGCCTTTCCTCCCTGCCATCTTTTGGCGCTTCAAATGATATGTCTGTAACCTTTTGCTTTTCTTTTCCTTGTTTTTGTAAAACTTTGGTAGGTTGCGTTTTGGCTTATCCCTATGGGGACGGCCGTCGTCTGTATTCTTCTCACTTGTAACCTGTTATCATTTTTAATAAGAGTTTGCTTATTTTGCCTCTGGCTTGGCCGAGGTCTTTTCTTGTCTTCGTCTGAGTTGTCTTCTTACGTTATTAATTGAGCGCTTCTTTTGTTTCTACCTCGACCTGGCCGAGGCAGTTTAGAATGCGTATCTCAACTATGTTTAACGTTTTTTAAACATGTTGGCATGTTGGTCGCTTCCTCTTTCACTCCCGGTCTGGCCGAGGCGTCAAATTTGCGATTCCCAACCGCCGCTGTGAACATGTTAGCGTATCGACCGTTGTGTCCCCTGCCAGGCCTTCGGTTGGCCGAGGCGACTAGGGGTTACGGCGCGACAGCGTTCGTATCTGTAGACATATTGATCGCTTCCTCTGCCAGGCCTTCGGTTGGCCGAGGCGGCTAGAATTGCGTCTCAACTGTACTTATACGTTCCTATGGCATGTTGGTCGCTTTCGCGAGTATCAACTGCGCTGGTAGTGACTGCCGTAGCGTCTACTTCTTGGGGTGACTGTCCGGCTTGGGCCGTGGCGTCTATCTCGATATGACCACGGAGGGGATAAACACTTTGATGGAAAACTTGGATGATTTTTTATTAGATATGAACACGCGCCGGGGTGCCAACAATTGTTTTGGACACCTCCGCCGCTATACAAAGTATTTCCTGAGATTGTCAGTGTTCCAATGGCTCATCAAAGGCACACCCTCCATGTCCGTCAGCCGGTATGTACCCGGCCTCATTTCTTCAACCACTTTGTAGGGACCCTCCCAGTTAGCCGTCAATTTGCCATGAATGTTTCCTTTGTTGGTGGCGGCCGACTTTCTTAGGACGAGGTCTCCTACTTTTAAGTCCCTTTTGTGGACTCTTCGGTTGTAAGCTCTTCTCATTCGGTTTTGATATACTGCTAAGTTGAGGCGTGCCGTATCTCGGCTTTCCTCGACCAGGTCTAGGGAGGTTCTCAGACCTTCCTCATTTTCAACCGGGTTAAAGATGGCTGTTCTGAATGTCGGCACCGTTGCTTCAATTGGCAGGACTGCTTCGGACCCGTAGACTAAGTGGAATGGACTGTATCCCGTTGCTTCTTTCTCCGTGGTTCGTAGGGACCACAGGACGCCGGGTAGTTTATCGGCCCATCTTCCCTTTAGGTCTTCGACTGTCTTCTTCAAACCGTTGAGGATTGTTTTATTGGCTGTCTCCGCCTGTCCGTTGCTCTGTGGGTGGCAGACGGAGGAGTATGCAAATTTGATACCAAGTTCTTCCAACCAGTTCATTATTGTGTCACTCCAAAACTCTCGGCCGTGGTCAAATACCATAACTTGGGGTAACCCAAAACGAGTTATGACATTTTCCCAGATTACCTTTCTTACAGCTGCTGTCGTCTTCGCTGGTACTGCTACGGCTTCAACCCATTTGGTGAAGTAATCAACGGCGACAATCAAGTACTTTCTTCCTCCGGATGCCGTTGGAAATGGCCCTAGTAGATCCATCCCCCACTGTGCAAAAGGAAGGGGATTAAGTACCGGCTGCAGGTCTCGGGAAGGTGCATGTATCACCGGAGCATGCATTTGACAGTTGTTGCACTTTTTGGTTTTGGCTCTAGAATCCGCAAGCATGGTGGGCCAGAAGTAGCCGGCTCGGAGAGCTTTGTGGGTTAGTGTTCTTACCCCCATGTGATGGCCGCAGATGCCTTCGTGAATTTCTCACAAGATTAGCTCTCCGTCGTCGGCCGGGCCGACACATTTCAAGAGTGGCCTTATCACGGACCTCCTGTACAATTCCCCTTCAAATACCAAGTACCTTGCTGCGATCCTCTTTATCTTCTGCGAGAGACTGCGGTCCTCCGGTAATTCATTTGTCAATTTGTATTTCATTATCGGAGTCATCCACGTCGTCTCGGTCTCTATGTTACCCACCATGCCGACGGTCTCGGTAAATGCTCTTGGCATTCCCGATGTCCACCAAAGACGGTTCGGTGACATTCCCGATGGTTGAGTGGCAAGCTTTGAGAGAGCGTCGGCTCGGTTGTTCTCGGACACAGGGAATGCATTGTATCTGAAAAGATTTCAACTTAGAAGTGTCAGCTTTTACCCTTTCCAGGTATCTTACCATCCCGTCGTCTCGAGTCTCGTACTCTCCTCTGATTTGATTAGCCACTAAAAGTGAATCTGTTTTCAAAATGATGTGCTCCGCCCCGGCAGCCCTAGCTAGCTCGACTCCGGTTATCACCGCCTCGTATTCGGATTCGTTGTTTGAGGCCGAGAAGGTAAATTTCAAGGCATACTCAAACTCGTCCCCGTTTAGGCTGATGATAAGGATGCCGGCTCCTGAGCTGTTCGTCGTGGAGGACCCGTCGGTGTATACTTCCCATACCCCGGAGTGTGATTCTTCTTGGTAAGTGCACTCGGCAAGGAAGTCTGCAAGTGCCTGCCCCTTTATCGAGGGCCTCGGCTTGTACTGGATGCCGAAGCCGGATAGCTCTACTGCCCATTTGATGAGCCTGCCGGATTGCTCAAATTTTTCCAATGCTTTCTCCAATGGTTGGTCGGTTAAGACCGTCACGGGATGTGCGTCGAAGTAGGGTTTCAGCTTCCTTGTGGCAACGACGACAGCAAAGGCTGCTTTTTCAATCAGCGGGTAATTTCTCTCGGCGGGCAACAACGTATGGCTGACAAAGTAGATTGGGTGTTGCTGTTTGTCTTCTTCCCCGATGATCACGGACCGACCGTGGCCGAGGTAATCGCTATGTGTCTGACGATATAGCGTCTCCCCAAAGATCGACACGGACGGGGTTAGGAGAGTCTGAAGATGAGCTTTCAGTTGCTTGAAAGCCGTGCTCTGTTCCTCCCCCAGCTGAAATCTTTATTCCTCTTCAACGCTTTGAAGAATGGGGTGCTCTTGTCGGCTGACCGAGAGATGAAACGGGCTAGGGCCGCCATCCTCCCGGTCAGCATCATAACCTCTTTTCGATTCCTCGGTTCCGGCAGTCCAGGGATTGCTTGGACTTTGTCCGGGTTGGCATCAATTCCCCAGGCGCCGACAAGTACGCCGAGGAACTTACCCGCCTTGACCCCGAAGTTGCATTTCATTGGGTTGAGCTTCATCTTGTATTTCCTTAGTGAACAAAATGTCTCGTGTAAATCGGCTAAGTGCTCGCTGTCAGACTTGCTTTTTACAATAGCATCGTCGACGTAAGCCTCAATGTTTCGCCCTTTTTGATTTTGGAACACTTTGTCCACCAGTCTTGTGTAAGTTGCGCCGGCGTTCTTCAAACCAAACGGCATCATTTTATACATGTATGTGCCGTTGGCAGTGATGAATGCGCATTTAGGCATGTCTTCCTCGGCCATGAATACCGATGATACCACGAGAAGGCGTCCGGCAGGCTCGATAGTGTAGCCTGCCGTCGCGTCGATTAAACTATCTATTCGAGGCAAGGGATAGCAATCTTTGGGGCACGCTTTATTAAGATTGGTAAAATCTACACACATCCTCCACGCCCCCGATGACTTCCTCACCATTACAACATTAGCTAACCACTCAGGATAAGTACAAGGCATGATAAAGCCCGCCGCTAGTAATTTATCTACCTCGGCTTTGATGGCCTCATCCTTCTCGGCTGAGAAGTTCCTCATCCTTTGCTTGACGGGGCGAGCGGTGGAGAGCACGTTCAGCTTGTGAACAATTACCTCCCGGCTCACGCCTGGCATCTCGGCCGCTGAGTAGGCGAAGACGTCTTTGTTCTTCCTCAGCAGGTCTAGGAGAGCGGCCCTGAATTTTGGTTCCAGGTTGACACCGATAGTTACGGTGCGCCCTGGGTCAATTTCCACTTCTTCAGTCTCGGCTCCCTCGACCATGCCGACAGTTGCATCCATGTGGTCGCCCTCCTGTTGTAAGGATGGGCTCTTCCTCTTCTCGGATTTCTTTGCCACTTTGAGGGATTGCATGTTGCATCCTCTGGCAGATATCTGGACGTTGACCACCTCGTCCTTCTCGTCCTTAGAGACGAGCTTATGCGCTTCCCCCCGGTCCGAGACATACATCAGTGTCAAGGCCCGGATGGACATTACTGCATCGGTCTCGCTCAGAGTGACTCGGCCTATGAGAACGTTGTAGGCGGACGAGCCGTCAATGACCACGAACTCAGCTAGGACATTCTTAGCCGCATTCCCCTCGCCGAACATCACCGGCAGTCTGATTGACCCCAGGGGTACCAGTCCGGCCCCGGAAAAGCTGTACAGCGGATTGGTGCAGGGGCTCAGGTCCTCGACCTTCAAACCGAGGCCGAGAAAGCACTCTCTGAACATGATTTTCGTGTAGGCGCCTGTGTCAATCAGGCACCTCTTGACTAGGTGGTTGACTATGTCCAAGTGGACTACGAGTGGGTCGCTGTGAGGGGCGATGACTCCCTCGTAGTCCTTCTTCCCAATAGTCATATCGGGGATGTTGGAAGCGGGGATCGCTGTTTTGGGCACAAAGTTGATGGCCCGATACGGCTCGTTCGAGTGCCGTTTGTGCCCATGAGCGGACCCACCGTTCTCATTGCCCCCGATGACAACATGGATCACTCCTATCCGTTCAAAGACGGATTTCTTGTTTGAACCGCCGGCATCAGTCTTTTGGCCTTTGGCAACATATTTGCCGAGGCTCCCCTTCCGGATCGCTCTTCAATGGCATTCTTCGAGATGCGGCGGTTGTCGATTAAGTGACCGGTGTGGCCGTGGTACTCACAAGATCGGCTCGTGTCACCGTCCCCCCTTGGCACAGGGGCCTTTCCCACTTCTGACCCTCGTTCTTGCTCAGGGCGAAGACCTCGGCGGCAGATACGACCAGGGGGGTGTGATCATTGTACCGCTTTTGGTAGTACGTTCCCGAACTCCCCCCGGCACCCACCGAGTTCTGTTTCCTGGCGGACCTGTCAGACCGTGACCTATTATTGTCACGGCGTCTTTCATCTGGGTTGTCCTCCCGGCGGCTCTTATTCTCTGTGTGCCCGGCTTCGCTGGGGCCTACCCAGGTTTTGTGGTAGTCTTCCACCTTTATGGCCTGATCGGCCATCTTCCTGGCGGAGTCTAGGTTCAGGCCGCCGCACTTGATGAGCTCATTTTTTAAGTCCCCTCTTGGGAGGCCTTTCATCAGTGCGAAAGCTGCCAGCTCACTGTTCAGCTCACGAATCTGCTGAACCTTGGCGTCGAACCTCTTCACATAACTTCGGAGAGACTCGCCTCCCTCCTGTCTGATAGTCAGGAGGTCCGATGTCTCGACGGCCCTCCTCTTATTGCAAGAATACTGGGCTAAAAATATGTCCCTTAGGTCGGCGTAACAGTATACCGACCCATCGGGTAGCCCCTTGTACCAGCTTTGTGCCATCCCATGCAGTGTCGTTGGGAAGACTCGGCACCAAACCTCATCGGGTTGCTCCCATACCGACATGTAAGACTCGAAAGCCTCGGCGTGGTCGGTTGGGTCGCCTTCTCCTTTGTATGATATGGGTGGCAACTTCAGCTTAGTCGGCACCGGGGTCTCTAGGACGTAGGCGCTGAGGGGCTGTCTGACCACGTGTCGAACGACACGCGGCGATTGGCTCCTCGCATCCCTAGTTCGGCTCCTCTCCCCGTGGCGGGAAGGGCTTCTTCTCCGACTCTGGTGAGTCGGGCTTCTTCTCTGACTCTGGCGAGTCGGACTTCTTTCACTCCTCTGGGGCATGCCTCGTCGGTGCTGCGGCGACGCCGTCTTCCCGCGAGTGCGGGAAGGACTCGGGTCTACCACTAGCACTCTGGGCTCCCCCGGCGTCTTGACAGGGTCAACTTCTCCTAGTGCTCCGTTCAAGTTTCTCGGAGTCACATTTTGGGCCCTGGTCTCCTGGACGGGTGTCGCCGCTCTTGTCGGTGTGACAGTGTGAGCCGGCGTGCTACCAATTAGGTCCAGGAGTAGCTTCAGTTTAGCTGCATCAACCACATGTCCCATGATGGTGACCTGGTCGGCGGGCAGCGGCGTATCTGGTATTATTGGCATCCCATACTCCGGTTGGATTACTCGGCCGGTGGAGGGTTGCGCAACCCCAGAATTGTGGACGGTATCATCTTGGCAGAATTCGGTTTCGTCAGTCACGAATACCTCTTGTTGTTTCGACATCTTCTTAGCTTTTTGGGTGGGTTTTTGTTTTGTGTTTTTTTTTGTTTGGGAATGAATGTGTCTAGCTTCTAGTATCTATTCCCACAGACGGCGCCAATTGTTCCGGGTGTAATTCCAGAGCAGTTATTTGTTACCACCCGTGCTTGTAGAATGACGTCTTTGGTTGAATCTCCATTTCGGTCTCCTGAAACAATGAACAAACTGAGGGCTCGGTTTTGGACCGAGCGAACTCACTCCGACGCTCAAGTCAGTAAACTTAAAGGGATTAAGTTATGTGTTACTTGGCGAAATATATATTCTAGAGAGATAAGGAAGATATTACCAGATTATGAGATATTTAGGTTATTTTTTTGGATCCTTTCCTCAATGAGAGTTGAGGAGTATTTATAGACTTTCGCCTTTTGTCACGTAGTGGCCAAGTGGCTAGCAGGTGGAAAGACTGATCTACCCTCGGCCGAGGGACCCATGGCAGGCCGGCGGGCCCTGTTGACTCGCCGCCGAGGGGTCTTGGATATGAGTTCGCGGATATGTGCCCCTACGCTAGTTGTACCAAAGAGACCCAAGAGACAAAGCCGACGGCTGCGTCGGTTAAATCATCTAAGTCGTTGACTTGCTTGTGGATATCTTTGACCTTGCTCAATATGTTGACTCGATCAGCGGGTGCAGAATATGCCCCATCAGTTTACACTTACTTTATTTTGTGAGAGGAAAATAAAACAAGTGTAAACTATTAACTGTGACGGAGGGCGTACTAAACATGTATGTATAATTATTAGTTAGCCACTTAGCCATCAACATTGATCTTAAGAAGGATGATCAAAGAATAATAATCCGTATAGAACATTAGAATGACACATGTTATTCTGTACGCACATTTTTTTTTTTGGCAGCCTCTACACACATTATATATTACTTATAACATAATTTCACTGTGATCAATCATAAACCTTACGAATAACTACTCCCGGTCATTTGTTTACTTTTCGTTTTAGCACAAATAACAAAGAAAGTGGAAGGGACTATTTGTAGATAGTGTCATTGTATGACAAGGAAGCTTGTGGGTGGGTGGTCAAATTAATCTTAAAAAATATTCCCAAAATAAAAAGATATATAAATGAATAAAACGCACTAAAATAAAATAGTTAAATAAATGACTAAAATAGAGGGAATATTATATTAATTTTTTATCTAATTTTAATAAGCTAGCCCGAACAATACTCCTTATTATAGGTGATTCTTGGACCTAATAAGAGTGGAGCTCAAATAATTTGAATGGCCTACTAATAAGCAAGTTAGCCGTTTTGTTCAATTTATAGACTATACAATCAGTTGTATATGTTGTACGGTGTAGAATCTGAGCTTTGTGATAAAGTATTTGAGCTTTATGTTAAAGAATATGAGCTTTATTAGAAAATATTGAGTTAATTCATTTACACATTAAAAAAATAAACTTTAAATTAGCTTAGAAAAAATACATATAAACTCGGATTCTTATACTTTGGTTGTACAATGCTTATAGTACAACTGGATGTATAATCTTATTTGTAGGTTTTGTGTGGGTTACAAGTCAGGTCTTTGTAATTTTCTAAGTTGAACTCGTACTTGCGTTGTTCATATCCGTTTATTCTACATACTGCCAGCCCAACCCATCACGGCTTCGTTAGCCAACATCTGGCAGCCCAACTGTCAGGCCAGCCCAGCCAATGTCATGCTCGAGTCGGGCTAGTGCCTCAATCTCCTTGGGCGAGTCCGGTCCAAACACCAATAAAAAATATACGGAGTATAAAGTCCCAGCTTGGCCCGACCCTGGCCCGTTGCTCAATGAGCCGAGCTCGGGCTAGACAAAACTGACCCGGCCTAGCCTGATCCTCATTGAGTGTCGTGACTCGTGCCTAGGCTGCTGGCACTCAGCCCAGCCCATCGCACAACTCTATTCATATCCATTAATTCTACGGACCGGAGAAGCCGAGTTCAATGGAACGCGGGTTGCCCACTTACCCGTGATTAGAGCTGTTCTTGGATCGTCTCGTCCATTAAACCCAGCTCATCCCACCCGCAAAAAAAGCGGTACAAACAAGGCATTTTAGGAAAAATATAAAGGCCCGGCCCACTAACATGTCCCGAACCCGCCAAAAATTAAACATGAGCCCGGTTCATATCTAGCCCAAGCCCGCATATAAACACCTCTACCCGTGATTAAATGTTTAACGTTCTATAAGTCAGTCTATATATTTTCACCCACGTACAACACTAGATTATTACCCCTTTTCCTCCTCTTGGTTCGCTGACATTTAACTTCTCGCGTTCGGTGTCTTGCCTTTTAACTCTCGGTTCGCTGTCTTCTCTCCCTTGATAATTAAGCGTAATTACAATTTACATGTTTAATTTACGTTATTACCTTAAGTAATTAGTATACAATCATTTTTCTTCATAATTTTGTTTGGAAAAATGATTAAAGTAATTAGGGTTTCAGAAATACTTTTTATCCACCGAATTTCTTGTGTGATTGGAGCCTTTATCTTATGTTTAACAATCGTGTTCTGCACTTTGTATTCATTTCTGTTTCGGTTTTCGATCGCCGTATGGTCCTATTTTATTAACGGATGAATTCTTGCATCAGTTTTATTCTGCGCAACAACAATCCCTGTTAATTTTGAAGGACTGATAACCAGGTAATCATTAGAAGATGGAAGATACGCCAAAGGATCGACAGGCTGATATTGATGATTATGCATGTGGTAACCTTGTGGGAACTGTGTACGGACCCGAAGAGTATCTGACTGAAAAGCAGAAACCCTTTCGCCGAATGAATTATAATGAATTCGACAATTACATGAACAAAGTTGAAGAGTCACAGGTTGTCTTATTATTCCTCACTTTTTTATAATCTCTGGTTAACTATCTACAGTATGTTGCAACTTTGAAGCTAACATTGTTTTCCTCATTTGTTCATGCTAAAGGGATTTGATGTTGACGGTTGCACTGGTCGTATGCCTGGTCGGATTTGCCCGCTCGGTAAAGGTGGGTTTGAATATGAGGTGGCTGAAATTATTGCAAAGCATGCTGCCTTGGCACAGGGAAAAGCAATGGTAATTTCTACATACTTTAAAATATTTTTTTATTGGAAGAGTTTTGCGGTTTGGCTGTCACGGACTTACATTTATGGATGTTACTGGGAATTTCTTGACGTGTTTTAGTTAGATGCTTTGTAATTGGCCAGACTAATTGAGTGGAACAAATTGAATGTGAATGATCAAATTGTTAACCAAGTTCATTCTTAAAATAGAAAGAATAACAACTCGCCGAGATACCCCATTATGGAAAAGGACAGCAAATGATCGGGAAAGAGGGAATATATGATATAGTGTATGATTGAACATCAAGCATTATTTTTAGGTTCATTATTATAAAATGGCTCCCAAGTTCTAGCTATTTGTAATATGAGGTCAACTTTATACTTCTTCAATATCTAGGTAATTCAGATTGTGGAGTTGGTGAATCACTAATTCACTAGTGTGCTGGATTTAGGTTGGACTTAGGTCCTTAATGACTCATGTGAGAAGTGCTATTGAGAAGCACTTGAGTCACCTACGTAGGTGTAACGATCATTAGACTATGAGAAGTCTTCTGAACACATCTATCAGTACCGAGGTAAACGCATAACTCTACAAGAGCGCGTTGCACTTTCGCGGAACGATCTAAATCTGAAGGTATGATATGTGTTGTGGGGGTATCGACCAAGCTCACTAGGAATTCAAATCGCAAGATATTCTCTCGCTGTAAGTAAGTTGTTTCCTCATTTCACTAAAGTGTCAATTCAAATCGAAAGATATTGATACCTAAGTATCCAATCCTTCCTTTACCCGAATTCTTTTTCTTTCTCTCTCCTGCGCCCTAGTGGGGGATTGTTGGAAATAGGGGCTACTTTGAGCATAGTCTTTTTTCCAATTTGTCCCACATTGGTGAGGAATAGTGTTTGTGTTGTGTTTATATATGACCACACTCCTTACCATATCACTAGTGGGTCATGGGAGGCTTTTGTGGAAGCTTTGCGAGGTGCTTAATTCGGCTCGCACACGCGCTGCGCACGTGCCGTGCGTGCCGAGCCCGGCCCGGATCCGGATTCGTGATTCGGGATTCGGGATTTGGGATTTGGCAATCGCTGCGGCGGGCTTTGCCTATCTTTTTGGGCCGAACCGACCCGTTTGTTTCTTTTTTTGGACCGGAGTGTCCAAAGTCTTTGTTGGTGGAAGATCGTATGATGGGATGCTATAGTCTGTGCTCCTTTAATCCCTACCACCGATTGCTGGTGGGATGCTAGTCTTTCTCTACATGCTCCTTTATTCCCTCCACTTCGCTTCAAAGGAGCTTTCCATCAAGTGCAAGCAGGCTGCTCCCTTCCACTAATGCTTTGTTGATCTATTTTTGCTATAAATAGATCACTCTTCAAAGATTCAACAAAAAAACAACAGAATAACAACATCTTCTCTCTGCTTCTCTTCTCTTCTCCTCTATAATTTCTGGGTAAAGAAATACTTTCTGTCGTTCCAAGTCTCACAGTTCCGAGTGGGCGAAACTGAGTTGGAGACTGTAGTGTTATCCTTGGGGAACTACCGGCACTACCTGATCGCCACCACGGTCGTACCGGAATATAGTTTTCAAGGCAGTGGCTTCCATACCACGTCACTACTAATCGGGTTATATCTAATCTTTCTCATTGTTACTGCAATTTTCGACTAACAATTTGAAAACTATATTATTGTTGCTGTAACAATGTCGATTATGTCAAAGAATGCTCCTGATTTGTCTAAAGTTGAACCCTTAAATGGTCAGAATTACAAACGTTGGTCTCAAAAATTACTTATGTTTTTTGAACAGTATGAAATTGATTACGTTCTTTTTTCTGACCCGCCTGCGCCTGTAAACGAAATTACTGATGATGTGCTGCTTACACCTCCTGAAATTTCTGTAGTAAAGTCAAATGCAGAGGCTATTAAAAAGCATGAAAAGGATAATAAAACAGTTAGGTTTCACCTCCTTAGTCTTATGCATAATACCCTATTTGACTTATTTATGGTTTACAAATCTGCTAAAACCATGTGGGAATTACTAGAGAAAAAATATGGGGCTGATGATGCTGGTAAAAAGAAGTATGTCGTTGGGAAATGGCTGGGGTTCCAGATGGTAGATGACAAACCTATAATGGAACAAGTACATGTTTATGAGAATTTATGTGCTGACGTAGTGAATGAAGGGATGAAGCTAGATGAGATTTTTCTAGCTAATGTGTTATTGGAAAAATTCCCCCCTTCCTGGTCTGACTATAGAAACCATCTTAAGCATAAGAAAAAAGACTTGTCTCTCCAAGAACTAGTAGGACACATGAGGACCGAAGAGGCAAATCGCCTTAAAAACAAACCTGTTAGTCAATCGGTTAAATCTTCTAATGCTAATGTTGATGCTAATTTGGTTGAGTCTGGTGGTCCGTCCTATTCTGAGAAGTTCAAGGGTAAGGGTAAGGCTAAATTTGGTCAGGGTAAGAACCAGGGTCAGGCCAAGAAGAATGGTCCAGGGAAGCACTCCAAACCGGTTCCTAAGATTCAGAAACCTGCTAAGGGTCCTTTTGTCTGCTATGTTTGCGGAAAACCTGGGCACAAAGCCTACCAATGCTCCGAAAAGAAAACTACTGAAGCCAATGCTGTAACTGATGACATCATTGCTGCTGTGGTTGTGGAAGCTAATATGGTGGGTAATCTTGCTGAATGGGTCTTGGATACTGGCGCTTCCCGACACCTCTGTGCTGATAAGGGGTTATTTGCTGAGTTCGAGGAAGTAGCTGATGGGGGTTGCGTTTTTATGGGTAACTCTTCATCCGCACCGATCAATGGCAAAGGCAAGATCTTTCTCAAACTCACCTCAGGGAAAACACTTGCTTTAAATAATGTTTTGTATGTTCCCTCGTTACGTCGAAACCTTGTGTCTGGTGCCTTATTAAACAAAGCTGGGTTGAAGCTTGTGTTTGAGGCTGACAAGGTGGTAATGTCGCGTAATGGGGAATTTGTGGGCAAGGGTTATCTGTCTGGGGGTCTTTTTGTGTTGAACTCTGATTCAGTTTTTAATAATATTGCATCTACTTCTGCTTATATCGCTGAGTCTATTGATGTTTGGCATGGTAGATTAGGTCATGTGAATGTTGACTATATTAAAAAACTTAGAACTATGAGTTTAATTCCGAGTTTGACGAGTCAAGAAATCTCTAAATGTGCTAGCTGTGTTGAGGCTAAGTTTACAAAGAAACCTAGTAAACCTGTCACAACTAGGAATACGAGTCTTCTTGAGTTAATTCACTCCGACCTGGCTGACTTCAAAAATATTGCAAGTAGAGGTGGAAAGAATTATTATGTCACCTTTATAGACGACTGTTCAAGGTACACCCGTGTCTATCTGCTTAAGACTAAAGATGAAGCAGAACAATCGTTTATAAACTTTAAAAATGAAGTCGAAAATCAACTCGACAGGAAAATTAAAAGGGTAAGGTCTGATAGAGGTGGTGAGTATAAATCTACTTATCTAGCCGACTTTTGTGCCGCTAATGGTTTAATACATGAGACTAGTCCACCATACTTACCTCAGTCTAACGGTGTAGCTGAACGGAAAAATAGAACCTTAAAAGAGATGATGAATGCTATGCTTTTAAGTTCGGCCTATCCGACGACATGTGGGGGAAGCAATACTTTCTGCTTGTCACATTCTTAACCGTGTACCTCATAAGAAAATTGACAAGACACCCTATGAGATGTGGAAGGGCTATCCTCCTAACCTAAGTTACCTTAGAGTCTGGGGTGTTTGGCTAAAGTGGGCTTACCCGACTTCGGAGACCTACCGTTGGATCAAAGACCTATGATTGTGTTTTTATAGGTTATGCTCAAAATAGTTCCGCTTATAGATTCATGTCTTTAAGTGATCGTTCTATATCCGAAGCTAGAGATGCTGTGTTTTTTGAGCATGTTTTTCCATTACAGAAGAATGTTGATTCATCTCCTAGTTTACCTGTTACATCTATTGATGTCTCTTCACTTGCTAGTAGTAGCACTTCTACTGATCTTGATGTTGAACCTAGAAGGAGTAAGAGACCTAGATGTCCAAAGAACTTTGGAGCTGATTTTGTTTCAACTTTGCTGTCTGAACATGGATACACTGTTTGTGCTAGTGATGAATTTGTTTCAACCTTTTTAATAGAAGATGACCCAAAAACGTATAGTGAGGCAATGAAATCCATTGATGCTAATTTTTGGAAAGATGCTATTAAAAATGAACTTGACTCTATTATGTCAAATCAAACTTGGAAGTTGACTGACTTACCTAAAGGTAGTAAACCCATTACAAGTAAATGGATCTTTAAAAAGAAAATGAGACCTGACGGTACAATAGAGAGGTTCAAAGCTAGACTTGTAGTTAGAGGCTTTACACAAAAGAAGGGTATTGATTATTTTGATACTTACTCTCCTGTGACCAAAATCTCGACTATTAGGACTCTTGTCGCCTTAGCTGCTATTCATAACCTTATTATACATCGATGGATGTTAAAACGCCTTTTGAATGGTGAACTAAGGGAAGAGATCTACATGTCTCAACCTGAAGGGTTTGTGATTGAGGGTCAAGAGAGTAAAGTGTGTAAACTGAACAAGTCTCTTTATGGACTGAAACAAGCACCTAAACAGTGGTATGAGAAATTTAACAACACTTTAATAAGTAATGGCTATGAGGTTAACCATTCTGATTCATGTGTTTATTCAAAGGTAATAGAATCTGATTGTGTGCTCATATGCCTTTATGTTGATGACATGTTAATACTTGGTAATAATTTAGAGGTAATAATTAGGACCAAAGATTTTTTGTCATCACAACTTTGAGATGAAGGACTTAGGAGAAGTCGACGTTATCCTAGGAGTTAAGGTCATCCGAAACTCCAATGGAATCTGTCTAAGTCAATCTCATTATGTTGAAAAAGTGTTGAGAAAGTTTAACTGCTTTGATGAAGTGCCTGCCAGAACACCCTATGATCCTAGTATAGCATTGTGTAAAAACTTGGGCAAGAGTGTTTCCCAAGAAGAGTATGCTAAAATCCTAGGTAGTGTGATGTTTTTAATGAACTGTACTCGACCAGATATTGCTTATGCAGTTAGTAGACTGAGTCGTTATACACATAACCCTAGCAATGAACACTGGAATGCTCTTCGTCGTTTACTAAAATACCTGAAAGGAACAGTTGACTTATGTTTGCATTATAGTAAATTTCCTGCTGTATTAGAGGGATACTGTGATGCTAATCAAGGTTCAGTAACGATGAGATCTGTTCTACTAGTGGTTATGTCTTTACCATGGGTGGAGGTGCTATATCGTGGAAGTCTTCTAAACAGACTTGTATTGCACGCTCTACCATGGAATCTGAGTTCATAGCTCTTGAGTTGGCAGGGCAAGAGGCTGAATGGTTGAAAAACCTTTTAGCTGATATACCAGTATGGGGCGGACGGCTAACACCGGTCTCCCTGCATTGTGACTCGCAGGCAGCAATTGGTGTTGCAAAGAACAGTGTCTACAATTCGAAAAAGAGACATATTCGAATAAGACACGCTGCAGTTAAACAACTCCAAATCAATGGAGTGATTGCTTTGGACTATGTGAAGTCCGAAAACAATCTTGCTGATCCCTTTACTAAAGGGTCAAGGCTAGGAGACTAGTCGTTGATACGTCAAGGGGAATAGGGCTTAAGTCCTTAGGTCAAGAGTAAGACTTGACTAGGTCTAAAGCTTATATTCATATGACGTTGTATGATTCATAGCCTTAATGGTGGTGCTTTTGAGACGCATTTGATGAATCATACACCAGGTTGGACTTAGGTCCTTAATGACTCATGTGAGAAGTGCTATTGAGAAGCACTTGAGTCACCTACGTAGGTGTAACGATCATTAGACTATGAGAAGTCTTCTCGAACACATCTATCGATCGAGGTAAACGCATAACTCTACAAGAGCGCGTTGCACTTTCGCGGAACGATCTAAATCTGAAGGTATGATATGTGTTGTGGGGGTATCGACCGAAGCTCACTAGGAATTCAAATCGCAAGATATTCTCTCATTTGTAAGTAAGTTGTTTCCTCATTTCACTAAAGTGTCAATTCAAATCGAAAGATATTGATACCTAAGTATCCAATCCTTCCTTTACCCAGAATTCTTTTTCTTTCTCTCTGCGCCCCTAGTGGGGGATTGTTGGAAATAGGGGCTACTTTGAGCATAGTCTTTTTTCCAATTTGTCCCACATTGGTGAGGAATAGTGTTTGTGTTGTGTTTATATATGACCACACTCCTTACCATATCACTAGTGGGTCATGGGAGGCTTTTGTGGAAGCTTTGCGAGGTGCTTAATTCAGCTCGCACACGCGCGCGCGCGCGTGCCCGTGCCCGAGCCCGGCCCGGATCCGGATTCGTGATTCGGGATTCGGGATTTGGGATTTGGCAATCGCCTGCGGCGGGCTTTGCCTATCTTTTTGGGCCAGAACCGACCCGTTTGTTTCTTTTTGGGTGGAGTGTCAAAGTCTTTGTTGGTGGAAGACCGTATGATGGGATGCTATAGTCTTTGCGCTCCTTTAATCCCTACCACTGACTGCTGGTGGGATGCTAGTGCTGCTCTACATGCTCCTTTATTCCCTCCACTTCTGCTTCAGTGGAGCTTTCCATCAAGTGCAGCAGCTCCCTTCCACTAATGCTGTTGATCTATTTTTGCTATAAATAGATCACTCTTCAGCATTCAACAAAACAACAACAGAATAACAACATCTTCTCTCTGCTTCTCTTCTCTTCTCCTCTATAATTTCTGGGTAAAGAAATACTTTCTGTCGTTCCAAGTCTCACAGTTCCGAGTGGGCGAAACTGAGTTGGAGACTGTAGTGTTATCCTTGGGGAACTACCGGCACTACCTGATCGCCACCACGGTCGTACCGGAATATAGTTTTCAAGGCAGTGGCTTCCATACCACGTCACTACTAATCGGGTTATATCTAATCTTTCTCATTGTTACTGCAATTTTCGACTAACAGAAGAGAATATAAAGTTCGACTTAAGTCCTTACTTCAGGTAATGTCTTAAGTTCTCTATGGTTGCAGAGCTCAAAGTTCTTATTCTATTTTATTTGATTATTTCCATACATTTCCAGACCTATTGAAATAACGTATGAGATCCCGACTATCGAAATCACGAACGGAGAACTTCAAAGAGACGGCTACAATCTTCTGGTGTATGTAACTCTTCCCTGAAGACTAATATTTCCTTAAATTTTATTTTTTGCTTCTTACTATATATATGTTCACTCCTAGACACTACTAGGAATCTAGGATGATAATTAAGTATGTTCAATATTTTTTATGCAGTAAGGAACTCAAGGTCAAAAACCCTCAATGGAAACATGCTAAGGTTAGTTTTGTTTTTCTCGATATATTATAAAGAACCTTTCTCCAAAATTTTAATAGTAGGCTTGTTATCTTCTCTTATACCAAGTATTATTTTTATTATATCAGGCCAAGAGAACTGCTTCAAAACAATGGAAGCATTTCAGATACCCGGTAAGTACCGAGCTCGTGATATTACTAATATGAGTTTTTCTAATGTGTATCCTAGGGCACATATTAATAACCTATATATGGAAATAATAACAAGATAAAATGAGTTTGTTGTTGGATATCTCATAAGATTATCTTGTTATTATCTCCACATATAGATTATTAACGTGTGCCTTTGGGACACACATTAGAAAAACCCTACTAATATTTCTCTGTTTGTTCTCATATTGTCTATTTGTCTATGACAATCGAATTTGGTTCTCAGATTATATATAGCTAGGTCCGGCATAGAAACGCGTTGTATTCTGATTGATGTTGTATCTTAATTATTTCAGCAAAAGGCTCCATATTTCAAAGAGGCTAGGAGGAATTTTGAGAGACGATATCCTGAAGGTTTTCCCAATACCAAGTAATGCAGCAACGGGTTTTCCAGCTTCATGTGATAGTGTAAGATATGGATGAGTGTTAATCTTTGTTTAAGGACTGTCGAAGTCGTTTATGTCGGTTTCATTCGGGTGGCACATTATCTTTCTATAGAACTTTGTCAGTTCCTTTTCTTAAAGGAAAATGACTTGGCGCCACCGGGTGGCACCTAATCTCGGCGCTACCCGGTGGTGTCCTATCATTATCCGAAATTAACATCCTTACATAAACATAACATAAGCTAAGCCATCCAGGGGCGGAGCCAGGATTAGATAAATGGGGTAGCGAATTTTTTTCCCCTTATGTCCTTATAATTAGAGGTTACCATAACAAAATCGAAATCCTTGAAATAATCCGTTGAAAGATTATGTTACACAATTCAGATAGTTTTTAACAAGATAACAAATTAATACGATTTTGATATCTAAACAACAAACATTGTTTTATTCAACAAGTATTCTACGTTGTTGGTTTTATATCCCGACGACAATTTTGTTCATCCATAGAAACACAATCGTTTTGCAATTAACCACAAAATCAGCAATTATAATTAATGTCATCATGTTCTAGTTTTAAAAACTTAAACTTCTTTAAGTTATTGAATAGCTTTTTTAAAATGATTTTTTGAATAATTGACTTTAATCTTGTATATTAATGATAATCTTGATTTTATGTTATAATCTAACAGATGGGTGGTTTTATGGCTAAGCATTTTTCGTACCTTTTACCATATTATCTAGACATTGCAAATGATTTATGAGTTTGAACGTAGAAAAATGAACAATGAAAGCTAATATAAACTGTCCAATGGTACAAAATGGTAAAAAAATAGTTTCTGCTATTCCTAGACTCGAACTCGGGCCTCATGGATCAAATGCAATAATCTTACCACCAAGCAACCAGTCATCTTATGAGTAATAGAACGCTTAATATTATTTGACTTTGTCTAGAACTCAGTTTTTTTGGGGTCGTAAGAATCAGCTTTTTTAACCAATTTTTTTGGATTTGGGGTAGCAAGTGCTACCCCTTGCTACTTAATAGCTACGCCTATGAAGCCATCATAAATTACTACTAAACCGTCTTACTATTTCAATTTGTGCGAGTATTTCTGATTTTAATTGCGTTTGTTAAAATGTTACAACATCGAACGGAGTATCTGTTTTTCATATTTAGAGCTGTTAAATATCAACATTTGATCATGATGACTGATGTGACCTATCAAGTTCAACTTGATAGAGCATTGGATTACATCACCTGTTTGTATGATGATCAAGATCATTTCTTTTGGTCGCTGAGACTGAAAAGATCAGTCACAAAATGAGATTCTTTTTTCACGACCCTACCATCGGTTTCAAAACCTTAATCAGGAACAAGAGCTGTTTTCTGTACGGATATATCTGTCTAAAGATGTAGATGGGTTAAATATGTCACTACTTTTATAATAGGACAATTCCTACCATCTCACTTGTTGTTTGTCTTATTATAAAAATGGTAACATATTTAACCCGTTTATAATTTTAGACGAATAGTGTCCGTCTAAGATGAGATTTTGCGTTATTTCAATTTCAACGTTGTCTCGTACCTTTGGAAAAAAATAGGGTGCATCTTGTCACCCAACATCTCCATTTCACTTTTCAACAAGTCTCTCTTGTGACAAGTAATACCATGTAGATAGATAAGACAAAAACAATTGTTACTCCCTAGACATTTTGCTTTTGTCTTATCTACCTCACATGGATAATACTTGACCCGTCGCAAGCTTGCGACGGATACGCTCGTCACAAATGAGAATTTGTGTTCACTTTTATTGTTCTCTTTATTCTTTTTTTTTTTCAAAAGTAATTATCCTTTTTAAATTTAGTGTGATCACTTATCAATGAGTGAATTGCCCATTAATTTTGTTTTTTCTTACGCCCAAAGTAATGAAGTATAGAACTTCGTCTTCGATGAGTCGAAAAATAAAAATGGTTTTGAATTTGAATGGAGTTGTATCTTGCTTTGCCATCTTGAATGGAGCATATACCACTTATGTATACAATATAAATATATTTGTCTTTTATCCTATCACTTGTGTCTTTTAATGAAGGGGTATGTTTTAATCTTTTAATGAAGTAATGAAAGATTTGCTTTCATCATAATTTAGGAAACTTTGTAATTAAAATTACACAAATTATCATTTAAAACGATACTGTTCGTAAATCGCAAAAATGGTAAACTACTCTCTACGTTTGCTTCAATATGAGATTAACCCCTTTAAGTAAATGCTAGATGAATTTTTAAACAAAATGATGCTCTTGTTAAACAATTCCATAGGTATGCTTACTCTCAAATCATCTTAAAGTTAAAAGAGTTTCGAAGAATCACCTAGTATCATAAGGTGTATTTTCGTAGTACATTTTTTACTCATTGAAGTACACTTGTGACCATTCTACCCCTCTCATTTTCCCTCATGTACTACATCTATGAAAAAGAGAGAAAAAAAGCCACCAACCACCAATATACTATACACACTAATAAAACATCATCCACCACACCACCAGTACCACCATACACCCCACGCTCGACCGTCCGACCGACAGCCACCGTTCATCTCTCTTCCGTTAGACGATCTTGTAACACCCCCATCTACCAAAGTGTCTTACCAAGGCCAATCTTAGTAAATGGAAGCACTACCATTTCGGTTGCCCGAGGAAACCAGAGAGCAAGCCCGATTGAACATCGCAGGGGCGGGAAGATCTTCCTACCCTGAGAAAAGCAATACACGTGTTGGGTCCCTTAATGGCACCCACATGAAGAGAGACGAACAAATTGTTTAACCAAACTCAAACTGAAAATCAAACTAAAACAATTTACAACTCCGAAAAGAAACCAAAGGAGAAGTTAATGTTTAAGACAACATCAGAAGCTAGCTAA
Source organism: Silene latifolia (assembly GCF_048544455.1). Taxonomy (NCBI): domain Eukaryota; kingdom Viridiplantae; phylum Streptophyta; class Magnoliopsida; order Caryophyllales; family Caryophyllaceae; genus Silene; species Silene latifolia. The sequence goes on along the minus strand of NC_133533.1, from coordinate 11,321,796 downwards.
AGAACATGTGATGAATCTGCCTCGTTCATATCCTGCGAGCTACATCCACATCCAATACCTGCTAAACCAACTGCTCATCATCCCCGAATGGATCACTACAGTTTTGAAAGTAATAAACGGGGTTAGTCAACTGTATAATAACCAATATAAGAAATCACAGATACACAATCCAATCCAAACTGTAGTAACCATCCTCCAAACTCCAATAGTAACCGGCTACATACTTAAGTGTGTAGCTCTACCAGGTTCCCATCGCAACGGGAAACCCACACCGCTAGTGGGGAACCACAACCTTGCCCACCTAATCCCCGCTCATCCCAACGAGAGAACCCAAATCATTAATGTGCACAACCCCCCTTGTGACAGGAGCCACAAGGGGCAAACATAGGGTTGGTACAATCTCCCAAAAATGGTCCCACAACAACAACCGATCACGGTACAATCTCAATCACAATGATAACAATACCAAACAATCAACCACAATCACATCTTATAATTAATTATACAATCGACTGATTAGGGAAACCCTACCTTTTCGCAATCTGTTGCACTGCAGTCAATCATACAAATGCACAACGAGTACCACATCGTCACCTACAACAATGGTAATCAAACAATACTAATCACAACCAACACAATCAATCACTACCCCCAAACCAACCGAAATTAGGGTTTGCACCATCTCTAAATAACAACCATAAACCGAAATAAGAAATACTAGAGACTTACCCATACTATCGACACGGAAAAGAAATGTAAGACCCACAACTGATCAATCTAGGCTTAGGAGATGATGAGGATTATTAGATAAAAATGAAACGTAGTTTAGGTTTGTGAAAATGATTTTAGAAACTGATTACACGATTTTTATACTTCTCTAATCACCTTAACCAAAACCGCGGAAAAAAACGTAACTGAACCGGGCACTCGGTTGAGTACCTGACATACTCCACCGAGTACGCCATACTCGACTGAGTACCAACAAGTTCGGTCGAGTGCTAACACTCTAGAAACCAAACTCCAATCACCCGATGACCCACTCGGTCGAGTATCCCCCTCGACCGAGTTCCCCACACTCAGAATTCAGAAACTTGTGGTGTTACAGATCCAACAGGCTTGCGCACAACCCCTATAAATAACCCCATCATTCATCGTCCACTCTCTCACCCCTCATCTCACCGACTCATCGTCCCCCATCGGGAGCCACAAGCTACCATTGAAACGACACTAACCACAACGCCGCCCTCCGCCTGCATCACCCTTTCTCTGCCGCCCTTCACCAATGTCGTCGGCCTGCCGCCGTCAAACAACGAGGCCATTAAACAATAGTTTAATTCATAAACACAAATCCTAAATTCTACAAAAATCCGAAAAAAGAAAGAAAACCATCAATTTGATTCACAATCAAGCCATAGATGTTTTACGTTTAAATTATTCAACAAATTTCTTAATTTTGACATGATAAAGGTTTAGCAATAGAGAGAATTAAATTCAAGCTTTTCTTTGCCAGGGGTACGTAAATGGAAAATAATAGGTATAGCTTGAAGATACATGTTATATACTTTAGATGATCCCTTGTATTTCATGGGTGATAAAGAATAAGGATTATGATCAATCATGGACATGATTTACTCTATCATAGACAAGAATGACTATTATACCTCTCACATTTCAACCCTTTTTTTTTTCATTTTTGTTCTCATTTTAATTTTCAATTATCACCCCACCTCTCAACGACCACCTATGCCACCTTCATTACCGCCCCTCCACCGCCCCACTTACCGGCCTCACACACAGTCTGGCCCACTCGCCGGCTTGACAAGCCGTCCAGAACACTCGTCGTCCAAAGAAAAATCAGTCACCTCCCTTCCCTTCTCCCACCTTGCCTTTGTTCACCGCCGACCACCCCCTCCCTCGACCGACGGTGCCCCATGCCACCACTTTGTAGACCCACCTCCCTCGCCTCCCTGTAATTCCCACTACCCACTCCAACCTGCTACAAACCCCCTCAAGCACCTCTATGCACGACTGATGCGTGCCAATTCCGTACCATTTTCCCCTTTATTTCCTTGCTTTTTGGCTCATTTAGAGGCGGTTCACGAGCCTTATCTCGCTATTTTGTGCCCCTTGGCCCCGCACTTTCACTATTTTACTCATTTGTTTAGAAATGAGTTGGAATTGGATGAAAGAAGCGAGAAAGAAAGATATTTGAGTCAAAGCAAGGAGGAAGAGAAGAGGAGTATGCTGAGAAAGAGCTCTCTACCGGTAGACCGGCAACTGGCCAGCCGGCAGAGAGCACCCCCTTGCCTTAGCCAAATTTTGAAGACGGAATTGTGCCCAAAATGCCAAATATCTCGCTACCGGTAGAGGTACAAGTAGCCGCCCCCCCGGCAGAGAGATCCTGAAGAAGCTAAAAAGTGAAGAAGAGAAGTGAAAGAGGAGTTACCTGCCGGTAGGCCGGCAACTGGGCAACCGACAGGGACATTCCCAAAGCTTTGAAAATGAAGTGAAGGAGTGAAGGAGACGTTCCCTACCGGTAGGCCGGCAACCGGCCAACCGGCAAGGACACTCCCCCAGCTATTGAAGACTCAAGAATTGCTTCAAATGAACAACATGTTTTTTAGCGCCATTGACTTTGTCAACGCGCCAATTACAACTGACCGAATTTCCGTCAGGAAATGATACCGACGGAAATTCCGTCAGTAACCCGTGTTTTCTGACAGCCTCTTTTTTCCGTCGGTATGCCCGTCACTAAGCCGCGTTTTCTTTGTAGTGCTCAATTGTAACCTAGTTTTTGGAGATCATATAAATACCCCTCTTCTGTTAGTCATTTTAGATATTTTCAAGCACTTAATATTTATTTAAACTTTGTTAATCAAGCATTAATCTTTCTCTAATTAAATCTTAATCCTTAAGTAAATTAGTATTGTTCTAGTGTTATTCAATAGTTTACATTTGGGTATTGAATTGTAATAGAAGATTTTGAAGAATCTCTTCTCTTATTTAATCAAAGACTCAACCTTTCATTGTGTTGGTACAATTTCTCATCTTTTGTTGTTTTAATTTCAATTATTTACATTTCTATTTCTCTCTTTGTTATAGTTATAATTTATATTATGTTTTCCACCATGCTTACTTGTATTTCACCAATTGTTTACATTTGCTTGAATATGATGTGTGAGTAGTGACCCCCTAAGGTTTAGGGGGATCCTAAGTGGAAATTAATGGTATAACTTGGGTAATTAATAATTGGCTTTAGGGTAGAATTGTTGGCTTACTTATTCATGCATACAAGGTGTTTGTGGAATTGTGTGAGTGAAAACTCTCATCTTTCTTCATTGTTTGCTTAAATGTTCTATTAATGAAAGTTGTAGGGTGTTTTGATAGCTTGATTAGGCTGAGAATTGACACTTGATGAAAGTTGTGTGTCTTTCTTTAGGGAGCCCATGTTATTGGACCTTTTACCTAAGTTAGCCTCTACCCTTACCCAATTATTTACCCTTGTTTACCTTTACCCCACTTAGGGGAACCCGAATACCCTAACTTTAATATAAATCGTCTACACCTTAGTTTTGTCTTTGCTTTAGTTGTTTAAATTACTCCTTTGTTCGACTAAAATAGACCTAGATCAAATTGAATATAAACCTCCACCATCCTCGTGTTCGATACCCGATAGCTACTACCTCTTTTATCGGAGTTTATAAGTTATTTTGATGATAGTAAGATATGACGACAATTCTTACCTATCAATGATCGACCACTGAAACCCTGCCACTGCCTACACGGCTACACCTAACTCCGCCGCCCAACCACTTTTCACCTAATTTCATAAAACCCTAATTATTTCAACACTTGATTAATTTACACCTATTTGATTGAATTGAAAAAATTGATGCGTGATTAACAAAGTAATAATTCTTACCTGATCGATCGATGTGAGAATAACGATTTATACTTGACTAATTTGTAAAATTTTATTAATTTTGAAGAGAGAAAAAGAGAATTTATTTTTCGTTTTAAGTAGAAGGGCAGTGTATAGAAAAATTATGACAAAAATTACATAAAAGAGTAAAACCTGTCCAGGAAAGAGCAACTACGAAGAATCAAACGTATGTTGTGATTGTGTGATTAACCACAAACTTTACGAATAACTATTATATTATATTAATATTAATTCGGAAGCTATAACTTGAAAATTTAGATTATACTCTCTACGATCCAGACCAAAGGTAACATAAGGAAAAATGGAGTATTTTAGAAAATATGGAAAAAGTAAGGGTAAAGAGGAAAAAAATAGGCGGACTATGTAATTATGAGTTTAATCGTGTGTTGGTAGTGGGGTATGTGATGACATTTTGTGTAACTGGGTATAAGGATAATTTGGTAATGTTGTGGGTCAAATAAGAAATGCTAACTTTTGGTTTGGATCGTCCGTTTATAGTAAGTGTTATCTTTAGTCTGAATCGTAGGAGTAGGTGATTGTTAGGCCTAATATGAGTCGGACTCAAACTAATTTTATGGGCTAAGATTCTACGAAAAGTGAGTGAGCGGTTTTGTGGGTTACAAATCGGTTCTTTGTAATTTTCTAAAGTTGTACTTACGTTATTCATATCCGTTTATTTTACGGTCTGGACTAACCGAGTTCAATAGAACGGGTTACCCACTTTGCCTATATTATATATATTCGGAGTACAACACCAGAGATTATTTACCCTTCTTTTATTGTATCCTTCTTTACTTGTCTCTGGAAGTTTCCTCGCCGCGACAGGTAATCTCCTGACCTTTAACTACCAGTAAATTGTTGATTAGTTTAATACTTCAACCAGAATCTCCAAATTTCGAAACCCTAGAATTTAGCTGCATAAATTTCTTTTTAATTTCTTGCGTTCTCTGTCTGTTGTCGTTTCCTCCTGGTTCGCTGACTTCTCTCCGTTGATAATTAAGCGTAATTATAAAGTAATAAAGTAACAGTGGAGGACTTTGGTACTCGACTCGGCCTTTCTTTCAGGGGTGTCATTGCTGCCCCTAAGAAGGTCATCCGTCTGCTTTGGCGGGCTTTGGCCCAGAATACCTTTCCTGAGCGAAAGCTCGCTCAGGTCCACCTTCCCCCTGCCCGTTACTTCCTCCGACTGATGGGAAGTACTATTTTTGGCCGAAGGGAGCCAAACAACATCAATAACATCGAGCTCTCCATTTTGGGCGGTTACCTGAACATCCACTGCGAGGGTCCCTTTACCCTCAACACTGCCTATTTGACCGCCCAGTACTTCCAGACTCAGGGAGAGAAGACCACGGGCACTATCGTTTGCGGTGGCATAGCCACCTTTCTTGCCCATTCTCTCTTCCCTGCCTTGCCTCGTGACCTACAGTATATAGATGGAGATAGGTACCTGAGCCTAGCTTCTATGACCTCTCAGACCTGGCTGACTTCAGATTACCGGACTTCGAAGATAGATAGTTCCTTGTCCGTGGACCTTCCTTGCACCACCCTCCCTCGTCTAACCCCTTTGCGTACTGTTGCACAGGGCGTCCGACCACCACCTTTACCCGAGTACCACCTACCTATCCTACCACCTCCTGCCTTAGCCGCTTCTAAGAAGCGGCGTAGACATGAGACCGAAGAGGGGTCCACACCTTCTGCGAGTGGCCAGCCTTCCACGGCCACTCCTACCCCGACCCCTACTTCTACTCCCGCGCCTGACCAGACACAGACACAGTCGGTCCTACCGGCTAATTTTGTACCTCCTCCACCCTTTGAAGCGTCCTCGGTCATGGACCTAGGGTGCCGTGACGGTTTGTTGCTTGAGATTGCAGAGAGACAGGCTCGTATGGAAAGGGACTTAGCTCTCACTTTGTTCCCACTATACGAGGACCACATGAGGCGACACTGTCCCATTCCAGAGGGTTGGCCACACCCTTCCTTCTACCGGTACCCAGCAGAGGGGTATCCGGAGTCTGCTAGTGAGGAGGAGGAGGAGGACGAGGACCCGGCGGCGGCCGCAACGAGAGCTCAGGAGGAGCAGAGGAGGAGGAGGGAGCAGGAGGAGGATCCGGACTACACGGTGACAGTGGAGGACGTGCGTGACGACGAGGCTGATGAGTAGCTACTGGTTTACTCACTTCTCCAGTTTTCTGGCTGGTTTGGGGAAGTTCGTGTTTTGTATGTCCCATCTTACTCTTTTATTTTTGTCTCCTTTTTATTTTTGTTTTTGTTTTTCATTTATAGGTTGTATATTCCCGTTCCCCTGTATATATCTGCTGGTGTATGCTGGAGGACAACGAGGGCGTTGTCCGTTTTGGTTTGGGGAGGGTATTGCATCCTTTTGAGTCTGCATTTGCATTTGTTTTGCATTCACGTTTCTATTTTCAGCTTGCATTGTATTTATTTATTTCATAAAAATTCAAAAAATCCAAAAAATTAGAAAATTCCAAAAAAATCAAAAATATTCACGTTTCATTTTGCATATAGGTTGAGTCGGAACGGTTGATTTCCATGATGATATTGCACTTTAACTTGTCATTTTACTTGAGCCTTGCACTTCTGTTGACGGTTATTAGCTTTGTCATACGCATAATCTACGAGTTTTTGTTCAAATATGGCTGACTGTTTAGACTTGACCTGATAAATTGGCAACCTACTTACAATTTCTGAGTTTTAGAGCCTTATAACTGGTGACATTCATGACCGGTTTATATAGGAATTGAGAGTAGTACTCCTTGCATAGCATGTTTATCATTTTTTTTGCACTTTTATGACATTCGATTTCTTGTCAAATGCATACATTCGGGTTTGTGGTCGGTGTCACATGCAGAGAGGTGCTTGCAAATTTTTCCCTTTTCTTACATTTTTCACCCATTTAGCTCCACTTAAGCCAAATTTAGCCTTTTTGACCCATTAGCTACATCCAAAACTGAGCCTGCCTAGTCAAGCTAGTTTAGTTTGTCTTTTATGGTATGTTTCTCCGTTTGCGGTTTGGCCGTGTGTATATTGTTGGAGTTGGTGGAGGATGAAGGAAAGGAGCATGTGAATGAAATGAAAAAAAGGAATTGAAAAAGAAAGAAAAAAAATGAGAAAAACGTGGATAGAAAGAAAAGAAAAAGAAAAAAGAAAGAAAAAAATGAGAAAAAATGGTGAATTCACGTGATATAGGAAGAAACCAGAGAAAGCAAAATCAAAAAAAAAATCTTGTCTGGTTATATATTGAGACCGTATATGTTTATCTTTATCTTGTGACGGTCTCACTCCTCCGTTTTATTCTATATTTTTTGAGGAGATAGTGTATATGGATGGTGAGTTGTGTGCCAAATGAAGGGCACTTGTGTTTATATTCTTAGTCAGTTGAGAATCGGACGGTCTTATATGGTCCTGTTTAGGAACTAGCTTGACGCTTTTACCTCCACATTTCCATAACTTGTTTTGCCTTTTCTCACCTGAACCTCACTTTCCTATACTATTTGTAAGCCCTCGGCTGTGACGGACATTATTGGTTGGAATGTGTGCATTAGTACTCGAATCGTCTTTTATTTTCGTTGCATGCATGCTATGTAGGTCGCAGTTAGATGAGTGACTATTTCTCTTTCTCTCTTTTACATATATTATTCACCCTTTGCTTCATGAGAGAAGAGTGACCACGTGAGAGTCCAATTTTGTTGGTCTTGCAAAGTCGATAGGTCGGCTTTATTTCTGAACAACTTATAACTCGTTTGCGTATTGACTGCTTAACTATAATTGTTAATTTTTGTTGCATTAAATTGGTTCAAGTAGATAAGTTATAGCTAGCTCTGAGTTTTCATTTCCATTCCATTAGTTGCATTTAGTTTACTCGAGGACGAGTAAAGGTTCGGTTTGGGGAGATTTGATACGTGCATTTTATATAGTCTTTTCAGCCTATTTTAGCACGTATTTCCATGTACTTTTATACTGTTTATATTGCATTATGCCCCGAATTGGCTACTTTGGTTCATTTTGTCCGTTTTGTAGGAATGGACCAGAAAGTAGTGGAATCGTACCATTTTCGTCATGTTTTGCATGCATTTTGAGGAGACGGGATTTTCAGAGCGAGATATTGCATTGGAATGCGTGAAGGAATGGTCTACGAAGCAGTCGGCAACGAGTTGGAGTTGTTTCAAAGGAAGAATACTCGATCGAACCCTTTTATTGGTCGATCGAGTGGTTTTAGTGGCTGAGGAGGTCGATCGAGCTGTTTATTCTACTCGATCGACAATGCTGGAATTCAAGGTTACTCGATCGAGTGATATTTCTACTCGATCGAGTGGATTGCTTGCTGAAGTCCTCGATCGAGCTGTTTCAAACTGCTCGATCGAGTGGATTAGTGTTTCACGGGCCTTAATTAGTCCGTGTTACTTATTTTTAGTTTATGGACTTAGTTATTTTCTATTTAAGCGTGAGTTAATTAGGTCATTTAGATCTTTTTATCCAACTTTTCACTGAAAAACACTCTATTACACTGCTTTCTCTTTTCCCAAAACTTTCACTGTAACTTTTTCTTTCGGGTTATTTTGCTTGGATCTCGTTGTTCTTTACGCCGGAATTCTTGTGATTTTAATCTCTTACTCTCTTTTAATCTTAATCTTTCATTTGTTTGCATTAATTCTCTTGTTTAATTCTCTTAATTTCTGCCCTATTATTATTTATGCGATTTTATTGTTATTCCAATATGTTTGTTATTAGTTCATTCATTATTATTAATCTTGACAATATTGATAGTATGAGTAGCTAATTTAAATCATGTTGGGACTAGGGGATCTATGGTAGAATTGTGACGATGTAGCGAATAGGTTATATGACTTATTCGTGAGATCCTGTACCCATGGGAATTTAATTGTATTTACCGACTTAGTTGAGTGCACGCTTCTAAGTTACCCTTTAATCTGGTTAAATTTAATTCTGGATCGGAAGATTGGACTAAATAGACCTGCTATGAACAGTAGACTACCCTGGCGAGGACGGAAGTTAAGTTAGTGGAAATCTAGGATAGAAAGTGGACCGGAAGGACCTTTCAACATCCGTCTCACAATGAGTTATCTAGGCTATTCGCAGTTGAGTCATTAGACTACCGTAGTGAACCGAAATCCCGACATGTTCCCTCTTTATTGATCATCTTATTTTTGTTTTCTGCCCTTTTATTGCTCTCATTTATTTCTCTTTCCTTTAAAGCTTGATTAGTTTAGAAACCAATTTACAAACCCCCGTATTGTGACCGAATAGACGGACTCTTTACAGATATCTTCCCTCCCTGTGGAGATCGACCCGACTTCCCTAGCTATATAGTTAGTTTAGTTGGTTATTTTTGATAGGTATACGACTGCCCTGTCACCCCCAAGCTCGTATATTGGATCTGTAACTACTTGGTTGCTTGACATCTTTTATATTACTGCCTTGATAAGTGACGAAGTGATCGTCACTACTTTGCCATCTAGTGGGATCTTGATTTTCTGGTGGAGGGTGGATGTTACTGCTTTGGAAGCGCGAATCCAAGGCCTTCCCAGAAGTATGTTGAATGATGCTTCGATATCCACTATTTGAAAATTAACCTTTCGCTCAATCGGCCCTGTGACTATGGTGAGGTTGACTAGTCCTACCACTTTATGTCGTGTACCGTCGTATGCACGAACACCTTGATTAGTAGGAGTCCAATGACTCTTTCATGCTCAACTTATATTCTGTTTTTAATGGTATGACATTGACTGCAGAGCCGTCATCCACCAAAGTCATTGGCACGTTCTTCTTTAGGCAAATGACAGTAATGTATAGAGCCAGGTTGTGACTAGCACCGAAAGGTGGCAAATCCTCATCCGAGAAAGTAACTGGGTTACTTAGCTTAGTTGAATCTTGGAAGACCAAGTTGACTACGTCATCAGGTGTAGAGTTGTGTGCCACGTTTAACATAGCCAAGACTTGCAGCAAAGCTTGGCGATGAGGGAATGAACTTGCAACTAGTTGCCAGACTGAAAGATCAGCCTGTGTCTTCTGTAATTGCTTTAGCAAGTGGTTAGTAGATGTATCTTCGCCATCATTTGGTGTGACGACGTTGGTGTTAGTAATTGAACCATTGGCTATGGGACCATTTTGAGAAACATGTTGATATGGACGCCCAGAACGAGTAAGGTGGTCTATATCTTGGTATTCACTATTAATGACTATGTCCTCACTGATCTTGACTAGCTAGTGCTCAGTGAGGTATTCATCTTCATCGTCATCGGCCATACTCCGTTGACGGTAGCAAGCTCTCTCAACCTGATGATTTCGGCTTCTAAGTGGATTATTTGATCGATTAGGCTATCAACCACGGCTACCACTTCTTGCATTGTAGAATTTTGAGATAGATTTAGTGGCATGCTCTCTTTAGGTATGGTGCTTGGATTGCGGAGGGATGCTACTACATCTTCCAGTTCTGAGACTTGTCTACTCACACTCTTTGCCCATGCAACAAAGTCGGCGATGGTAGGAGAAATGGTGGAATAACTCCCCTCATCTTCTAATGCATAGATCTCATCTTCGATTGGAGAAATGAGGTGTGAACAATATAAGGTAGATTCTTCATTTGTAATCATCAGAACTCCAAGAGGATTCTGATTGTTAGCCTTACCTCCAGGAGGTATGGGTAGACGACCATCTTCGATCATATCTTGAATGACATGTTTTAGCTTGTAACACTTCTCTGTATCGTGTCCCTTACCTCTATGATATTCGCAGTATGAATTTTCGTCCCAGAACTTGGACTTCTTTTATGGATCAGGTGTAGGCCCTATGGGTTGGAGCTTACCTTGTTTCATCAACCTCTTCAAAGCATTGGAGTACGTGTCGCTAATGTTTGTGAACTTCCTTTAGGGGTTATTCTTCTTTGATGATTCGAGAAAGTTAACCTCATCAGTCTTGCTAGTAGAGCCATAAGAACGACTCGTTGAGCCTTGATATCCACGACCCACCATTTTGGACAAGAGTCATTTACGGATGTCATCTTCAATTCTTGTCCCTAGCACAGTTAAATCCTTGAAGGTCTTAATGTTTTGGTACCTCAAGTGATTTGCATAAATGGGTCTTAAGTTATCCACGAATTTTTCCACAAGGGTAGCTTCATCCGGACGCTCGACAAGTTGTGTGCTAGTCTTCCTCCACCTACTTAGGAAGTCGGTGAAGCCTTATTTCTCATTTTGGGTAAGAACCTATAGAGTGCGCATATTGACTTGGATTTCAGCATTATCCGCGTATTGCTTAGCGAACTCGATTGCGGCATCCCAGGTGACAATCTTCTTGTGCTCTAGAGAATAGAACCATTGCTTAGGAATGATGTCGAGAGATGAAGGAAAGATCCTTAAGAACATCTGAGGTTTGATGCCTTTGATAGACATGTAGTCTTTGAAAGCACGAATGTGGTTCAAAGGGTTTTCATGTCCCTTGAACTTTGGGATATCAGTCATGTTGAAGTTGGTTGGCAATTTGGCGCTCACGGCCTCATACTTGCGATTGTTTTCCCAATAGATATCATCTCCTTTGAGGTACATTAGTTGATCCTCCAAATATTGGGGTCGCTTTTCAGCTTCAGTAAGACCTACTGGAGGGTTGATTTCCGGTTGTCCAACATAACGTGGAAGGTTATCATGCACAAATTCACTAGGAACTTCATCTTTCGCAGGAGGGAGTCTAGTTTCTACAGCAACAACTCGGACCTCGATTGTGTTGAGGCGATCATAAACTTGGTCTTGGCTTGTTTGGAGACGATCGAGCGCAGCTAGGATTTGATCATTACCATTTGGGGATTGACCGCTGGCGCTTGTGGTACTAGTTTCAGGCATCTTGGAAATTGGATAAGAGATCGACGACGAATCAAAACACGATTGACCACTCTAGCACACTTACTCAAAGAAAAGACTCGAATTGTGAGGTGGGGTGTGCCACTTGTGTCAAGTGAGGTTTGAAATGACAAAGTTTTGAAATGTTTGTCCTAATCAACTGTAGTGTAGTTGTACGAGTGTTGACTTGAAGTGAGGTTTGGAAATGGGTTTTGAGGCCCGAATTTTGACTCGATATTTGGACAGGGTTTCGACTCATTTTGCGCTAATTTTGGACCATTTTTCGAAAATATTTACATCTTGAAAAAGGTTTTTGATTTTACGAAATTCGTCATGGTTTTGTTTAGAAAATGGTGATCACATATGATACAAGCATTAAAACAGGCATTATAACGGTATGCTGAGTGCATTTAAAGGGTTTTGGCTTAAAAAGGTGGGTTGCCAGACCGAGCAATCAAACCTGGGTCTGTGGAGAGATCCGTGCCAAACAAGAGTAAGGTTGGTTCCTAGTCCATTCCCTCGAGTAGTGAAAGCCCTTGATACAAACATGAGTAAGCATCATGGTATGGTTGACGTCAATCGCTATCCATCCTTAGGCCCAGATAAGAATTTGGATCGTCCAGACGGGACGATTGGTCGAATGGGTTAGGTTGGGCCTAGGAAGGCCGAGTAAAACGACCTAAGAAGGTCGAGTAATGAAAACCGAGAACTATCTCATATAAACTATTCTCTAACCTTGTTCAAGTTTCACCCTTGGCAACACGTAAGTGTATTACTCCCCAGTGGAGTCGCCAAACTGTGGACACGGGGGCGCTTGGGAAATAAGCGTTTCCATTTGCGGAGTCGCCACCAATTTATTGTGGAAAATTGAAAACCGTTCGAATACTTCGCGTCATGTCAAGACACAAAGTAATGACATAGACACTAAGAACTCGTTACTCTTAGCATTATATGTCTAAAATGACTCTCGTGGATGCCAATGAATACGGATGTTCACAGAGATTTGGAGTAAGGGGTGCGGGTACGTATTAGGAAGGTCTTTTAATGAACACCTAATCCCGCCCGCCTAGATAGCGGCCTCTACTAATGATTAGGGAAATTATTCATACTCGATATGTTGTCGATTATATGCATGTAATGCAACAAACAAACAAACAATAGATTAATCCTAACATGTGAGAATTAACTAAGTCGGTGAACATGTAATTTAGCATACAATAGGTCGAAGTAGGGATTTAAGGTTGATTACATGTGAAAGCAAACAAATGATAATAAAGGTACAATGAATAAAATGCGATAATTAAAATTACAATAATTACAATGGTTCAATGATTTACGTCGAAAATACATTTAAGACAGATAGTTTGAGAAAAGAAAAGGAAAATAATTAGGGTTAGAAAACGGACAGATTAGTGGTGATATTATGATTAATAGTCGATTAATACGTAAAGTAACAAACTAGGTCAAAGCAAGAACGGAAGTTTAGAGACATAAATCACCCCGGAAGAGGCGCAGCAATGCTGCGCCCTTTGGAAGAGGCGCAGTGGTCACTGCGTCTGTTCCCGATGTGAGTTCTGGCTGTGAAACCGGAACTGCATATGCTTAATGTTCGTTGGTGATTTAATGATCGATTATTGATATTCGACTCAAGTAGAAGTGATTTAACAGGTTATTTACATGCGAATTGGTCGTAAAAGCGACAAAGAATGAATTAGAACGGACTAAAACCAATTGGAGATAAATTGCAAGTTATTAAAACAAACTAGTACAAATTTATTAGGCTTATTTATGTTAAACTATTAAGAAAGATTGTGATAAACAGATGAAAATATATACAAAAGTCGAATTCCAAAGACTTGATATGAACAAATCGAATCTCTAAAATCCGGTTTTGATTTTAATGATGAAAACCCGCAAATATTGATTACTTGGGATTTAAGTCGGATTTAAAGACGGCAGATTATTATGAACTATGTACTATAATTATTAGATGAATGGAACATACATGAAGAAAATAAAAAAAGACGGAACAAAAGAGACGAATCAGCAAAGAACAAAGGAAGAAGAAGAAAGGCAGAAACTGCGGCAGCCTCAGGAAGAGGCGCAGCAGATGCTGCGACTCTTCGAAAGGGCGCAGCAGTTGCTGCGTTTCTTCTCGACGTCTGTCTTTTGTTAATCCGTGAAAATAGGTTTGATAAAGGGTTTTATAAATCGGTTTTAAGCATATTTTCGACGTAAACCTCACATTAATTGATACAACAATAAAATACAATAATGAAATATGGGGATTTACACCCTCAGACTTACATGTTTGACGAAACGAGATTAACTAAGTTAACGATTAGTGATTGCTCGACTCGTATGTATGATGAAAGCGCTCTCGTAAGAGGATTTAAATTAGATTGATTTGATTAATGAGTGGAGTTGGTCAAATTGGTCGGCCATGCAACGAGACTGGTACTCAGAAGGATCCGAGCTTACGTGGTCGATTGATCAAGCACGTAGACGTCAATAAGCTTAGAGCACGGTCTTAGAATGCAAAGGGAGAAGAGAAAGGCGGACACTCGCGTGAGAAATATGAGGAATGAAGGTCCCTATTTATACTAATCACACGGAGGAATTATGGTATGACTGAAACTTTGGAAACAAATCTCGAAAAGATCCGAAAATACGCAGAAAAGAGTCAAAGAGGCGCGCGCCCACTACGACTCTTGGAAGAGGAGCAGCAGGTGCTTTGCGTCCTTTCCCCAGAGGTTTCCTCCTGCGGAAGAAAGATTTCCGCGTTTCTGTTATGGAATTGCGGTAGATCTCAACTTCCTTATTGTTTAAAATAAGATTTCGGGATATATTTTGCCAAAAGATGAAAATATTAAAATTATGAAATAGAAATATCCGGAATATTCCAGAACATTCCGACTCGGCATTTTAAATGGTTTATAGAAAATAAAGACGGTTTTTGACCCGGACTCCAAATGAACTCTAATTACTGTCAAAATGACCATAACGGCGCGTAGATGACGACCAAGGGGTAGACACAAGTATTTGAGCTATCACTTGACGATAAACTTACGAATTGTCATAAATCGTTCCGTGTACCAAACATGCGGCCCAATCATCACCAAGTGGTTTGCGGGAGGTGCAGAAATGAGGTATCTACAACAATAAAAAATAAAAATAAAACAAATTCTTATAATGCTAATAAATAAGTTGTCTTTTGACATTATAGAATTGTCTCACAGTTAATAATTACTGACAACCAAAATATAATTCTCATTAAAATTGTCTTTAGTAGTATATGGTTTATAATATTTTATTATAAAGCCATTTAGTAAGAGATTTAACTGTTTAGTTCAATATTCTATAATATAAATTTACATAAATGAAATTTGATTAATAAATGAGAATAAACGTGTAAGATTTGACTCAATACGTAAGTCTAATGACTTGCTTTTTTAGGGTCATAAACCAATAAATCTTGATCGATGACTTGAGATGTCCCTAACTCGAGGTGACCTACTAACTTAAGTTTAAGACGCGACCAACTTATTAGTGACCCATAAATTATATTTTAAATTAGCAAAAAAAAAAAACCTTATGATGATAATTGAAAAAAAAAAAGGTAAACCATGATAACACATTTAAATTAAGATCTATAATCATAATTATAACTATAATATTAATAGTTTTAAACATCAAATATAAAAACCTAATATCCTAATGTTTAAATTAAAATTATGCATCACGAATATGGTTAAATATCAAAGTATATAATTATTTATAAAATAATCTAATTTTAGCTAACTGTATCAATTTAAAAGTCGTAAGTATCCCCATATGCAATAATTGTAATAAAAAAAATATTTTTTTTATTAAAAACATGGTAAAAAAAGTGTCAATAAATATTGTTGATTAGTATCATATAGGAATAATTAGAGGATAAATAGTTGATCAACTTTGTAAGCCATTCCATTAACTACTAACCAATATGAGAATAATTTAGGGAGATTTATATATAATAGCATTGTTGCCATTTTTAAATGGTCTAATAGTATAACATTGATTGCGTGCATAAACCTGAGTTATTTACTTCTATATATAACTTCTATTTGTGTTTTAATTACCCTATTACGTAGTATTTTTTTTTTAAATTGTAAAGTTAATGGGATACCGCCACATCATTTATGCTTGTGATATACAATGCCATGTCAGCGGTTAAGTTAGAAGATTAATATATATATATATATATATATATATATATATATATATATATATATATATATATATATATATATATATATATATATATATATATATATAATATAGATAGATAGATAGATAGATAGATAGATAATTAATTTGTATAACTTTCTTTAATTACATTAAAATCCCTTGTTTTCTGAATTTAATATATAGTACTAGTATGGATGTCCAACTTCGCCCGGGCTACCTGTATTTAGCATTAAAATATATTTTTAATTAACTAAAACTATTTTAAAGTTGCATAACTCATAAATATCATTAATATATTTTTCTATGATACGGAGTATATCTTAAAATTACAGTGAAATAAATTATGAGACAAATTCACTACTCCCGCTATTAATATTTTACTTAAATCGATTTCTTAACTAATTTTTCATATATACTTCCTTTTGTTCTTAGAATTGTTAGTTTTATTACATTCGTTATTATTATAACTTTTACTTTCACTACTCTTGTCGTAATTATTGTTACCTAATTATTATTACTTTCACTACTTGTACATCAATATTGATAATCTCACTACTCCCGTTGTTACTTCTGTTATTTTCACTATTCACGCTCGTTGTTAATATTGTTACTTTAACTATTCTAATGAGTGATTACTATCATTTGATATATCCAATGTTATTACAATTCTTTTCATTACTAACAGGATTACTTTTACTCTTTAAGTGTCTAATGAGTGATTACTATATCCAATTAAGGTTACTTTTATTACTCTTACTAACTCGAAATAAATATATTATATATATGCATTAAATATATTACATATATGCATTAAATTAATTAAGTCGAAATAATTATGGAATATTATATTTTTTGAAATCTAGCTTGATTTATTTACTTTTTAATAGTTTTCAAAATATAATATACTTATATTATATTTGTTTATGTTAAAATAATTAATATCTTTATACTAATTAATACCATAAGTGAGGCATGTTTACTTTAAGGAAAATTATCATATTCCGTGTTCTCTAAATTTATACTTCAACCAAAACTATATAATATTTACATTGAAGTCCCTTGTTCAGGTCCATCACACAATGCTATTGATTTAAAACTATATAGTATAATTAATTTGTATAAATTTATTTAATTAAATTTAAGTCCCCTGATTTCTGAAATTAATATATAATATTGACTGATTAATTGATATGCCTCTCGTACTCTCCAAAACGACTTCCTGCTCAACATGTATTTCATCCGCAAAAGGGACAAATTTTAGAAACTTTCATCACCAATGTGTATATGAGCAGTTATGGGCAATAGAGGCAACATGAGCCGTTTCCCTAATAAAGGTTGGAAGAGGCGATTCATCGAGCACCTTTTATGTACCCGGGAATGAAGTCTCGGCTATTAAATCTCGTATACAGCTTTGTGTATCATTGCTGGGCCAAACTACCAAATTGGTAAAAAAAAGTGAAGGTCATTTGCCAAATTGGTAAAAAAATTATAGATTGTGACAAATTGGTAAAAAAAAATGAAGATTTATGACAAATTGGCCAAAAATGTTGCATCTTTCTCAAATTTCCATTATTCCAAATAAATTGACAAAACTACCCTTGTTCAAATAACTCGATTTGAAAAAAAATCTCATTCGCAACTCGTCCTTAGCAACTGAACTATGATCCCGATTTCGAAATAATCCAACCTTACCTAAACTCGATTTGAACCGAATATTTCTTCAATTTAATGATTTGACCCAAAAATAATGAAATCCAAAATGGCCTTTATTCAGAGTGGGGATCCTCTGTCCCATTTGGTGTCCCAATATGTGTGTCACTCCAATCATCTTCTAATACATCAACAAATTAATATAATTATTGCAATACTTTATTTTGGAACAAGTGATGTATCAAGAGGTGAGTGGAGTGGCACACACAATGGTCAATGGGACACAAAAGTGGGACAGAGGATCCTTACTGCTTTATTCAAATGTTGCATAGCCAAATAATCGATTTCGCCACGAATGACTCGTATGTCGTAACTTATAATAATTAATAGTCTAACCAATAAATTTCTCTTAAGACGACATTATTTGTCTTAAACTTAAGACGAGTCAAATAAATATCACTTGTATATATAAAAATGTATAGGGATTAGGGAATATCAATATATTTGTCTTATATACACAAGTGGTATGATACTTGATCTTTCTTATGCTTAAGACGGATAGTGTCGTCTTAAATGAAAATTTGTGCCGAGAATACTCGTACTGCCATATTTACCAAGTTTTCAATTTGTGTATATTTGGGTCATTAATTTAGGTAAGGGTACTTTAGTCAAATTTAATTGTAAGAATAGTAATTACATAATGTTTTAGTTTTTTTGGCCAATTTGTCATAAATCTTCACTTTTTTTACTAATTTGTCATAATCTATAGTTTTTTTTACGAATTTGGCAAATGACCTCCACTTTTTTTACCAATTTGGTTGTTTGGCCATCATTGCTGATTTGCTGCTAGTCATTCCTACTTCAAATATGCTCATGCTTACATTAGCTTGTACACTTCGTTTAGACATTGTCACATCATTTTCCTATAAATTACTCGTACATGAGTTTGGCTCACACATTTCATCAAAAATGTAATTCTGTGGAGGTAATAAAGTCTTGTGGAGGTAATAAAGTCCCTTCAGTGCTTTGGAGGTAATAAACACAAATTTATCAGAATAAACTGATTTTTTCGTAACCACTTCTACAAGACTAACTATATTAGCATAAAATCGCCTTATACAAAGACTAACTCGGTCTCCCCTAAAACGACTATATGTCCATTTCCATCTAAAGTGTAAAACAAATCAAATTTTACCTTACATATATAGATGGGACAAAAATTCATGATTCCCTAGGCATTATGCCTTTTGTCACATCCATATTGACACACTTTATTGTTTAAGACGAATATGATTATTTAAAAACTTAAACAATAAAGTAATTTGTACTTCCTCCTTTCAACTTCACTCTACTTATTTTACTTTTGTACACTATTCACACTTGTGTATTCAATTTCGATTTTCTCTCGATACGTAAGTAGAAATATATTCATGTGAGATCTTGTTTGATTCGTCTTTACGAGTACATTAAAAATATCTAACTTTTATAATTTTTGCAAATAAATAGCTAACGATATTTAGCGCGTAAAACACGCGTTGGCAAACGTGAAAAAGGAAAGTGGTAGAGTGGAGATGAATGGAGGAAGTAATAAATCTAAGCTTCCATGTGAATTAAGAAAGGACACATCCCCCTTATACTAAAAAAATAAGAAAACTGAAAATTTTCCCGCTTAAATGCTTTTCACTAGAAATTGGGTTTAACTTTATCTACATATGTATTGGACCTAATATATGGATTTTATGTGTCACAGTATCTCATTAAATACTCCAGCTTTTATAGTTGGGTCAAATGTATTTTATTCATTATTTTCTCATTAGTTCAATATATGTATTTTAAATATCGTAAATATTATATTTACAACATATGCAGATTTTACTCATATTATTAAAATCGGTGTGTGTTTTTCACTTTTTTTATTTTTTAAATTTTTTACTATGTTTAAATTGTTACTCCGTATGTTGTAACAAAAATAACAAAAATTACAAAAATAGTTATATGCTTCAAATACGTAAAAATAAGCATAAGTTTTTGTAATTAAACTAAAAATCTTATTTTTTTTAATCATAAACTTATTCCAAGTGAAAATGTAAAATTCACTCTATTTAGATTGTTAGTATTTTTACACATTAACAATTGTAGATAGTTAAAAATAAAATTCACAAGTTCATTTTATATATTATTATTAGTTCTAATTGTCAAGTTTTCTACACATGACAATCTAAAATACCGTGCATTTGCACGGGCTCTGTACTAGTTTATAATAAATTTAAATAGGTAAAAGTAGAAGTCATAAAATAGGTGAAAATGTACAAAAGAAGACGCTAAATACGGAGTATTATGAAATAAAAGGAGATACAATAAATTATTGTGGCCCGCAAGGTTGGAGTGTAGTGGTTAATAATTTAAACCTTTGGTGAAATTTTAAGAGTATCTTGTGGAGTATATCTACTTATACCCGAGGTTTTACTCGGTGCGCACCGAACTCCTTACCCAATTTTTTTTTATTGTGATTAACTAATTAATTAATTAAATTAAATTAATTAAAATGTATAGATTATAGGAGGTTTTCCGCCACACTTACCAAGTGTTTCTAAAATGGGATTAAGTGCTATATATATGGAAGAAGCGTGTTCCATTTAGACATGACAATACCCTAGTTACTCCTCCCGAGTAATATTCATGAAATGGTAAAAGAGAGCTGTTTTTGTAACCTGTCATTTCTATCAGACCTTTTTTCTCTCTTTCTCTAGGACTTCAAGTTTGCTCTTTCCTCCTTTCCACTGGTACGGGTATGTTGCAGTTTTTCTTAATTTTGAACATGTTTTTCATCAAAAACTTGCTTCTGTTTCCCAAAGATCTTATCTTTAAGCAAGAAAATTGCTTCTTTTATGTTTCAATTGTTATGTTATTACAGTTCATAATTTGCTTCTTTCATTATGCTATTTCGTAAAGGAACATAATTTGCTTTTTATTTTTGAATTTGTTGAGATTGGAACATGTTTTTCATTAGAGACACTTACTTGTGTGTGTAGTTTTGAAAGATCTTATCTTTAAGTTAAAAAGTTGCTTCTTTTATGTTTGAAAATGTTGTTTAAGATCATAATTAGTTTCTTGTAACATGTTTTCCATGTGTACTTTTGAAAGATCTTATCTTTTAAGTAAAAAAAGTTGCTTCTTTTATGTTTGGAAATGTTGTTTAAAATCCTAATTAGTTTCTTGTAACATGTTTTCCATGTGTAGTTTTGAAAGATCTTATCTTTTAAGTAAAAAAAGTTGCTTCTTTTATGTTTGAAAATGTTGTTTAAGATCCTAATTAGTTTCTTGTAACATGTTTTTCATGTGTAGTTTTGAAAGATCTTATCTTTAAGTAAAAAAAATTGTTTTATGTTTGGAAATGTTGTTTAAGATCATAATTAGTTTCTTGTACCATGTTTTCCAGGTGTATTTTGAAAGATCTTAACTTTTAAGTAAAAAACTAGTTTTATTACCCGTGAAATTCACGGATCTAGCTATGTTAGGACGTTAGATTGTTAATGTGTTATGCAAGCCAATGTTTGCGATGAATACTGGGGACAAAAAGGCCTTGTAAGAAAAAAAAATTCTATTAGTCAATACGTATATTTGTATAATGCCACTAATATTGCTACGTTTATTAGTGTTTTGCCACGATTATTGTTATTATTGTTGTTGTTGTCTTTGATTTTTTTTTTGAAGTCTTTTTTTTTATTAAACTCCCTCCATTCCAATCATTTGTTTTATTTTATTGTTCCTTCATTAAAAACAGTTGAGTTACGTAATAAATTCAACCAAAAATAATTTTTCAAAATAAATTTTTTTATATTTTTATTTGCGTACTATTCCCTCTTATCTTCTAATATCTTCTACATTTTCTACAACGACCAATTTATTAAGATCTTTTATTTTCTTTATTAGTCTATAATTCGTCATTCTTAGGACTTATGACCCCACATTTTCTCTTTTGCTTTCCATTTCCTACATTTTCCACCACAAATCTCAATTCTCTTAAAAACTACTCGAAAAGCAATGTGGAACATCATAGTAAATAGGAGGGAGTATAATTCAAGGTAGATTAATAGGTCAACATTGTATTGAAAGAATATGGTGCAGATTATAAACGTTGAAAGAATAACGATTAGTTTATCCGTAAAATTTATTCTAACAATAAAATTTCAAAATTTATTTAGTATTTATTTTGATATTTAACGATTGTTTAATTTACTTTGAAAATGAAAAGCCAATTTTAATGATTGTGTTTAATCCTACAAACTCTTACAACAATTTATCTTTTTTTGCTAAAATAAAATAAAATAAATGCATAACGACGTGGTTTGCAAAATTTTTGTCAAAGGTAATGTGATGCTTTGTCATGCCTTTTTTAGTATATATACTAGTTTAATTTCTCGTGAAAATCACGTAAATTATTTTTTATTACTTTTGTAATGGCTTGATATTCACATAATTATGTTGAGTTTTTTTTTTGTGTGTGTGTTATTGTAACCTATCATTCTTTTATTTTTATTTTAGGTTTTGTTACAGAATTATATAAATTTTGTTCGATGACTGAATTATATTTTTCTTAGTCCAATTCTATCAAAATGATAATAAGAAGTGTTAAACTGTTAATCATAGGTATATACTTATTTTTATTTTTCCTGTACGTTTGGAAATAACAATGATATTTTATAAAGTAAATTACTATTTTCCCTCATTTTCTATTAACCGTTGTAACGTTTAATCAAGTAAAAACAATTTAAATGAGAAGTGTGTAATAGACAAAGACATTTTTACATTAAAATTAAAAGGTATACTATTTATACAAAGAAAGTATAAATTTATTTTTAAGTCACTTGATAAAAACATAAGGAATATTATATCTACACTAAATTTGTTTTGGTTGATACATTTGTAATATGTTGTTAATATCAATCTCAAATTCTCAATAAATTAAATATACATTAACAGTTACGAATATATTAAAAATATCACAAAACATTACATTGCTATTTAAAATGTGAGACTAAAATAAAAAATTATACAATTTGATCAAGTTAGGGTTTTATTTAACAAAGTTGGACCTCCATTCGGCATAATGGATGATTATATTTGATTAACGACGATCTCAAGTATCTTTAACAACATTCGATAATGGCAATAACGAATTATACAATACAAATACGTGTCATGTTGTTCTCTTTTTTATTCTAGTTCTCTTTTATCTCTTAAAAATCTTGTTCATTAATTTGACTTCAACTCACCACAAAGCAAAAATATGATTTTTTTTTTTTGAAAAATCAAACCAAAATAAAATATATAGGTGAAAATAGACAACTTTTTATGTCATTTTTTTTCTAGGAATGTGTTAGATTTCTTATCAATTGATCATCTTTTTAGGCAAATTTTTATTGAATTGATCTCATAATTGTAGAATATGAAAAATTTGCCATTAAGTAGAGATATTGTGGTTATGAAGTGAAGTAATGCGTGGAAGATGATGATTTACATAATGTGGATAATTAGTAGATTAATTGCTACTTTGTCCTTTCATGTTTTTTTTTTACTTTTTTATTATCTTTTTTAGTTAAAACTAATTTTGTAACCCGTGAAAATCACGGATTATCTCTAGGAAAATTAAAAATTTAGATAGTTAATTTTTTTGGTGAATATCAAATGAAATCGGAATTTATTTCATCATTGATCATATGCTTATTCTTTAATTTTGATCATCAACTAATAAAGATTCATAAATTTTAGAATTTGATTATGTACGAATTAGAAAACTTTAAAACCAAATTGAAATATTGAAATTGTTATTTGTATAAAAAGTAAATTTACTTGTGGAGTATGCATGGCATCAAGAGTTAGCCGCTAACCAAACGACTTCACCACAAGGTCTTCCTTTCGTATCACCTACAAAACAAAAGTACAATAAAAAAATAATACACAAATTAGTATTTCGTCATTCCAAATTCAAGTTAAAGAAAATACTACAAATTTTTACCACCCACAAATGATTGTTTTGGAGGAAAACAAGTGAGACGTTCTTAAATAGGAGAGGCTAAATAATGCTAATTTGGAAGTCAAATAATGTACATTAAAATTAGTGTTCACAAACTTTAAATGACATAAATATTTATTAGGAAAAATACAAAAGCATTCAAAGGGTTGTATATAGTGGGTTGCTTTTTATAATCTTTATGGCGGTAGGAATTATTGCGAAATTAGTATGAGAGTTAAATGGAGTAACAGATAAGGTAGGGTAGGATATTAGAAGAGACTTGTGAGAAAATTCGACGATGCCTTTAAGAAAATCATTGGACTTATGTGAAAATTATCGTGGGTTGAACTTAAATAATGGTTGAATATAAAATGCCGTAATTTTACGTTTAAGAATATTATTAAGCTACTCATTGTTTTTGTTTTTTTTTTCAAGTTTGTGTAATTTGAAATAAATAAATAAATGTATAACTTTTATGAGCTATATATTACTATGAAAAATGTTAATCGATTCACTAACATTTCTTTTTATTGTAATATAAGAATTTTAATTGTAAATTAAGAAATTTTGATGTGAATTTTGGTAAGTTACAGATTTTTTTTTTGTAATTTTTTAATTCAACCATGAAATATAGTTTGTAATTTGGAAGTTCACGAGTAATAGTTATTAAATGGAGGATTAGTGAATGAAAACTATTGTAGGTTTAATAAGCTATTTGTAAGGTGACTGATTATATAAAAAAATTGTAAGGTGACTGATTATATAAAAAAATTGTAAGGTGAATGAAAACTAAAGTAGCTGAAAACTGAAAAGTTAGCTGGAACCTGAAAAGGTAGCTCATAAGGTAACTGAAAATTAGGAACTTGTAAGGTGACTGATTATATAAAAAATTGTTTGGCAAACTAACTGAAAATGTAGCTTATTTTGATAAATGGATATAACAATTATTTAAGGGTTTTTCTACATGGTAACCTTGTGTTTTTTCAAATTCTACATGGTAAATCTAGTTTTCAGAGAAGACATATGGTAACCTTCAACTTTATTAATATGTATTGCCGTGACCTTAAACTTTTTTTTCCGTTAATATTTTCTGTTAAGTATATGACGTGGTCAATTGAATTTGAGATTTTCTATAATATAACCCTGTCTTTTTTTTAAGAAAAATCTACAAGATAACTCTATTTGTTTTTGTGTTTATTTTTACAAAAGAAACACTCTTACAGGTACATATTAGTTCCTCAAATTATCATTCTTAACCTTTTTTTACTCGATTACTCAGGCAAAATGTCAATCTTAGTATCATCATCTCTTTAAGGTATCATTACCATGAATCTCCAAATTGGGTTCAATTAATAGTTAATAAAGAAATCCACTATTAAGCCATTGTTTACAAATGAGACTTCACTTCTCAATTATACCCAACTTTATTGTGCCATTTTGTCGAATATTGAAATAAGTCATTGTTGTGTTTGCAACATTTTCAGTTTGGGAGTATTTGACAAGGTTTTGAAAAAAAAAATTAATTAGATTAAACTATGAATCAAAATTGGGATTGATTATTATAATGCTCGGTATGCTCGGTATTGAGTACTTTTTTTACTTTGGTATTTAGAATATCTTGTCGGTAAGTTTTTGATATCGAACAAAGTTCTTACTAGATTTTTCTTTCAAAACTTAGGTAATTGAAGGGTAGTGAAGGTGGATTGACAATTTGGGTGTAATTGAGTAAAATTGTGAAAATAAGATTAATTAACGGAATTTGTTTTTAAGAACATGTGATTTGTAGAAAAAGTAGGGTTATCTTATATAATTTTTAAAAATACAGGGTTATCATGTTAAAGTTCTCAAAGTTTAATTGGCCACATCACATACTTAACATACAAAATGACGAAAAAAAAAGCTTAGGGTTACGACGATACGTATTAATAGAGTTGAAGGTTACCATGTGTGTTCTCGGAAAAGTAGGGTTACCATGTAAAATTTGAAAAAACACAAGGTTATCATGTAGAAAAACCCATTATTTAATATATTATAAATAGAAAGGGTAAAAAGGTAATATTACCAAGAATTAGGTATCCGAAATGTGAAATTCTACTCTAGGTAGCATCTCATTTCAGGTAGCTTATTTGGGCAAATAAGCTATTTGTCAAACAGTTTCAGAAAAATAAGCTATCTCAAACGGAGCCTTAATTGTTATTCTGCATTTGTCCATTTAAGTGTATGTTTGGCCTAGTTTGTAAAAGTGTTTTTGGACTCAAAAACACTTTTTGGCCAAACACATCGTTTTTTAAAAGTTAAACAAAAATTCTCAAAGGCTAAAAATCCATATTTTTACCCATAGAAATAGAAGCAACTATTTGTTGTTTCTGCTTTTGAAAAACACTTTTGAAAAATTAAGCTTGAACAAACAAAAACTCATTTTTGAGAATCAAGGCCAAACATGCTCTTAGATATATATTATTTATATATGCTCGTGCAGTTGTAAGCTACTTGTGATATATATATTCATATCTCAACATAACTGGGAACATATCTCAACATCCCAGTCATGTTGATTTATAAAAATTTCGATGCACAAATAACAAAACTTGAATATCCAGGTTGTTGTTACTCAAAACTTGAATTTATGCAGCTGCTTGTTGGGCGTGGGTGGTTGCGGAGGCCTCGCGCGCAGCAATGCTGATTGCAGGAAAAGAAGCTCCTGAACTTTCACCTCAAGATTTAGTAAATAATACTTATATAGGAAGAACACGTTGCCGTGGTGGGCAGACGGTTGTAGCTGTTGGGTTCCTTTGATTGATGATAACATGCCCATTTAATGTGTGCCTTCTTAAGTTTACCTTTTCAAGATTTATGGTTAAATCAAGCTTGGATTAAGAAGTGTTGAGTTGTTGATCATCCTATTGTATTGAGTCCTAAGCGTCATCTAATGTACAAGTTTGAAAGTAAAGTATTTTAGAGTAATAGAAACAGTCAAGACCACTGTTACTTTCACAAGTAACAGCAGCCTGAACTGTTGCCTCAATTCGTAACACTTGAACACTTTCGTATCTTTCAAAAGCCATTTACGTGTCTTATATTTTGAAAGATAACTTTCAGATTTTTACAAGGATTTGGCCTTCTAGAAAAAGTGGTTTGAATAATTATCATTTCAAATTGTTTCCCCTTTGTGCAAATTTGACTCTTTTGTCTTTCATAAAACAAGGTTTGCTTTTTGCCATTTTTGTGAAAGCTTGTCATCATGTTACTTGTTTTCCCTTCTTTGTTTTCTGAAATTGCATGATCTCTTTTGGATAATTACAAACACTCTTTCTCTCTTTTGCCTTTTGAATAAGAACCTTCTTTGGTGCAAGTTTGGGAAGTTGTTGAGACTCATCACATGTGATGGTCTTTGACCCTCAAAACCCTAACAACTCTCTTGCTCATCCTCTCTATAAAAGGCGTGCCTCTTCCTCTCATTTCTTCAAGACTTTTTCTGAGATTTAATCTAAATTTGCAAATTGTTTTTCAAAGCTTAAAAACCGAGTCTTTACTTTGCAAAACTTTTAAACGTCTTCAAGTGTTACAATCATGGCTACTGTTACTTTAATATACTAGACTCTCTCACTTATGAATTGTTGATCTTGTAAAAGTTGTCCATCTCAATTCTTTCTTAAGAATAAGCTAGTGGAAACTTGATCCTTATAACATTCTAAGTTTGTGTGTAGAGTTTAGGACGGAGTAGTCTTCAACTCTTTGGCAACCGGAGTAGGTTGCGAGTTCGCTTGTTCTAAGAACGGAGTAGTTCTTGAACTTGTGTCACAACCGGAGTAGGTTGTTGTCTTTTTATTGTACGGGTTTTTTAGTAGTCGGAGTAGATCACTAAAATTAATCAATAAAAAGTAGATATGACATAAGCACTTGAGTTCTTGCCGAACCAATTCAAAAATCTCGTGTTTGATTTTCTTTGTTTTATTCCGCTGCTCTTTATTTCGTTTGCTGTGCTTTGCTTAAACTTTCGAAGTAACAATTCTTCATACTGTCACATTTGGTCTGCAGTCTGTACTCCATAAACTGAGACAAATAGCTACAGTCAGAACAGTTGTTGCTTTCATACTTCAGCAAACATTCATTTTAATACTCGTTTAATCTCTCTATATTATTCGAAGTATTCTCATGTCGATCCGATGAATTCGTTGATCTAAACAAACGTCTTGATAAGATGACTTCTAAATATGAAGAGTCCAAAGAAAAAATCGGATATCTCGTGTCTAAGCTCAATAGCCACACCCATGACTTCATAGTTGAGAAAAGGTTGTGTTTAGAAAGTGTAAACAATGATGAGCTCAAGTGGGAAAAAGAAAAGAATTTGCATCTCCTCTCAAGAGTCCATGACTTGACCAATAAACTTGTTAAAGCTAAAAACATCACTGAAAAATGGGAAGGAATCCAAACCGTGTTAAACTTTCTCACAAGTCAAACCGAGAGATGTAACAAAGTGGCTGGTTTGGGCTTCAAATAGAACAGTCAGACAGACTGTTACATCCAGAAGCCTAAAACTGATTTTAGAAGAAGGAAATACGTGGGTCTTCCCGAGTACATTATTTGCAACTATTGTGGTAAGAATGGTCATGTTTTCAATGGTTGTAGAAAAAGATTTGATGACATTAACAAGAACATTAAAGTAATAAAGCAAATATGGATTAGGAAAGACACCGTAAGATATGTTGATCAAAAAAGGGGACCCAAGTTTGTTGATTGGCAGGAAAAGATATCTGTTAGTAACTTTGCAAATAGACACCGTAAGATATGGGTTCAAATTTCCAGAAAATAGGGAATTAAGGTTCGAGACAATCATTGATTGGCAGGAAAAGATATATGTTAGTAACTTTGCAAATAGAAAACGTCATTTAAATGTTGTCTTTATTGGCCATGTTGGTGAGTTAACTTCCTCCAACATTTCATAAGCATTCTATTTTTGAATTTATATGATATATATGTCATCAAAGCGCTTTATTATTGAATGTATTTGTTGGGAATTTTGTAGCTCGTGTTTAATTTATAAGCGTGTGCTGTGGTCAGTTGATTCTTGAACTGAATTTTTCTGCATATTCATGTCTATAATGTCCTTAATTTTGTTGTTGTAGGTGCTGGTAAGTCCACAATTGGTGGTCAGATACTTTTACTCAGTGGGAAAGTTGATGAGTGTACAATCAAGAAGTATGAGAAAGTAGCCAAGGATAAAGCCAAGAACAATTGGTGAGACTATTTTTTGAGAAGCTATGCTATTTGCTACAGACCTTTAGATTTTGATTATCAAGAAACAAGTGCATTGGAGAATCCTATGTGCATACTTGGCTAAAAATATAATTGCGTGTCAGGTACATGGCATATATCATGGATACTAATGAAAAGGAACATTCTAAGGTATATATCCCAAGCCCGAGTTAATTGCATGATCTTGACCATTTATTTGTAGCTCATTGTCGGATGCGCAGTGCTAATTTTGTTTGTAAATTGTGGAAATTTTGTAGCATTAACGTTTTGGTTGCTTGATTCTGATGGCAGGGCAAGACTGTTGAAGTTGGTAGACCATATTTCGAGAGTGAAACTACTAGGTTTAGAATCTTGGATGCACCGGTAAATAATGATTTCATTCTCTTGAATTCTAGTAATGGGATTATGTTTTGTTGTTACCTTTTTATAAATTTCATCTATCCTTGTAATGTGACCTATATCTTGTTTCTAGAGCCTTACATTATTGAGTCTTGATTTGACATTGCGCGGGTAAATTTATATTCAGATGATATGCATATAAAAAAGATGTTTAACATCAATTAATTATGCCTGAGGATTAATGAGTGAAGGTTGTTCAATGGTTGTTTCATGTTGATTTGATTTTCTTGAAGTAGTGTAATTGCGGTGTCCTTCCAATTACATTTATTTTCTTTTATGGCTGATGGAATATCAATATTTTCTGCAGGGTCATAAAAGCTATGTACCAAATATGATCAGTGGCGCATCACAAGCTGACATAGGCGTTCTGGTATGCACACAGGGGTGTTGGCTTTGAATTTTTACTTTTTGCTTTTATCATCTACTTTTGACCTATATGTATATTCACCCACTCCCTTCCTCCATAATAAATAATGTGTAGGTCATTTCTGCTCGGAAAGGGGAGTTTGAAACTGGATTTGAGAAAGGTGGACAGACTCGAGAACATGCCATGTTTGCAAAAACCCTGGGTGTCACTAAACTCTTAGTTGTGGTTAACAAGATGGATGATACTACTGTCAACTAGTCAAAAGAAAGGTTTATACTACATACAACTGTTGTTCCTTATTTTTGTAGGATTTGGTTTGGCTATCAAAATGAAATGAGGACAGTAAAAATGGGTTGAAAGCTTTATTTAACAGTGGTAGATCAGCGTGTTGCTATTGAATTTATTTTAACAGACCCTGCTGTTAGTCACATCCCTTAGTCATAGTTCATACACTTTCAGCTTGATAAAAGAATCAGAAAATGTTAGCAAAGCTTTACCTCTGCAGCTGCAGTGGATTCAGAACAATTGTAGACTTGTAATAGCTATCAGCAACATAGCATTGTAGTCTGCCAAATTTAGTGATTACCCGTTTAATGTTCCTTTATCCGTCGTTGCCAGTTTAACCACCTCTTCCGTTGTTTACACATCTAGAACCATATTATACTGAGCATTTTCTAGCTGTTTGATTGCTCAAGTTTTTTTGTTTCCAGGTATGATGAGATAGAATCTAAGATGATTCCTTTTCTGAATAGCTCAGACTACAATGTCAACAAAGGTGATTTTCTGCATTATCTGAATTTATAATCTCTATAAACATGCAAAAAAATAGTATTTTTTTTTTATGTCTGAACAATTAGGGAATAAGCCTCATAATTGCTTCTCCCATTGTCTGGATGAAGCAAGCCCAGTTTTATGTCACAACTCAGAAAGCTGAAATTGTGTGTTTGATATCTTAATCTTTTCTGGCTGGATGTTCTCAGATGTCCAGTTTCTTCCTATATCTGGTCTGCTCGGAACAAACATGAAGGAAAGAGTCAACAAATCTGTATGTGCATGGTGGGGCGGTCCATCTCTTTTGAAAGCAATGGATGTTATTGAAGGCCCTGTAAGAGATCCTGTTGGCCCCCTTAGGTATGTCTAATAGTCAACTTCTAGTCCTCCTTCAGTATTAGTGCAACATGCTAATCTGACTATTGTGGATTTATCATATGTGCATTGCCAAGAATATTCACGTCAAAAATAATTGATGGTGCTCTTTGAACTTTTTTTTTTTTGTTTGTTTAATCTCGCTGGATTGAGCTAGAATCTGGCAGGTATTTTAGGTCACTTCCTGTAGTGAAATTGGATTTCACTTTTGTGGTCACGAACCATGTTAACCACTTAACACATCCCTGTGTGCCTTTCAGCTTTCTGTCATCTATGATTATGCTGGTTAGAGGCACACAGAGGGTGAGCTGATGTTGTATGAACTTGCTCGAGCCTGTGCTAATGCCTGCACTCTGCAGTCATTGCTGTCAGCTGTATAATATGATACCTTTGGAGTTTGGTCTTGGTTCTAACCTGGGCTCGGGATGGCAGATGCAATCACAGAAACCATCCCTTTAATGAGTTGTGCTTAGTTTCTTGATGCTGTTTTTGTGACCTGGAAATGTTCCTTTGTCCTGAACTCATTTTCCTAGGTTATGTTTATTAGACATCATAATAATTGTAGGTTATTTGTCTCCTGTGGGCTGTGGCATAATGTTGTACTGCTGTTCACGAGTTGCTGTATCATGCTTGTATATATATTACTGCTTCTGTAATGTAATTTGAGTTTGAGATTGCCAAATGCATTTCTGAAACTGTCCTGAAATGCATGCATTTCTGACAATGTTCTGCTACTTGTCATCGTTGGACATACAATTTTCTGTAGGAAGTCAATGTTCTGCTACTTCTTATAGTTGAATTACTTTTACCCACCTAAGATTTATTCCCGAACCTGCGCTTCTTTGTCCGATTCGTTCACATAAATTTGGCAATTATTTGGAAATTTATATTATATCATGTGTACCCTTCTTTAGGTTTTGTCTTTTTATCTTTAAAAATGCAAAAGACTCACTGATCATCAGTTTTGGAATATGATGTAATAAAGCAAAATGCCTTACTAAATTGCCCACACCTCTTATATTGTGAAGTATTGAACGATCAATGTTATTCTCGACAGAATTTTATCAGGTCATCCTGAAACACTCTTCATTACACATTGGTAAGTATGTTAGTCTGTGTACATCCAACCCGCTTACCTCGCATAGATGAAAGCTTTTGAAGCATGGGGTGATGTTAATGATGCGTAGCCTTCTTTTGCTCTTTTGTTATCTCTTATGGGACACTATGGAGGCTTATTTATTTTCAGTTGCTCTTATATTTTGAGTTTCAACTGCAGGATGCCCATTACCAATAAATTCAGAAGTATGGGAACTGTTTTTATGGGTAAAATTGAATCTGGCGGTATAAGTGAAGGTGTGTCATTGATAATTATGCCAAACGAGGTATGTTTCTGAAATTTTAATTTACCTTTCTATTAACCATATATCTGCAAATCAAAATATCCCCACAAATACTGTCAGCATATCAAGTCAACAGTCATCCTCTCAATTACCTCCTAAAATCAAGGGAACTTAATCATGTTCATATTGCAAATATGGGAAGATTATATTTGTGTATCATTGTAATTATAGTATTTATTCTTACTGTCATTAGCCTTGTAAATCCTATAAATATGCAATTCATTCATCAGTAATAATTATCAAAAACATTTACTAACCTCATCTTATATGGTATCCAAGAGCTATCAACGATCCGCAATAAACAACCTCCGACCAAAACGCTTCACCTTTAAGCGCATCACCCCACCCTTACCTCAACCCTATTCCGCCATGACAAACACCGTGCAAGAAACCCAAATCCCAAACCCGCATGAAACCACAAAACCCTTAACTGCTCTCAACCTTAACCATGTCGTTAAGTTGACACCACTCAACTATTCTGCGTGGCACTTTCAGTTAACAAATATACTTTTCGGGTTCAGTTTACTCGGATTCCTGGATGGATCCGAGTCTCCACCACCCGCCACCACCCTTGATTCTGAGAAAAAGGAACAACCCAATCCCGCCTACTTGACTTGGCTCAAGCAAGACGGGTTGATTTTAGGTGCCTTAATGGGTACCAGCTCTTCTGCCCTTCAATCCTTAATTGTAAGGGCTAAAACCGCTAAGGAGGCTTGGGACATCCTTGCCCATACCTACGCAAACCCCTCGCGTGCGCATATTATGCAACTCAAACAAAAATTTGACTCCATTGTTAAAAAAACGGATCAAACCATCTCGGACTATATACACTCGATCAAAGCGTGTGTAGACCAACTCGCCCTTATGGGCAAAATCCTTGATCCCGAGGATGTCATTTCCCAGGTCCTAAAGGGCCTTGACTACGAGCTCTACAAACCCGTCATCAATGCCATTAGAGCTCGTGATACACCCATCAGTTTTGAAGCATTACATGAAAAATTGCTTCAACATGAATTGATTGTCAAACACCAAGAAACCACCAACCATTTCGCCCCATCTGTGAATGCCGCATATCGCCAGAACCACCACCGCAATTATACCCGCAATCAGCCCAACCCTAATTACCCACAAACCACCAATCTGAACCACCCCACCACCAACCCTAATCCCCGACCCTTTAAAGGGCGATGTCAGTGGTGCCGTCAGACATGCCATGTTATCGCCGACTGTCCTTTATTCAGGAAACTTTTTCCAACAATCGTTTTTCCGGCGCCACCTTCTAATCGCCATAACCACCAACAACCCCAAGCCCACTCAGCCACCTACGGCGCATCGCCACCGAACCCAAACTTCCTACTTGACAGCGGCGCTACCAATCATATCACCCACGATCTGGACACCTTAGCTTTTCATTCCCCCTATACTGGCATGGACGATCTCATCATAGGAGATGGATCTGCTCTCCCGATTGAAAACATAGGTTCGTTTACTCTTCAATCCCTTCAATTTAATAACGTGTTGCACGTTCCAACCATTTCTCGCAATATTCTATCAATTTCCCAGTTATGTAAAGATAATAATGCTTTTATAACTTTCTCACCTGATTTGTTTTGTTTAAAGGAAATCTCATCGGGGAGAACACTGCTCCAGGGCCGAGTTAAGCAAGGAATTTATGAGTGGTGTCCTCAACAACCAATTGCCAAAACCGCTGTCAAAGGAACCACTTCATTATCTTGGTATCATAAGTTAGGCCATCCATCTTATGATGTAATTAAGATTATTAATAAAAATTTATCTTCACCAATATCGAATTATGAATACTGTCTGTTGGGTTCCTTATGTTGATGATAACAGAACCGTGCACATGAGGGTGGCCACGGCTCACATGGCCCACGGTCATGGGTCACTCCTGCGTAATGCGTGCTCGGCCTAATCTCATCTGAATTAGACATAGGGCCTACGCTTCCAAAGCTATGCATTAGCATAAGCGAGGCCATGTTGCTTTCGACGACATGTCGGTTTACTCACGCTCTACAAGCATTGGGGAACAACCGTCTAACCAAACAAGACCAAGGTTTTGAAAAGGTTTTGACTCAATAAAGAAAGCTAACTTGAAAAAATGCAAGCTTCGATAACAAATGATAAATTACAAACAATGAAACAAGAGAAAGCAAGCGGTATAAAAACAAACAGCAGAGAAAGGTAAATAAAGCAGCCTGCACCACAGCCAACGACTCACCCTCGGCCAGGACAAGGCCAACCTGGTTCCTAAGTTAGATTCATTGATTGAGATCGAATGATTGCGAAAGGGATAAGAAACAAGTTGAAAGCTAGTAAAAAAGCAATGTTGATTGATTATGCGCCAAAGTGTGTTTATTCTGACCTAAGGGTCCCAGTGGGTCGAATATCGCAGATTAACGCTTACCGTGGTGTTAATAGGAAGGTGTAATCAACGCGCTCCTATGCTGGCGAAATCAAGTGATAGAAAAGTCGTTCAGTATTTACAGAATTGTTAGTTGGTTTAAAACATGTCGATGCGCCTAATGTGTCATGGTTAACAATCAGAGTTAAACTAACTGTTAGCGGGTCCTAAGGCATGTAGTTGCTTGAGGAAGCAACAAAGAATTAGCGAAAGTTGAACAATTGTTTTATTTATATTTACGAACCACGAGGATATGTAAAATAGAGGCCGAGGTGATTGACCGACCAGGATAGCGGTTTCTTTTCCATCTCAGTCCATGGTGTTCATGGTAGTACTTTAACTCCTTTCGGACTAACTGGTTTCATAGTTAATTTAAAAAACAATGATAAACAAGTGAAAAAACAAACAAAAAGACAATAAAAAAAGGCATAAAACGAAATAAAGAAAAGAGAGAGGGGATTTGATGCACCTCAACCTACATGTATCGTTGACTTCGTCTTGAAGTGCATGTCGATGGTAGATTTTATCTCGAGGGCATCGTCGACGAAAGAAATAAAGCAAACACGCGTTTTGGAAAGTTTCGGACATGCGATTTTAAAACATTGATATCTCCTCGTTTCCACGCGAAAATTCGATTCGAAAGATGTTTTGGAAACTAGGAAGAGAGGAGAACAAGGATCTTAAAGCAACCCCTGCTCGATTTGGGTTAATGGGCACGAAAAAGCACAAAACAGAACTGGACAGACAAATAAAGCGAAAACAGTGTTATTTCACTCTGTTTTTGAGATCTAATGTACTCTCAAAGGGCAATTTGGCTCGTAAATCTTTATCTAATATGTAGATGGATGTTATGTAGTTATTAGGAACAAAAACTCGAATTTTATGGAGTTTTGATGGAGAGAGCAAACGGGTTTTGAAGCCCTGATTCAGTTCCTGTGTAGTTTTGTTTGGAGTTTAGAATGTTAGGGTTTGTTTCTGATTCAAAGCTTATGATGATAGTTGGATATAGAACTTAGAATAGAATGTATGTGGTGAAGAATTAGTGTTATAGAGGTTTTTAAAGAAGCCAGGTTAAAAGGAGGAAGGAGCAATGACACATCCACATATGGCTATATCCATCAGTTTTTATTAAAGAGTTTGAGGAGAGGTTTTCTTGGTGATTAAGCTAGGATAATATGGGTAGGATATACTAGGGTATGGGTTAGGAGTTAATGAGTCACGGGTCTTAGTAGTGTTTGGAGACGGAGTTTGGGCTCGAGATAGTTGCGCAGAAGCAGAGGGGCTACGGGTTATCTGGGTTGCGGGCTAGCTTGTGAGGGTTTGGGGCAGAAGTTTGGGCTGCATGTGAGGGAGTTCAGACACATAGGTGGATCGGTGTCTGTCTAGTGGGTTAATGGCCTCGGGTTAGTCGCAGGCAAAACAAAGAAAGCGGAGAAGCTTAAAAACCGAGGAAGGCAGAGCTCAAAAGCAAGTGTTCCGAAAGCAAGTTTTCTTAAGCAAATGATTTTTCAAATCAATAAAAAAGGTCGAAGTAAATGACTTTTTAAATCAAAATATATTCATAAAATGATTTTCAAATCAAATGTTTATTTATTTTCAATCGTAAACAGAAAAATAAATTCAAAATCGCGGCTAAAAATAAAATAAATTCGACTGAATTTACTATAAAAACCATATTTTAAATATCATTAAAATAACAAATAAGACTCACTAAAAAAAACTCACAATTTAGAAATATCTTTAAAATATCGCGAAAATCGTCCCTAAAAAAACGTGAACAATATCATTTAAATTAATAAAATATCATCGGCCCAGCGCCCGTTCTCTTGTGTAAACGGCTCAAATAATAATGACAACTAAAAATACCTGTCCTATCATCAGCGGGTGTTTGTCCGGGTTCTCTATAAATTCCAATATCAGCGAGATACGGGTATCTCACAGGCCCCACTTTGGTGAGAAGCTGGACAAGCGAAAGTCAAAGTATACTGAGTCCTCTGCGACTGAGGATTAACGAGTGCGTTTATAGTCATTGGACTTGCAGTATATAAGCTCACCATGACCATAAGAAGAGATCATCACGCTAAACAGTTGGGGATTGGCTCTTAACCTGTTGTGTCGAATTATGCGTCGTTGGTCATCGACCACATAATTGCATAAATGGTGGGTTGAGCCTTATCCTTAGGCGCCTACGTATCCGTTTACAGCGAGAATCAAACCAGCGATGCGTAGTTACAGATACTAGCGACACATGCCCAAAGTTTATCATCTGCTGGCGTATGTCCAAAATTCATCATCTTGACATTTTGCCCAAAATTTATCATCTCGTGGCGCTTGTCACAAATGGAGTCGGGACTTCAGGAGGTTCCGTCGCTTTCATCATTTGCTTTCAAGCCTGCGAATTCTTCCTATTTCATGTCTCGTTGAATTGAATTGCTTGGTGGATGTTCATCCATTATCATCTTGATAATGGTCTTACCGAGACGGCTGAGCCCGATTGCTGATAGCTCTAAAGATCGAAGACTTTAGAGCCCAGATCAAGCATATCACTGCTAAAATTGGAACACATAAAACGTACTAGCAATAATCATCACATGCAGCATTTGGATCATCGGTCTTGAAAATGGATCATTTTGAAATCTTGGGTCATCGACCGAAAGTTGAATTGATAATTTTGAATAATTGGGTCATCGACACGAAAATTGAATTTGAAATGAATGATTGGTCATCGACCCAAATTTTATTGAAATGAATCACTTGGATCTTAGGTCGATTGAGCCCAGAAGAGTCTAGAAATTTTGAAAGTATTTTGAAAGTTTGAAATTTTGAAAGTTTTTAAGTTTGAGATTGAACCTTGATGGGTGAGCATGAAATGTGACCTCGGACATTCTAAAACAAAAAAATAAATAAAAGTGAGACTTTAATTCAAATATGGACTTATCGGTAGAAAATGTAAATCGGCCGTTCAGCGCAAAATGTAAATGGGAGGAATCAAAGGTAAGTGAACTTAGGACGGAGATATCGTATAGCATGGCGTGCTCAGGCACATAGAATCAAGATCACTTGGCATTGACAAGGTGTGATTAAGCTCACGAAGGGACAACGTTGGCTTCGCCCGGACACTAAACACGAGTTAATTTTATGAAACACTTAGACATCACACTGTCACTCTTGTTAGGAACGTTCTGTCACTCTTCTCCTCGCCTCCTTTCTTTTCAGGTAGTATTCATCATTTCTTGCCACCACCTTCTTTCTTTTAAGTGGAGCTTTCTACTGTTTTTGTCCACTCTCTTTCTTTCAGTGGGTTTTACTGTATTTTTCTTCACGCCTTCTTTCTTTTCCGGCGGTTTTCATGTTTATGTTCCCTACACAACCTACATCTATATGACTTCGGCATCTTTGCTACAACGGTTAGAGAAAGCTCATTCGAGACTGAGCACTGCTCATCCGGACCTGTCATCCTCGTCCGTGGCCTCAGTCAGTGCTGTAGGAGAAGACTCCTAAGGCCGACTCCGCAGTGGCGGTGTGTGGAAGCCGGTTGGGTTCGAAGGCACGCTCAGGCTCGGCCTTAGAAGGAGCTTGGTCCTCGCTCGCAGTGTAAAGATGAGTGTGGGCCTCCGGGAGAAGTGGCTGATCCCTCCTAGAAGCGCGCTAGAGCAGAACACGACTACCCTCCTCCACGGGAGCCTCGGTCACGTGACCCCAAGCAAAGAGAAAAAAAGAAGATACAGGAGCCTTCGACTCCAATCTATTATTTAATACTACTACTTATTATTTGTTGCTAGTTGCTTTCTTTTTTCTTTTGAGAAGGATGTAATGGGCATCGCCGATCTTTAATCAAGACTTACTATCTGTCTAAAAATTCGAGTTTACGCATAAAATTTCATTTTATTTAAAGGAAGAGTCGGTTGTACTCTTTTAAAGAGCTGCCTCGCGTATCTGTTATCCAACAGAATCAAGCCGAGCTACAGTAGTTCCACAAAACAAACGCTACAATCATCGATTTACTGCGCTACAAAAAGCAGCGAAGCAAAGTTGCACGCGCCTGGACTACGCTCCCGAGCCTTGCAATTCAAGAATTTCTATTTTGTGACATTGAGAGTGAGTTCTAAGGATAGTATTTCTTCGATTGATCCAAATTACGTCGGATTAGCAAAGTCATTTCCATCTAGATCTGTCAGTCATGTGCCCCTCGGATAATATCTTCTTTACCAGGTAAGTAGGCCCAGATTCGACGAATTTTCCCTCGGGTCAGTTGAGTAATAATAGCGTGACGGACTTTAGGACTAAATCCCCATCTTTTATTCCTCGAGGTTTCACCTTCTTATTCAGCGCCCTTT
The DNA here is from genome assembly GCF_048544455.1 of Silene latifolia. Classification (NCBI taxonomy): domain Eukaryota; kingdom Viridiplantae; phylum Streptophyta; class Magnoliopsida; order Caryophyllales; family Caryophyllaceae; genus Silene; species Silene latifolia. Next base: position 11,282,759 of record NC_133533.1, on the reverse strand, counting down.
GTATCCTTTTACGATTAGAGTTGAACATGGTGTAGTGCATTTTATACGTCGCTCGTCGAGGCATGACCAAGAGATCATACGGCTTGCGGCCGATCGGCTTGAGGACGACTTTCAACAGGATCCTAAGAAGGTACCTCTAATCGATAGCATTTGACTGCCTTCACATCCCGTACGTTAAGTAAAGCGGAGTTGCTCGAGTGGTTGCATGCGAATAGAGCGTCACTATATCCCATAGTGCGACATGATATCTTCTCATGGCCATTGCGATAATTGTCGATCATCTTTACAGAATCACGGTGATTGTCTTGTTAGCGGCTTCTCTTGCACCATTTGTTTGAGAGTCGATACGGTGGCGACTTGTAGTGTTTGATTTTATACTTTTTCAAGTATTACAGCGATTTCAGCACGGAAGTAGGTGCCATGATCGCTAATGAGCTCATCACGGCACCCCATATCTGCAAATGATTTCATTACGAATGAACTTTGCTACCTGCCTTGCTGTAGGACTTTGTATGATTTCACTTCTACCCATTTCGTGAAGTAATCGATGGCGACTAACATGAAGCAATGCCACCATTCCGGATGGGTTGTGCTTTCAATAATGTCCGATTCCCCGTGTTGAGAAAGGCCATGGTGATGTCAAAGTGTATATGAGTGATGGCGGCACATGCTTTGTATGTTCGCGAAAGATTTGACAATTGTGGCAATGTTTGGCATATTGGCGACTGATCTATCTCCATCATTGGTCAATAATACCCTAATCTCATGATTATCTGAAAACCAGCATATGGCATTCATGTACTGAGGCCACACTCTCCGTCATGGACTTCTTCAGCGGCTCTTTCTGCGATTGGTGAGTCTATCAGCCATGCGAAGGATATGTTACGGCGGTCTTCTTGTACAATTGTCAGTCATTGGTTCTATGATGGCTGGCTAGCGATTGAATAGCGGCAGCTCAGCGGTTATCCATGTCGGGTGGATACTCTCACGATTCTTTAAATTCGAGATAGCATGATACGAGGTTGGCCTCGGTTTTCTTACGTGTCTCAGATTACATTAACATAGGCGGTGATGATCTTAGTTCGACACATATCGGCATAGTATCCATGTGATCAGGTATGTTGATCGAAGCGACTAGCTTTGATAGTGCATCGACAAAGCTGGTTTCATCTGCAGGAGAGGTGCGTGCTTGACCTCGGTGAACAACTTTTCTAGTTCTTCGATTTTTGGCATGATGCGGAGCCAAGCTATCGCCGGGTTTTCCACGTCCGGCCACTTGATTGATCACTAGTAGCGAGTCCCCATGTACTACAAGCTTTTTGATGCCTAACACCAGAAACCTTTGTGCAAACCGAGTAGGCATGCTGTCATATTCGGCAGCGTTATTAGTGGCGTTAAAGTCAACATGATGAAATAGGAACATGTTCACATACGGTGAAATGAGTAGAACTCCTATCCATATCCCCTATGATTCGATGCTCCATCGAAATAGAGAGTCCACGTATCGTTGTCTATGTGAGCGATATCTTGATGGGGAAGCGACCATGTATCCTGAAACCTCGGTTTCTTCTATCGGGTTACTCCGCGGAAATGCATACCCGCGCCCTTCCCTTTATCACTTTTAGCGGTACATATTTCAGGTCGAACTCGGAAAGCATTAAAGTCCATCTTCGACACTCTGCCGTTAAGCTGGCTTTTCAAACAAGTATTTGATAGGGTCCATCTTGAGTGGATCACGGAACACTATGGTCCGAGCATGTAGTCTGTCGTCTTCTTTGTGCTCATACTAAAAGCAGACATGTCTTTTTTGAGTTGAGTATACTTGATTTCATGCTCCAGAACTTTTTACTAATGTAGTAATCGCTCTTTCCTCTTTATCATTTGTCTGTGCAGTATTGCCCCCATTGCTTGATGTCCAGTGGCTTTGTAGATACAACAAAAGTAGTAACTTGACCGTTGGTGGGCTAAGCACAGGAGAGGAAGATAAGTATTTGCTTTGATCTTATCGAGTAGCGGCTTAGCGGTGATCGTCCATGCGGCGTGTTCCCGACCTTGATTTCTTGACGATTAAGCTCCATGTCATGAATTAGCGCCCCTTGCGAACCGACTTATGGATTCTTCGAGAAACCTCATTTCCTTCTCGGTTTTAGTTGAGCATTTCCGTATATGGCCTTTATTTTGATGGTCCGCTCGATGCCACGATGGCTACTTGATGGCTAAAAACAGCAGTTCATAGGATCATGACTCCGAGATACGCATTTTGTAGATTCAACCTCATGTGCTCTGACGCGATGCGGCACCGAGGAAGAATTTCGTGAGCCGCGAGGTGGCCATCGCGGCTCTTGACTTGACAATCATGTGCGTCGACATAAACCTCGAGCTACCTTGTGCAATCACATCATGTAGCAATGTTATCGCGGTCCTACGGTATGTAGCCCACTGCGTTTATCAACCAAAGAAGCATTACTATGTAGCAATAGGTTTCCCCATTGCGTTAAACAACGATCCTTATCATATCTTCTCTACGCCATCTTGATCCCGATTATAGCGGCGTATCCATCCATCAAGGATAATAGCGCGTGTTTATGCCGTGTTGTCAGCGAGGATATCGATGTAGAGTAATGAGGAAATCGTCGCTCGGACTTGCCTTGTTTAAATCCGAGGAAGTCGAGCACAAGCCGAACTTTGCCGTCTTTCTTGCAGCCGCTGGAGCAGCGTTAGCCACGGTCGAGTATTACGAGCATGCAGTGAACCCGACTTTGAGTTGCTTGTCGATTTCTTGCTTAGACCTTCAAAGACCAATCGTTGTGCATTTTGCGTAGCTTACCTTGGTAGCTTATACGGCTTGATTGGGATCCGTGCTCTGCAATTTCCACTATCAATGCGGCATGTCTTTTGTAGGACCATGCGAAGCTATCTTTGAACTCATGCAGACAAATCAATGAACCCACAGTCTTTCGAGTGGGACTTAAAGTAGTTCCTATTTTAAGCTCTGTGGTTCCTAAGGTTGTACCACATTGATAGTTTTCAAGTATCTTCGATGATGAAGTTTTACGTTAGATACTCTTCAATCCTTTTATCAGCTAGTGGTGGTTTCCGCTTTATTCTCCTTCTTCTTGACCATATTGTTCATCCTAGACCTCGGTCTCGATGTCATTATTAAAACAATCATTTTCAAAGTTTGAGTTGCAATGATAAGTAAGACAGAGTCGTAAGCAAACTGGTTCATTATTATTATTGATTTGAAGTGCGCGAGAAATGCGCTAACATTTGAGCCAGTGCAGTCAGAACTGCAGTGGCGAGATAGGAGTGTCGGGACCAGGCCTAGGAATGCCACCATTGAGAAAAGGTGCATAGGAAGGAAAGCTAGGGAGAGGTATTTTCAACACATGACTCCTTAGACTCGATCTTAGGACCTATCTGAGACTGGGACTCTCGGCTCGGACTCGAGACTGGGTCGGTAACATCATTTGAAGCCGAACATTCTCCTTCTCCGTTGTCAAGCAGAAAGAAGTCGCTGTTGTCGATCCACTTGATTGTTTTCCATGCCATCCGTGTTGGTCTAAGAGGATCCACGCCGGTGATGAAGGAGTAGATGGGTCGAACCGTTAAGCTCACCGAGATCATGCTTACCCAATCTTCGTTTGGTGTTGGTGATTCTTCTCTTCACGAAAAGGGAGACCCACTAGCTTTCTAAGTCATTTATTGGATCGGTTTGGTTTCCTCTTGGCATCCACGGTCGAGAATGTCTTGAGGATGTAGTAGCAATCTTAGAATACTTCGATTCACTGGGACCATAAGGGTTCTTCTTTGAGTCAAAGATAGAGTTGCGGAAGTCCATGCGAGGAGTTCTTCTGACTTTCACGAAGTGACCATTGAGGAGTTAGGTGATGCGGTCCCATTTTAATATCTCGATCTTGATCGTTCTTCCCCTCTTTTCCAGTGGATCTTTCTCGGTGGGCTCATATCCGAGCCCGAAGGTTACTCACCTCAGCTACGGGTGGTTTCAACTCGAAAGCCTCCTCGCTTGCTAGGATATAATGAAGCGAAGTACTTCCGGTTTTGAGAATCACCTACATGAACGCATGACTTCAGTATATAGATCCATATTTTGGAGTTCGGCTCGATCATGTTGTAATCTAGAAACCACATGCGTCATTAGTGACCCGACCGCGCGCCGAGATAATGTCTCCCTCATGCCACGATGATTGGCGTGGCGTCAATGGTGGCGGTCTTGCCGTTGAGTGGGACCTTGATTTTCGATACGGCCGTTGATCTTCACGGCCTTGCACATGGATCGAGGGCCTTCCAACCCAATAAGTTGGAAGGATGAGCATATGTCGATCCTTGGCAACTTATTTTCTTTTCCACTTGCTCGTCTGCACTACGGATCGACAAGTCCACTCACTCGGCGCCGCGAGTGCTCGTCGAATGCCCGGAACATACATGCAGATGCGATGGGGATGAAGTCATTCTTCTCAAGCCCCAGAATGTGCGCCGGTTTCGAGGAAGTGCGTTTGTGGCCGATCCGTGCGTCAACCAAAGTCGCAGGGATATGCTTGTTGAGACTGCGGTATGCAATATAGAGGGCCAGGAGTTTTGTGGACCGAGCGGTAGCGGATCTCCGTCGGGAGAATGTCACCACGTTAGTATCTGCCAGGCCGATTAGGCGTGTGAGTGACCATGTCCGCGGGAGTAGTATTTGACGACACGGTCATGTTCATCAAAGCTTGTAACAAAGCCGGCGATGTTGAAAGAGCTCAAAGGATAAGTTGCGGGATAGAATCGTGAGGCCTTAGTCTTTTGGAGTTGCTTGATGAGGGAAGCCTCGAGAGGTGAGCCCTTCACCAAGAACCCGACCTCGCCGGGCTCCTTTTAGGTGCCTTACTCAGGATATCCTTGGCTTTCTCCACACGATGTGGGCGCCGGATCTAGTCGAATGATTTGGCTCTAGGGCATCTTGCCCTCACCTTTAAGATTTCTTCTTGGGTGTGAGAATTGTAGCACCTTTCGGCCAGGAGTAAACATCATCCTCGTCACTTCGGCTAAACGCCATTGATCTCATTGCCGGCCGCAGTTATGTAAGGAGTACGATCAACAACAAAATCCCGAATGTAATCTCGTTTCTCGAGGCTTGGTAGGAATTCGGAACAATCTCGAATATTCTTGAGTGAACACCCCTTTTTAGGCGACATGCAGCGGATCAAGTGAAATAGTCGACACTATCTTGGTAGAAGACAAAGTTAGTGTAGTGCGTAAGCGGATTAGTGGCGTTGTTGAGAAACTTATGGCGGGGATTGGGAAGCGATTAGTTCTCAATCATATCTTGAATTTCGTGCTTTAGTCTAAAGCACCTTTCGGTATCGTGTCCTTTCCCTTGATAGAGAAGCCACGGTGAGCGTCCCGGTTTGTACCATTTGCCTTGTTGATCGTGAGGAGAGAGTCGGAGTTGGACCGATAGGCCAAACTTTCGCCTGGGCCATGAGCCTTTGAAGAGCATAGGCGTAAGTGCATCGATGCTCGGTGAATACCCTCGGAGCTTGGCGCGGAGGCCTTTTATTTGTCCATCTAAGAGATTGTGGTGTCAACAAAATGGAGCATTATGATGGTTGCTTAGCTTTTGATGATGAAGCCCCTTGGTATCCTTCTTGGCTTCTCGAAGCTTGACGAGTCGGACATCGTCCTCTACCTTTATCTCGATCCTTATCAATTCTTTGAAAGAACCAAAATTTTGGTATTTGAAGACATTCACGATAAGCGGTCGTAAATTCTTCGCAACTTATCTACCATTTCGACTTCATCAGGCTTTTAGCTAACTTCACGCTTTATTGCGCCATCTTGCGAGGAATTCGGTAAAACCCTCCTTCCTCCTTTTTGTGTCAGTAACCTCAGAGGTTCTTATGTTGGTTTGAATCTCAACATTGTCGGCCATAGTCGCTCAGACTCACATAGTATCTTGAAAGTAGGGAAGTTCTTGAGGTCGAGAGTTATAGAACCAAGCCTTTGGGTGTTCACCCGAGAGATTGGGCGAAAATTTGAGAAGCATATCAGCGAGTACTCCCTTGATTGCTAAGTACCCTTTATAGGCCTCAACATGGTGGAGCTGGATCTTCGAGTGACCCTTGAACTTTGGGATGTCGGTCGAGTACCATGTTAGTGCGACAACTTGTCCTGAACTGGGGCATAGAGCCTAACATTCTCCATGAGTGGATATTCTTCCCTTGGGAGAGCTTCAAGCGGTCCTCGATGAACTTGAGCCGTTTCTCCAAATCAGTCGAGGTGGGGTAGATGAAGAGAATCTTCAACCAACTTAGACTTCGATCACATCCATTGGGTCATCGTGAGGGTTCACGACCTCCGTGAGCATTGTTGATAGCATCTTCCATTGCTTGGCGTCGGGTTTTGGCGGCCTTTCTCGAAAACCCGTCTTGAGTCAATATTTAAAGTAAGATCCTGCACACTCAAGGACCACGACCTAACTGGCCGAACAAAGACTTGACTTAAAAAGTTGACTAACAAAGTGCGACTCAAGTTTGATTTAGACATCGGTTCATTTTAGACTTGACAGAAGCGGCATGACTCAAGCTGTCATAACTTCGATTCTAAAGCTGGACTCGGTGTGACTAAACCGTGATTGAGGCTAACATAGCCCGAGGGTTCAAGTGAAGCGTCCATAAGGCCTAGCGCAGACGTTTTTATGGATATGGACTATTCTAGACCAAAGAGTCGACCAGACATGACTCGAGGCCAGGGTGAGCTTGGGTGACCCAACAGGTCGTGTTCTAGACTCTTAGGCAAACCCATGCTCTGGCCATGACAGCCGGACCACGAACCTCGAGCGCATTTCGTGCTTGGTTGAGGTTAGAAAGCATTTTGGATTGATTTTGAAGAGCGAATGATCGATTTGAAAAATGAGATTTGAAAATGAGCGACATCTGCAAGTCTATAAGCTTGTTTGGGCGAAATTCTAGTCCTATTTGGGCGAGCATTCAGCAGTTTTGAAAATCATGCTAGGTTTGAAAGTAAGTTGTTCAAAGTTCGGTTTTAAAAGGACTTGGAATTTTTGAAAAAGGACTCGGAAAACACATTGCACATTGTCATTCTCATGTTATAAGGATGTATGCTCCTAGACATCTCTAGGTCTCGGAAAGTCTTCTATAAGAAGGTCTATGCCCTCCATCCTTTTTACGGTCTTAATAAAGCGAGGGTGTCTTAAGGTAAAGTACCTAGAAGATCGTCCCCATGCCATCAAGAACCACGCGAGCGAAGTGGAGCGAGCAATGTGAAGCTTCCTAGGCGTAGTGGGACGTAAGCACACGCATCCACGAAGAAGCGGCCTGGGACGGCCGGGCAAGTCCTTAAGGGTTTATGCAATGAATCGTAGCTACTATGAGTAATGTTTTGCTTTCCAGCACTTTCTTTCCAAGTTTCACCTCGGAGGAAAAGACCCACTGAAAACACGAGTGTAACTGGTCCTCTTTCCCCGGCTAGTCGCAAGGCGTGAGACAAGGCCCTCGGGAGGCTGACGTCCGCGGGATCCACACTAGGCATAATGCGACTAGGGTTCTTTCAGATCAATTAAGACATATTAGAAGAAACCACCAAGTTTTTGAACTTGAACATTGATAAGAAACTTTACCTTTAAATGAAGCCTCAGAGCCCATTCTGACTAGTGATTAAGATAAAGACTTGTACCCTATATCACTCGATTAGAATGACTCGTAATCAATGGTATTTAGTGATCCACAAACCATAAATCTTGAAGTAAGAGGTGAGCCGTGTTCGGGAAAACCACAAGGACACCTAACCCATACGTCGATAACGATACCTCTACTAAGAAATCAAGTGTCGGTTCAAGCAAAGTCATAGCTACTACGATGAATGATATGCAAGCATTGTTTTAACCTATCATGTGACAGCAATTTTCTATATCGTTTTAGATGCAGCTAAACTAACTTTGTCAAAGTTGTAATTTAGCATATGGGTTGATTGATCTAACAACATGTAAAGCAAACAAACAAACTTAGGGGGAATGGGGAGCCGTTGGGATCTACCTATTACAAACCAGGCATTTCATGCGTCAGCACAGACGATAAATAAATTACAACTCGATCTAATTACAATTGCTCACATACAACTCGAAAACCACGACCACAAAACACACGGCCATTGGGCCTTGAAAACCCGTGCACATGAGGGTGGCCCACTGGCTCACATGGCCCACGGTCCTTGGGTCACTCCTACGTAATGCGTGCTTGCGTAATCTCACTCGAATTAGACATAAGGCTCACGCCAACAGCATGCATTAGCATAACCGAGCCATGTTGCCCCGGCTGACATGCGGTTTACTGCGCTCCTACAAGCATTGGAGAACAATCGAGTCTAACCAAACAAGACCAAGGTTTTGAAAGGGTTTTGACTCAATAAAAGAAAGCTAGCTGAAAAAATACGACTTTCGATAACAAGCGATAAATTGCAAGCAATGAAACAGCGAGAGAAACAAACGGTTATAAAAACAAAGCGAGAAAGGTAAATAAAGCGGCCACCTGACGCTAGACCAACGCGGCCACCCTCACACGGCCAAGACAAGGCCAACCTGGTTCCTAAGTTAGATTCATTGGATTAGATCAGATGATTTGCGAAGAGGATAAGAAGCAAGTTGAAAAGCGAGTAAAAACAATGTTGATTGATTGTAAGCGGATGCATTCTACACGGCCTAAAGGATCTAATTAGGTCAAATTCTGCTATTTAATTTAACTCGTCGAGTGTCAATAAGAAAGTGCTAATCACGCACTCTTATACTAGCGAGAAATTAGGTGAAAGAGAGATGCATTCAATTATTTACAGATAATCGTCGATTGATTTTATAACTACGTGAAGCCACCTATACGTGTCTAATTAGTTTATTAAATTAAATTAAAGTCATCTAAATACGTCATAGGTTAACAATCGGAGGTTAAACTAACATGCAGCGGGTCTACAGTGTATGTCGATTTGGCGAAACAAAGAGAGTGCAGCGAAGAACGAAGTTAGATAATTGTTTTATTTATGCACTACACTGAACACGAGGATATGTAAATGAGGCGAGAGGTGTACGACCGAGCAGATGTAAGCGGTTTCTTTTCCCATCTCAAGTCAACACGGGTGTTCATGGTGGTACTTTAACTCATACTCGGACTAACTAGTTTCATAGTTAATTTAAAGCAATCGATAAACAAGCGAAAAACAAACAAAAAAGACAATAAAAAGGCATAAAAAGCGAAATAAAAGAGAAGAAAGAGAGTTTGATGCACCTCAACCTACATGTATCGTTGATACCGTCTTGGGTCGTAATCGATGGTAGATTTTATCTCGAGAGACCGTCGTCGACGAAGAATAAAGCAAACACGCGTTTTGGAAAGTTTCCGGACAGCGATTTTAAAACAGTGATATCTCCCTCGTTTCACGACGAAAATTCGATTCGAAAGATGTTTTGGAAACTAGAAAGAGAGAGAACAAAGATCTTAAGCAACCCCTGCTCGTTTTGGGTTATTGAGCACGAAGCGAGCTACAAACAGAACTGGACAGACGAAGGAGTAAACGAAGCAGTGTTATTTCACTCTGTTTTTAGAGGAATCTCGTACTCTCAAAAGCAATTTGGCTCGTAAATCTTTATCTAATGTGTAGATGGATGTTATGTGGTTAATTGGAACAGGAAACTCAATTTTTATGGAGTTTTGATGGAGGAGCGAATGGGTTTTGAAGAGGACACACAAGCAGTTTCGATTTGTTGTGTCGGGTTTTATTAGGGTTTTTGGAGGATGTTTAGGGTTTGTTTCTGAGGTTTAAAGCTTGTATGTGATGCTTGGATGTATGGAGAACTTAGAGGAATGAAAGGATAGTGAAGGGTGGTATTTATAAGGAGTTAAAATAGGTTAAAGAGAGAGGCAGATCAGGCTAAGCTCACGGATGAGCTGCTGTCCATCGATTTTTGTGAGGGTTTGAGGAGGGTTTTCTTGGTGATTAAGCTAGGATAATATGGGTAGGATACTAGGGTATGGGTTAGAGGTTAATGGAGTGCAGGTCTTGGTAGTGTTTGGAGCGTGGTTTGGGCTCGCTGAGTTGAGCTACCAAAGCAGGGCATGCGTGATTGGGTTGCGAGGCTGCTTGTAGAGAGTTTGGGACGAGAATTGTGGGCTGCTTGTGAGGGTTCAGACATGGGTTGATAGGTATTAGTCTAGGTGGGTTAATGTACTCAGAGATTACATTGCCAATTCGGTAAGGAAGCGGGCTCAAAAACAAGCTAAAGTCGAGGCTCAAAAACAAGTGTTCAAAAGCAGTTTTCTTAAGCACTTTCAAATCGATTTTTCAAATCAATTAATAAATTAAAATAAATGACTTTTCAAATCAAATATACTCATAAAATGATTTTCAAATCAATTATTTATTTTATTTTCAATAAAATAAACTTGGGAAAATAAATTCAAAATAAAATAAAATAAATTGAATTTTACCTAAAAACTATAATTTAAATATCATTCAAATTAA